>NC_088361.1:28263576-28321076 GCF_034508935.2 Berghia stephanieae
GGAAATAGCAATTTTTTGATAAACATTTGAAAGGATAAGGTGCAAGTCTTTCACAAATTACGCTGCCAATCTAACAGACCCAGTTACCCATTCAACGTTGGATTGAAAAGAGGGTCAGCCCAGGCTTGAAACAGGTCCTTTTGCTTGTGAAGCAAGTGCTCTACTGATTGAGCTACCAGTACCAGCATTTGATTGGATATTAGACTTTATTATGACAAATCTGGATTTAGATTCAAGTGGGTTGTGATTAGGATTTTTTAATAATCAAATTTACAAAATAAACTGTGAATGAAATTAATAATATCAAAAACATTCTTTTTCAATGGTGCAAATTATATTCTCTTATACGTATATAGGTTGAAATAGCGTATTATAAATAATGATGACTAATCAAACTTTGGCATCAATTGCAGGTGATTGACTTCAATGAATTTGAGGACATTTTCCGTCTGGGCCCAGCTGGTCCTTTGGCAGCAAGTGCTAATGGCACACCTAAAACCCTCAAGAAGAATAAGAAACCAGAAAACATTTCACTGCTTGAATCCAATAGGTTACGAAATATTGGTAAGTTTATATATCGGATTGAATGAATTTGGATGTTTGAGTGTTATAAGATAAGTTATCCATTGATTGAAACTGTCTGAATTTTGGTTGATTTATTTCACATATGAGAGAATTGAAAAAAAAAATTCCATGGAGACAATTATGCTCGAGTCTTTGTTGACTTTTATTAGTTGTTTTTTTTTTCTTTTTTTTTTTCATTACAGCATGCATGATATTACATTTAGTCGATTTTGATGTTACCAAGGTTCTGAATACGCTGATTCTTGTGACACAGATTATAAGGAAATAAAATCACAATGCACTAAAGATGGCATATTTGAAGAATATCATTGCTGAGTTTCGTTTCATATTGTTGTAATGACCTGGAATGTGGAGACAAAACTAAATGTTTTTTGTTTTTTTTTGGTTATTTTTTTTTTAACCGGCAACACTTGTGATTGGATAAAAAATATTTTATACATTCAGTTTATACTTCTGATGCAAACAGAATAATAAAATGCTCATGAGAGTTTGATATGAATTTTTTAAAACGAAAAAGAAAACAAAAATATTTGTTCGCAAAAACAATATTCTCAGTAGAATACTGCTCTGGACTAGTAATAAACTAATTCACTTATAACTCTATAGTTAATTTTTGCACATCATGATTTATCCTATGAACTGATTACCAAATGATAATACTAAACTTCAGTTGTCTATAAATTGTTATTGTTATAATTTATTTCAGCTATCACGAGAAGGAAGATTGAACTTTCTAATGAGGATATCGTCAAGGCTGTTAATGGGTGAGCTTATTTTGTTTTGTCAAGGAAGAAGAGCCTAATCATGACCATGTTTGATATCATTCAGGACTGTACCGTCAAGATTTTGTTCTGACCTCCCTCCCTGTCCACCCAGCAGTGATTAGGTAGCTGGGTCTGTTAAGTCTAGTGAAAATTACTTGGTGATAGACTATCAAAAGGATAACAAGCAATTGCTATTGTCCATTTCACACTATAGAAACCAGGATAAACTCTTTGGGCCTTATGGCTCTGAAGGACTATTTTTTTTTATAACCTAAATATTTATGGGCTTCTTGTTATAATGGAAATACTTTCAAGCCAATGCATTACATCAATGTTAAATGCATCCAGCTGTCAGATTTGCAAATATGCACGAATTGTCTTAGCCATTTATAACTTCGTACCTGTCAAATCATCCTTGATCAATTAACGACTCATTTGACTCATTCTGTCAATACTTTCTTCGGGTTTTTTTTTTTTTATTGTTGTTGTTATTATTATTAATAATGTTCCATGATATCCTACTATTTCCATCAAGAGAGTAGAAGCAGTTATGTGACCTCAGCTGATTCATCTTTGTTACTGTTCCCTCAGCGAGGGAAAAAAAAAACTGAGCTGAGTTAGGTGTGGAATGTAACTATGCAATTAAATAATGGGACACTGGTACTGAAATGATCTCTAATTGATGCAAGTGCAAGACAACCTTTAAAAACAAAAATAAACAGTGGGAGAAACTTATTATAAAGATATTTAATCCCTTCATTTAATGGTTTGTATTGAATTCAGCAAGACCAATTAGACTTAATTTGATTCATTATTCTTAATAATTCTTTTCATAGGCTGGATCTGAAGACCTTGTCTCTTGATATAGTGGACATTATGATGACTGTTCAACCCAATGATCAAGAGGTAACTATTCCTTTTTAACAGATCCGTCAACTCTCCAGATTTTATTGGGAAAATGCCTGTTATTTGTCTTCTTTTTCCTGATTTCCTTGACTTTCATTATTTTTCTGATTTTTGATCATCATTGCCACCCTACCTCGACCACCATTAGCATTATCGTCATTATCACATCTTCATTTAAAACCCAATGATTTTCCTGAATCTTGAACCAGTTTTTATACTTTATTTTTTTAGATAAAGGCATACAAGAACTTTGAAAAAGAAAAGAAAAACCCAGGAACTCTATGTGAGGAAGATAAATTTATGATGCAGGTAATTTATCATTTTTTCTTGTTGTTTTTGTTTGTTTGTTTTTTGTTTTTGTTTTTGATACTGCTTCTCATACAATATCAGTTGTTGCATGTACTTTGGCACTCATTTATCAATTTAACTTTTCCAAAAGACATAAGACATGGGCTAGAGTTTTCCTATTATTGCCAATCGCCTGGTCACTGGCATTTTTATAGACATAATGTTGGTCACAAATCCTTGTATATATTATGGGAATATATGACAAGGAATCAAGGGTGGGCCAGGCCACTTTAATTTTACTACTCGGAAAAATCATCATTACTGACTACGGGACATTAAAGTTTGTCCATTTTCAACAGTCAATTAGGAGAGGACAATTTTTAAAAGTTTGTTGAACAATGCATAGAAAGAGAATTTGTTAAAGGAGATGGGATGAGACTAATTGAAACAGGAAAGATGAAGAAAGTATGGTGAATGAATCGGGACTAGCCGTTGAGATATACTTTGTTAAAACCTGAATCCTTTTTGAAAAGGCTCTGGCTTTAATTTCATAAATGTCGTAACTAATTTAATTACAATTCATTTTCAGATGGTGAAAGTGGAACGATTATCCCAAAAACTCCAGATAATGAGTTTTATTGGAAACTTCTATGATAGTATTCATCAACTACATCCTGTGAGTATGAATTAAACCTTAAAGGGCAAGAGTAAATTTTGTTTTTTAATCATGGTTATTCCCATTATATGATTTCGTTGTTACTGCAGATCTAATCATATTCACAAGGAGATATGTTTTTGTGTTGCAGCTCAGGCTTAATTGGGGCGTGAGTTGCATCGCAGTTTCTATTTTCTTGGTGGAGATGGTAAAATATAACTCCAGGTCAGAATTAAATTAAATCCTACCTGTAATAGGGTAAGTTGAAAAAAATATATAGTACTTTACTCATCACACAAATGATATATAGAAGATAAGATATTTATTATTCTGTACTATGGTCTCAAGCTTTTGAGCAACATCATGACCTTTAAAAATAGACAACAAGAAGGTATAATTTTCCTATTGTTTTGAATATTCAATATCGACAGTTATCATAGTCTGATTGAGCCAGTCAGTTTATGTGAAGAAGATTGTACTGTATGTAAGGCTATCAATTGGAAACCTGATTTGTGTTGTGTTGTGTTCTCATTTGACATTGTCTAATCTAATACCTTATTACAAGCATTTTTTTCTTTCTTTTTCAGCAAATTAATGCAGTAATCGCAGCTTCCATGTCCCTCAAGAACTCGCACAAAGTCAGAAGAATTATTGAGGTAATCATATTTTGAATAATGACTCGTAGTTTACAATTCATGAAGTCAGGCCAAGGAATAAATGAGATAATGTTTTGATAATGGAAGGCCACTGCATGTATTGACTTTTGATGATCAGATTACCCCTTCCCCCTGCCCTTGCCAACCAATCATGAATCATCTGAATGAGAGTTGTCTACAATATACATAAGTACAAGACTTTCTTTTCTGTTAGATGTCACCTTTATAAGATAACGCTTTTATGATATTCATCTCTGCCAATGGTTATTTACTGAACCACATCTTATTTTGGTAGGGTAACGAGTGAAATGTACAATATCTATTTGCACAAAGCTTATTGTCACGCATTTGGCCACTGTGTGGACGTAATGTTGTTCTCTATACTAAGATATGGTGACCACCGTTCATCAGTCCCACACAGACACAATCAGATTGTTTCGTTGTATTGATTCCTTACTTTTTATGAAAGCTCTTTTAGTGGTAAAATAAATGTAATTCTTATCTTGCTTTTTTGTAATATGACATGATTTGGGAGTCACAGATAAACATGTAGTGGTGCCGATACACTCAATATCTAAGCTTTTTCTTTCCAGATTGACTGTCTCGATTTATATTATATTGTCCAAAATTTAGTTTTTATCATTATATTAGTTAATATTGAACAAAGTTTTCATTTGTCACACTGTACAAAAGTATATTATTATTCTTGTCATGATTTTTACACAATACTCCAACATTTGTATGGTTTTGTTTTTTTTTTGGGTTTTTTTTAAAACCTTTTTTATTTTTCTTTCTTCAATACACATATTTTTCATATATTTTTTGTCTTGTCATTGAACAGGTGATTTTAGCCCTAGGAAATTACATGAACAGCAACAAGAGAGGAGCTGTATACGGTTTCAAACTTCAAAGTTTGGACATGGTGAGATATCCTGCCATATTATAAGAATGCTTGCAATACCAGTTAACCCTCTCGTGTTTAGATTCTTTTTGGGGGAGTAGATAATGAGTTCCCTATATGGCCATGTCAATCATGTAGACATCCTTTGATGATATAAGCCTAATCTTTGATATCTGTAGTCGCCTTTTCGTTTTCTACGGTCACTCATGGCTAAACTCCGCCCAGAAACGATTTCATAGGTCCGTCCATCACCAAATTTCAAACTTTTGTTCTCGTGAGTTCTTAAGTTTTTTGACCGAAGAACGTTTGGCTACTGAGCATCTTGACCCTTCAACCATTGGTCGTTCTGGCAGCTCACGTGTCAACAGCCGTCAACAATGAATTGAATCATCGTTGAGGCAGTGGAAGACGGCCATGGAATAGTTGCGTCACATCGCCACGTTGTTGAATAAATTATCCAGGCATGGTCGATAGGTAAAAAAGCCAAATTATGTTCTAGTTACATTTGAAACAAACAAAGTATATCACTGATCTCGTCTCTTTGAGATATAAAGAATGATATAAAAATCAAGTAAATCGGCCGATAAACAAAAAAGTTGCTAAAAAAAGCTAAAATAAACAAAAGCAATTTTTTAAATCAAATTTATTCGTAAAACAGTTGGTTTTCAACCGATTTTTATGAAACAAAGACCAATGTACTTCTTTTTTCAAGCTGATTTCAACAATGTGACTTTCAAATTCCTCAGAATTATATTTTTTACTTTTAGATTTTAGCTTTTAGGCCTACTCAATAAGGTGTTATATTCCTTGCATAACAATAGCGTAATACATCGACGGGGAGAAGCGTCGTTGTTTCGGCCAGCTGGATAGATAGCCTGTGATTGGTCAAAGACTTTGAGACGCTTGATTCACAATTCTACACGAACGGACCCTGGCGGTCTATCAAAGAGATGTTACAAATTTATTTACCGACTATTTTCTTGGTGCTAAAATTACAAAGTAATAATTTCGCATCAGAAAAAATAACTCTGAAGTTTCTATCTCTTTATTACAATAAAATTGATACCTCGAATGACAAAATCGACCCACAAATAAGGGAGTTATAAATTATTCATTATATTTTTAAAAGTTTACAATAATTGTCTTCAAAGTCATTTTTCATCACCAAAGTCATAATTTTTTACCGATTTTTACCAAACAAAGTGCAATGTTAATGATTTTCACCCGCAAATAAAATAGGATTTAAATCGCAATTTCTGAAACACATTTTCTTTTCTGTCGGCAAATTTATAAAAATCAAAGCTGAAAACACCCTGCGGCAGTGACAGGGCCTGTCATTTCCTTCACAACGATTGGATTTTACTTACTGAGGCCAGTCTTGGCTTCCCCGCCCATGAATATTATGCCGGTGTCGGTTTTTGTCGGGTTGAATCTTAAAGAGTTAAAGATGAAATATATATAGCGCTTAGATAAGAGTCAACAGTCATCTCTCATTTTAATTATTTTCAATACTGTTTGCCTTGTGAAGGACGTGAGGACATGCTAATAAGTCTCAAAAAACTTCAAAATGACCTATTATTTATTTTTTTTAAATTTATTTATTGAAAAAAAAAAAAATCACCTGTTTACACATGCACAGGAACAGAGAAAAAAAAAACCAACTTTAAAGAATACAACCAAATCCATATTACGTATGATGTTAGTAATGACATGATAATATTGTCAACAATAAACAACTTTTAAAAAAAGTTAAGACACACTGACTGATGAACGTATGATCAGGTATGAGAAAGTATTGCCTTTCAGTCTTTACATGAGCCCTGTCTAATGTCTATTCTTTTCAGTTGGTAGATACAAAGTCTGTGGACAAGAAGACAACCTTGATGCATTTCTTGGTTATGACAGTGCAGGACAAGTTCTCTGACCTTATGAACTTTGATTCAGAGTTGAGGTTCATGGAAAAGGCTTCAGTAGGTGAGTTCAAATTTCAAAATCCTTTCAAATTCATTATTGAATTGAAGTAACAAACTTGGAAGTAATGGATAAAAGGCAAATGATTATTTAGTGGAGGGAAGGAATAGTGAAAAAGAAAAAAAAGCAACAACCAAAAAATATTTGACAGTGCTTTTTAAAAAAAATTATCTCATAAGGCTTTGTTTCAACCTTTACTTGGATCCTTCTCGGGGGATGGTGGTTGGGGGAGGGAAGGTGGTGGACAATCAAATATATTTGCCTGTCGCAGATATTTTTTTTCCTTTTAAAAAAATATATGCATATTTAATCATTTAAGCGTGGAATTATTTAATAAGAAATGCTGTGGATAACTGTATGAATAGGGCCCTTTTGACCGGGGGTAGTGATTTGTTCAAGGTCACACAGCAAAGGGTAGAATTTGATACCGGTGCCATTTGGTTACAAGACAAAGACCATACTGCTGAGCCACATGTTGTCATGTTTAGTATTTCAAGTTTATCTCTACCGTTTTGTCACAACCATTCAGTGTCCATGGAGAATATCAACACAGACATCCATGAGCTAGAGAGAGACATGGAGCTCACAAAGAGAGAAGCAGCCCTCAGAAAAGATTCCAGAGACTTCCCCATCATCCTCAAGGATTTCCTCTCCAACGCAGAAGATAAGTTTAAGAAACTGCAGGCTGATGTCAAAACTGCACAGGTAAAATGTGTTGCTAGTGTACACTCTTCTCAATGAAAAAGATTTTGATTATTCAGCATTTCATTTTAATGATTTCGTTTTTCCAAGTGAAATGTGCTTATTTGAACGAGAAAGGCTTATGCGGATATTGTCTTGATTTCCTGTTAGAAATGTTCATCTTAGTCTGTCAGACAATATCTCTCTCTCTCTCTCTCTCTCTCTCTCTCTCTCTCTCTCTCTCTCTCTCTCTCTCTCTCTCTCTCTCTCACAGCTTCTAGCCTTCTTCCCCCCTCCCCCCCCCCTCCCCCTTTAACATTCTCATATGATTCTGTTAACTTATTTATTCTACAGGATTCATACAAGAAAGTGGTTGAATTCTATGGTGAAAACCCGAGAAGTATTTCCCCAGCACAGTTCTTTTCTCAATTTGTTAGATTTGTAGCAAGCTTTAAGGTATGTGGTAGCAATTATTGATAAAAGATTTTTTTTTCATATTGATATACTAGCTATTTGGTATCTAAATGAAATAATTTTTCTATTTTGTGAAATACTCTTTTTGTAACCAAATGAGAAAACGAATTATTGTCACACCTATTTTTGTTGCATGCGGTGGATGTGAAAATGCAATAACAATACTAAAAAATATCAGAATTAGATTATTTGATTATCAGAATTCATTGGTATCTTAATTATGAAGTTCCAAAGGGTATTTATTTTATTAGAATTGAATCATGATTTTTTTTCTTCTTCTTTTCCTCTTGGATATGCTCATCCATAGTAATACTGAACCAGTCAGTAGTTTATTGGAAAAAGAAGAATGTGTTTAGTACACAGAACAGTTTCAATTATTGACATTTTTAGAGTATCGTTGAGCTGATGGATCTGTTGGCTAAGGGTTAAAATAACTGAACGGTGCATAAATATTTTTTTGTAAAGCTTTGCTTCACAATGTCCATGTGCAAGTTGCATTGAAAAAATAAGTCCCTTTTTTTTTCAGGAGGTAGGGGAGGGGGGAAGGGCAGGTGGATGAGGGGAGACTAGATTCTTTCCTGGTGAAAGATAAAAATGTTGACCAATTAAATATCCTTTCAGGCTGCTGTTTTGGAAAATGAACGCAAAAAGAAATTGGATGTTGGCATGGTCGAGCCAGATGTGAAGCCTTCCAAGAAGAAAGACAAGAAAATGACACAGGTAAAAAAAAAAAAAAGACATTTTTTAAATTTTAAATAAAAAGAAAATAATAATATTACTATTATTATTATTATTATTATTATTATTATTATTATTATTATTATTATTATTATTATTATTATTATTATTATTATTATTATTATTATTATTAATATTAATATTATTATTATTATATTATTTAAATTTAAAAAATAAAAAATCTTAATTCTGTGCCATGTGACTTTATCCTAGTGTCAGACACTTCACGATATGTTGGTATCTTTTGTGTATATAAAATCATGCAGTCATCGACAATAATAGTTGTGGAAATATAGAAAACAAAATGCAATTTTTCTAAGGGTGAAATGTTGCCAGTTCTCAGCCATGTGTATCAAGCGGAATACATGAACTAAAAAAGAAAGGAATTTAGCATTAAATGTATGCTCCCAAGTACTATTGTTTGTTGCTTATTGTCTTGCAGTTGGGAAATAGTGGGTAGAAGGGGAGCAGGGGGTTGAGGCAGAGAGATGAGTAAGTTCATGCTCATGGCAAGATTCTTATGATTTTCATATGTATAGTAGGAATCTGACGTTTGAAAGTCATATTCAGTGTTGAGCTTGTCCAAATTCTTAGGTATTAAAAAACATTTTTTTCCTCTCTTTTAACACATTCTTAGCGACATATATGGATGGCGGGTTTTAGATTACAGCCCAATTTGATTTAGTTCACATTTTTTTTTTCTCTCTCTTTTTTTATCACAGGAGGCAATGGTATCAGAGCTTAAAAGTCGTAACAAAGAGATCAAAGAGAAACGCCGACTGTTGAAACAGGATGACATGTACCATGGAGCATTGGAAGACATTCTTTTAGGTGGGTAAATCAATTCCCATCTCAAATAACCACCGACAAAAAAAAAAAGCACCAATCAACCATTTGATACTAGTCATTAACCCCCTACACCCCCCCCCCCCCCCCCCCCCCCGCCCTTCTCCATTCAAAAACAAAAAAGGAAAAAAAATAAGAAAGGAATTAATTCTTAGAATTAAAATCATCCAATCCACCACATTTATCAGGAGAGTTTAATTTTTTAAATGATCCCAGAGCAACTTCGAAGCCAGAAGTTTTTTGCCAGAGAAACCTTTTCCTTGCGAGGATCGTTGCTTCCATCTGTGTCTGTTTCATCTCTTATCTCCTCCGTTCATGGTTTTGTGCTACAATTGTCATCGTTCATAATATGGATTCACATCTTACTCACATTCCTTAGGTAAACGGAAAAAGGACAACAGGAGATCTGCCTTTTTTTCCTTTTTCAAGTAGTAAGTCACTGGACAACGAAACACACCATTTTCAAAATGTATTCCTTTCTGCATCCTTTGTGCATAGTTATTTAACAATTTTTTTTTTAAACCTCTCCTTTTTTCATTTTGTTAAGTACCATTTATTTTGATCCTATGATAATCTGAGGTGACGTTTTTAAAATCCCTTTATGTAAAACATTGTAGGAGATTTGAAAACTTTGAGGTCTTGAGAAAAGTTGAAGTGACTAATATTGAGCTTTGAGCTTTTTTACTTTAAAGCAAGGAGTTTTAAAAAACCAAGGGTTGATTCACTAAATTACTCTATATTTCTGGCTATTCCTATCTGAGATGAACTGATTCCGCATAATTTGTCAGCAGAATATCATGTTTCTTGTTATATTGCTTGTGAATTCAGCACTTCTGTATATCTTGCTTCTTGTGTCTGAGTTTGATAAGGAGAATTGAGAGTAGTGAAAGCCTAGCACAACATATATATATATATATATATATATATATATATATATATATATATATATTTTACAGCTCGAGTCATTTCAAATGGCGTTATACTATTCCATCAAATACAGGGATCCTGTACTTGGCTTCTGTAAACATGGACATTTCCTTTTAGCTTATTACCAAATTCCTTAATCCGAGAAGGAGATTGTCCCAAAAAAAAAAAATCTATAAAGATTATATATGGCCATTTAGTGGAATGCTTAATGTCCCATAGACAATGAAAAAAAATTAGCAGCTTTAGAGAGAGTAAAATGAGATACAATTTGGTGTTGACTAGAAGAGGCAAATGAAATTATTTAGACATTTCTAGCGAAAAAAATAGAATTGACAACTTAGTTTCTTCCATCCTTATAAGGAAATAGAACACGGAACTAATAAATTTTAATACAGACATTGAATTTACAATAAGCAACTTGTCATAGCCACCAGCATGCTTTGCATCTGATGAGAAGCCGAAGAATGTAACCTCAAACACAAGCTACATTGAGGGAATATCCACCAATTCATAACCTTTTACATATCCCTGTTGTCAAGTTGCAAATATGGATCTATATAGATACGTAATGTTTTTTAGGCATTGTACCCTTCCTGTCTCCAGATCTCTCATCATTCTTTTTTTCTTGAGATGTCTATGCGGTTAGAGCCTGTTTAATGGCATATGTCATTGGTTTATGAGGAGTATATTCAGTCCATCTCCAACAATGTTATAGAATGCCTGGTAGCTTTGAACTATCCATTCTAGTAACTCTGTAATGGAAGTACCAACTCCAATGTCAAAACATTTATGATTAGGCACTTGCTTTAGATGTTACAAAAGATTATTTCTCTCTTTCTCTACAGTTTAAAAGTTAATGCTTTTTAACTCAGCGTTCTTTGAAAAAATGTAAATATTAGTTGAATTTGATGTGTAGTTTCTATCTCCAATATAATGTTTGCCATTCTTCTGATGATAATGACTGAATTCAAAGTATCGACTATCTTTGGGCACTCGAGTTGCTTGTTTCATGCTTATCAGCTCTTTCTGTCTGTCTCATTCATTCTCTATCGTTTCTTCCTAAACTTCATTTCATATATAGTAATTTATGTTGCATGGGAGAAACATTTGGCTGAAAAGATTTATGTGCTGATGGGACATTAAGTGATACAGTCACTAAATAAAGAGTAATTTTTTTATTCTTCTCCCCTCCCCCTCTCTTTCTCTCTTTTGAATTTGTTTCTCTCCTCTCTTCCCCAATTGGATCAGTGGTATACCCAACTGCCGTAGCTGGAACATGCTGACATTTATATAGAAATGAGACCTTTTCCTATTTGATTGGAAATCAAATTCATACTGGCATGGCTTTAAAGGCTGATAAGGCACGAAATGAATCAGAATCTTCTTGTTTTGTTTTAAGTTTTAATGAGGACCTTTAAAGATAATCAAAAACATTGACAGCAACAATAATGATGATGATGAAGATGATAGAAAGAACAGTGGTTATTTACTCACGAGTGTGCATCAGTTTATTTATAAAAATATTGTCACACTGTCAGAAAACTACAGACATCCATTGATAATGATTTCTTAAAAATTAAGAAAAAAAAAAAAAGAAAAAGAAAGATTGTGTCTTTTCAGAATCAATTCAAATCTAATAATTTTACCCAGTCGCTGTCTTAGACTATGATCACTGACTAGGATTGAATTAATCAAATATTGAATTTTGATCTGTTAAATGGCGTTCTAGAAGAGAGCAGAGAGGCAATTTATTTATTTATTTATTTTTACTGTTCCCTGACATCATAACTTACAGGTTTAGCAAAGAGACCAGTAACAAAGTGGCTCATCTACATTTGCATCGCTGTTATTGTTCTCTTTGTGAAATAGCAGTGATAAATAGACAAAATGGGAAATTTTGATTAAATTCTGCAGTTATTATACTTAATATCTCATTAAACTCACTATTTGCATATTATGAGAAGCCTACACAATTAGAGTCTAATGCCAATGTTATAAGAAAGAATAATGATAAATTTATAAATTGATTTTAATGAATAGCACTAATAAAATTATCCCAGTTGATAGATTATCCCAACTGTAGAAACTCAGAAATAATTAAAGTAATTTGATTTAAGTGCTAAAGCAAGAAATTTTGATTTTTAAGTGGGAATAAATGAACACATTATTTGTATAACATTTGTTCTCATATATTCTCAAAGACAACTTATAGTTGGACTTAGGACACTTTGTCTTTACAAGTAATTGGCCTTTTTTCAACTTCTTGGCTAAATGTGGGCGTCCTTGAGATAATCAGTCGCATGGTGAAAAGTTTTGAACAGAGATATTGACAATTTTAGTCAAGAGGTCAATTTTTATGGAAAATGAGTTCTCATCAATAATCATTAAATCAAACATTTTTCTACATATTGATGAAATATTTTAATTGAATTCTACTCCTAAATATTTTATTTAAATTTTTTAATGAAGGTAATTATTATACTTAATATCTACTCTTGTCAACTTTGGAAGCGATTTTCTCAAAATTAGGGTTTCACACACTAGCCCCAACATATGACCATAACTTCATGAAAAATCACCCGATTTGCTTCAAATAAAGATTAAAATGCTCAGGAGACATTGGGCTTTCCAAAAAAAAAAAAAAAAAATGCAAAGAAAAAAAAAAGCAAAACAAAAATTTTCACCATGCGACTGATTATGTCAGGGATGCACACAAATGTTAAACTTTTTTTTTAGGGTTAAGCAGTTTCTGCAAATTAATTCATTCAGCGCCCTGGGCAGTTAGGAGTATTACAGAAGAATTACCATCAGGGTAATTTATTTCACCTGTAAAGCGGAAAAGAATGCATAAAATAAAAAATGAAAGAAAATTTAACTAAAAACCTACAGCTAGCACTGTGACGTTGCATGGAGTTTTTTTTTTTTTTTTTTTTTTTTTTTTTTGATTTGCAAAAAGTATTTATATTTATTTCTTACTTTGTCCACAGATTTGAAAAACGAGCCTTACAGAAGAGCAGATGCTTTGCGGCGTAGTCAGAGGAGGAGGGCCGAAAATCTGATTCAAGCACAGCAAAGTGGTTTTAACGATGCATACTGATTTCATGATAAGATAAGTTAGGATGATTTGTGATTTACAAATTCGTTGACCAGTAATGTAAAATCGGGGAGAAAATGGAATCAAAATAAAATACAAATCACCACATGTAGAGTATAACAATTTATATAATACATGTACAGGAGAATCTTTAGTGTTTCAATGTATATGTATATAAAATGTTGAAAACAAATTAATCTACAGTTGTGTAAAAGTTGGGTTGACAGAAAGTTATGGGATGTGTTTATACAGGGAGGAGGGGAGGGGGGGGGGGGAGAGTGTGTGTGTGTGTGTGTGTGTGTGTGTGTGTGTGTGTGTGTGTGTGTGTGTGTGAGAGAGAGAGAGAGAGAGAGAGAGAGAGAGAGAGAGAGAGAGAGAGAGAGAGAGAGAGATCTTTATCATTGTACATAGAAAGGTCTTTATTCGCATTTACAAGTTATTACTGTATCTTAACAAATTATTTCTTATGTAAATTTATCTGTCCTGATATTATGGAATAAAGATTTTAGAGCGGTTGGGGTGGAGAGGGGGGGGGGGGGGGGGGGGGGGGGGGGGGGGGGGGGAGGGGTTGATCATTATTGAGATACTGCCATAATAACATATATGATTATGGTCATCAAATGAAAAAGTGGGAATTGCATGAAGTCCTTTCCTTATACCATTAGTCAGATAAATACCACATAATCTTTCCAAAAATTGAGACAAATGAAAAGTAAATTGATTTCTTGTCGTGAAATATGACCTTGATAAACAACAGAATGTTAATAATGCTGAAATAAGTAGTTCCAATATAACAAAACAACTGTCCAAAATATTCTAAATATACTTCAGCTGTTCCAGATGTATGGCATATTTGTAGTAAAAAGATTATTTTCTATAATTAGTCTGATTTCAAAGTTCAAAGGTAATTTTTAAAAGTTGAATGTTACCAATGTAAAGGTTTTTAAAAATATTATATTGCCCATGTTAAATAAAGATTTTGAACTTTGAACTTTGAAACATATTAAATTATATAGAAATTTGTGTGATTTGCTTGGGGAAAAAGAAACGATAAGAACCCAATGGTGGGCACACATTTTTTTTTATTATCAGATCAAACTGCCAGGATTAATGGTATAAGCCTAGATGCATCTATGTTAAAATTTGCAAACTTTTCACTTCAATATTTGTTACTGTCCCAAATTAAACTTTGTTTTGAAGTAGTATTCTTCGTGTTTCTGTAATTATCTCTGAACCACAGGATAGTACCAACCCCCGCCCCAATAAAATAAAAAAACGAAAGTTTGCAAGTTTTGTCTTGACCATTTCTTCATTTGATCCAGACCATGGTGTATATAGCCATATGAACTAATGTGTGAAAATGTGCTTTTTAAATTAAAGAAAAATAAAATCTATAGCAATCTATAAATCTATTAAATATAGAAATTGATTAACCCTTTAAAGTACTTGAAAGAAACAGATAAGAAAAGAGCTTATTTTACTGCTGGGAATGATTTATGTTTAAATGTAGACAAGGGCTTGTTGATTAATCCATGTACAACTCGTGTAATGATTCTTAACATATTTTTCTAAATTCACCTATTCTGATGGTAACAATTTTCGTTATGTTCAATAATAGTATAACTTTGCTTTAATACAAAAAACGCGTCCCATGTTACCTTTCAACTTACCTTACCGGCTTATAGGTGTTATACATCTGTGGTCTGAAAAATTTTAAGATTCTGGAGAGAACCACTTTGCTCTAATTTTCTTTTTGCCTAACCTAATCAGAATGCCGTTTTTGAATTTTTATGAAAATTTCCACATTTCAAGTGCTGAAAATGAAGCAGGAAAATGTAGCTGCTATTTACCAACCACACATGTACAGAATTTGTTTTAAGATGTTTTCATACCTTCCAAGTGTGCAAAAATCACCCCTTTTATGTTTAAGCTTTGTGGGTTTGTAAAAAAGGAAAACAAGATTATGGTTATATGAATAATAATATTGTTCTTAATGAAGGTTTGGATGTTTGATAAGGATGCACAGCTTTAAAGTTATATCTACCTAATAATTGCAGCTTTGTGATAGAAAAGTAGTGTGTTTATGAATGAGGATGAATAAGATTAAACGTAAACTGTTAGTGTATATCACAGAGACAATGGTAACAACAGTATGATCTTAATGAAGCCAAGAGTTCCTTTCCTATTACAATTCTCTCATGGAAATCAATGAAAGTCTGCAGCTATGTCGAATTGTAGAGAAATTATGATTTGATATTCAATCCCATTGTTAGAGGTTTGTTAAACGCTTTGCGTTTAAATATTTATGTCATAGTAAACTAATCATTAAGTTTTTTTAGCCTTTTTTCCTTATGTATGTGTCTGCCACTTCTGTATTATTTCCTGGCATTTTTTATTATTTTGCTTTTTAGCTGAGGTTTTTGTGATAATCATGGATGATTAAATCTAATGACTAGACATCACTTTTTAAATTATCAGCTAGAGTGCACTATGTGCTTTAATAGAGTTTTGATGTGTTTTTTTTCTTATTTTATGTGTCGACAACACAAAGATACACTGTTTTTTTGGGAGCTACTTATTTTCTCTCTTTCTGAATTTGTCCCCTTTTTCTTACTCTTTTGGAGGTGTGCAGGATCATTAAAAAGACATAAAATTTGTAAATCTATTAACCATCCTGTCTGTAATCCTCCTTTTCCTGGTGTTACCATGACCAAAAAGTGTTGTAGGCGCTCTGAAACTCCAAAACACAAAACTAAAGTCAAAGGAATTGTTTGCTATCGGAGCTAAATAAAACAAAAGTATTATACTTGTTTAATTTTGTTAATGTCGTTGGATAGATGTTATGCTGAATTTTACAAAAGTATTATTTAAATCATAATAGTAGATGTGCTATTCTTATATAACATTTGCCTTTTACACCGTTTGGTACATACAATACTGATTTTTAAAAATTAATATTATCATGTTATGTTCTCTTAGAGACCTTTTGTGTACAAAACTTGGTCGACCAATTTACTTTATCAACATACACAAAATTGCTTTATCTGATTCTGCATTGATTACTATAATTGTCTTTAAACTGTAATTTATTTTTATTTTCAGTTTGTATTTTAAACCTTATTGAGGGAAAGCCATATATGTTAGAATATGAGTCTTCATTTCGATTGACTCTTTTTTTTTTTTTTTTAAGGAAAATTCAGGAATTTCATCTTGAAGTTAAAGGAGAAATGTCATTCCTAATTATTCTGCTGGATAAAAAGGAAATAAATTGATAAGCTTTTAGGTGCGTGCGTGCATGCATGTGTGTGTGCTGTTGTCAGTGTCTGGTCAGAAGAGAGGATACTTAAATAGTTTCCAAGTCTGTTGGGTATTGATATTGATAGAATCTAAAATTGTTCTGATTATAGCATTCTGTGGATCTTTAGGGCTGGTCCATTTTCAAAATGTTTTGCTGCACTTTAAAAAACATTAAAGTCATAGTGGCTTTAAACTTCTTGCCGGGGTACATTCACTATTTTTAATGGGCCCATAGCCATTTTCCTCATCTATGCAAGACCCCTTATCTTGTAGGTAGGGAAGGTCACCCATGCGGTATATTCTTCCCTCGCCTTTCAACCAAAATATTTTTGTCTCCTAATTAGCTTTATGTGTTGGTTCTGGAATAAGGCCATCTGGTTTTGCCTAGGATCTACCTTAAGTCTTGTTGGACAATTTTATGGATGTGTCTTTCGTCTTTTTCTTTTTTTAAAAACTTTTCATTTTTCTCTCTGTTGTGTGTTGCCATCAATTTTCAATATTTTTTTTACTTGTAACGATTTGAGGTTCCTCTCTTGGTGTTTTTGAACATGAACCCCCCTTGGCTGGTGGATTCAACGCTTGTCTACAGTCTTTCTATCTTATTCCCCCCCCCCCCCCCCCCCCCCACTCCCCAGTATCATTATCCTTTCCATGCAGATCAGCGTCTTTGTTCTGGAATAAGACCAAATAGAATTTGCATAGGACCTGTCTGGAATCTTTTCTAGGATGAGACAGATGGATTTATCATTTCATGATATTTTTTTTCCTTTGTAAACCTTCATTATGTGATTGTCCAGATTAAAATACTGTGCTTATTTTGCAATAATCTGAAATTTTGCCACATTCCTGTCTGAAACTTTAAGAGGTTTCAGACACGGTAGTATGCATTGCTGTCAGATCTATCTTTAATAACGTTGAACTCTTCCCCTATGTCTTATAATTTTTTTTTTCTGTGACGCTTGATATCTTGATTCCCAAATGTCTTTAGTTTTTAAAAAAAAATGTAATGTTATTCTGTCTTGTGATTAATTATTTATCATCTTTCTTTTTAAATGCACTGAAATGGCTATAAAGCGTCATTGGCCATGCAAAGTTGATTGAATTATACCTAGGCACTAATGCATTGCCTTTCTATTTGAAGGAATTGTTCTTGTATCCCTCCATTCTTTTAGATGCTTTAAAAACTAGAACAAGATGGCTTGAATTATAATGATAAGAATGTAATTTTGATAGAATCAGTTCCTGTCGTAAACTCTGTCTCACTCACTCTTGCCGAATATAATTCATTTATGGAATTGTGTGTGTGTGTGTGTGTATGTGTTTACATGCACACATATTCACTCTTTGTCTTGCCATCTTTTCCTATGTGGAAAAGGTTAATAATGAAGGGAGGGCAGCAGACCACATTTTTTCAACTTTAAAAAAAATTGATATATTTTTACTAGCAGCATCTTAATTTTTTATATGCGTTTCTCAATTGGCAGATCTTTAAAAAAAGTTTCATGATATAGAACTCATTATTTCTTGTGTGTCATTTACTTCAATGTTTATGAAAGTATAGGGCCAGTTTAGATAGATTTGATTGAATAAAATTTATCCGTTTGACTTTGGGTTATCCATATAAAAAGATGAATATGATTATTAAACATTTGCCACCATTGACAATAAAAAACAAAACAACAAAAAACATATAGGTATATACACTAAAATTAAATAAAAAACTGTGAAACTTTATTATACTGCTCTCATTTTATTGAGGTTTTACTGTAGCTGTGAATTGTTTATGGTCTGGAGTAGAAAAATGTACATGTAATTTGTAAGATGCTGAAACTGGTTGGAGAGTTTTTGCCAAGATGAGGGTCATTCAAATTGATCAATATGATAGCTTTCTGGCCAAATCTTTTTATTTGTGACTTTCCAGAGTACGACAGTTAACTGGTTAAAGGCTTATTTCTTTGTCAATTGTTGTTGATTTTATTCACTGTTTATATCATAGGCATTGTTTTTCAAGCTTCTTACTCCTATCCTAACATCTTAAAGTAAATGTTATGTTTGGATTCACAGTTAATATAGAATTTCCTAGTCATTGAGCAGCGGAGTTCCCTTACATGATTTATATAACCAGATTTCCCTCTGATATTGTTGACAAGGGAATTGAAATAAAAGGACATGCTGTGTGATAATTGCCTGATTTACATCCAAAGAATGTTGAATTGTCTTGCATTACAATTGTATCAACATAACCTCCAATACCATCAGCTGACTGATAATCATAGCATTATTTAATTAATTTTTTTCAGGAAGAGAGAGAGCGAGAGAGAGAAAACGAGGAAGAGAGAGAGAGAGAGTGTGTGTGTGTGTATGTGTGTTTGTGTTTGCATGTTAACACACTCTGCAAGTCTGTATGTATCTAAATTAACGAGCTTGCTTGGTGTTTGGTAAAGCTTTGATTTGTCCTTAGGGACTGCGTACGTTTTCATTGTAAGCTTTAAAATAAAGTGTTTTATTTATTTCTGAATTTAAATCTAAATTTCCGTGGACTGTACATAGTTTTACATTACATAATTAATTTTAACTTACATTTTGTTAGAGAAAGCTTGCCATCATGTAAAGAATGCATGAGATTTGTGTGTCGTTACAATCAAAGGTAACTGTCTCTAAATTGTATCCCTATATTATCCAACCCAGATTATTTGCTGAAGCCCAACATCTTAGGAGTCAAATGTTAAATTTAACAAATCGTTTTATTCTTATTCTAGGGCAGGGAAATGCTTACCCTCCCTTCGCCGATGAATTCTTCATTGGTCCTCAGCCTTATTCTTCTATCCCCCTATAACATTTGTCCTCCATGAGTCTTTTTGCTGAGACAGAAACAGATGGATTTGTAAAATTTATATTATTTTTTTTTTATTTGAGACCCCCCCCCCCCCCCCCCTTCTTCCCCGATAAATCTTTGCTCCATTAACCATCTTTTAATTTTTATTCTATTTCATATGTATCTTATCCAACTATTGAGTGTATTCCTTTTGGTGGCATCACTTTGTGGCATCATCAGTGTGGGACTTTTTGATGGTTTCAAACTAGCTACTGGGATACATTGCTCCTTGATCTACTTCTGATATCTGTTGAACTTGTTTCTTTGTCTTCCTTTTTTTTTCTTCAGGTTCCTCTTGTCTTGATCTGAGTCATTTAACTATTCTATTATCTTGTTTTACCGGCTCTGAAATGACATAATTGAGTTATGAGTGGTGTAAAACTTTTATAAACAAAATGAATACAAATATTTTTATTCAGGAAATAAGTTCAAGATTGTTGTTTAATTATGATGAGGTTTAGGTTAAAAGCTGACATAAATATTAATGATTTCAGAATATTTGGAATCATGATATAGGTGGTACAAAGAAATGTGGATATTTCTTAAATTTGTCTGAAAATTACTGTCATGGATGAGATCTCTGGTGGTGGTTGGGGACGGGGGAAGAAGGCGGGAGAGGTTGTTGAAGATGAGGTCTAAACTATTCCATAAGGATGACTTTTTGAGTACGTTTTGTATCAAAACCAATTGCCTTATTTATAAATGATGATGATGGTAATAGTAATAATAATGATGATGATGATGACGGTGATGATAGTAGAAATGATAATGATGATGATAAAGTTCATAATGAGTGTCAGTAGTTGTAGCAATGATGATGATGATAATGATAATAATAATGATAATAAAAATAATAATAATAACAATGATATTAATAATAATAATAATAATAATAATAATAATAATAATAATAATAATGATAACAGTAACAACATTTGTCACATCCAGAAGGTCTTTACCTGACGTCTGTTTTAATAGTCATTCAAATAAATTAATATGTATTGTGTAATAGTAAAAGTTGTTATGTTTTAAATTTATTGGATCGCCTCTTTTCATATCATTTATATGACGTCCAACTCCTTCTTGGAATAAAACTGTCTGCATTTTCCTGAAGTAATTTTGGTCTAGCGTTGACAATTATATATATTTTTTTAATATGATAATTTGAATTTAAAGGGAACTCGCTCCGTGGTTGGTTTGCTTGTATCATTAACGTGTGAATGGTTGTTTCAGTGGAAGTATAAGATATCGCTTCTGTTTGGTTTCTTTTGAAGGGAGGGGGGGGGGGGGTAATGCTTACAATCTTTGCTATTGCATGAAAAATTGTTTTTATACCATTGTATTGAATTTGTTATCTACGCAATGTTTATTTTATCTGTAAAAATACTATGTTTGTTTTTGTACAATACCTTACAATGTAATGATAGTGTGAAAGAAAGTTGTAGCTGTAGACTATATTTCTATAGGCAATGTCGTCTCATTGTCTCTTATAATAAGCTGGTATCTGATGTTATGAGATCTTTAATTTGGTTCAGTTGTGATGCCAGAACATTGACTCATTTTACACTCTCAATTCACGTCCAAGTGCCGGCAGGTAGGGTCTCTTTTTATCTTCCTTTTTCTGTTTCCTATGGCTGTCCAAGGTGGGTGGTGAGGTCACTATTTCTCCGTCTTCTATCCCCCTTTATCTGTTTCCCCTTTCCACGCTGCTCTGTCGTCTTTGTTTTGATTTGGCTTTGTCCATTTTTTCCTGTTGCTGGCACGGATCCTTAGCTGAGAGGGAGGTGTAGTTGAATATATGCATCCTTTTTTGAGAGGTTATTTTTTCCCTTGTAAATCATCCCTCTACTTTCTGTTATTCACTATTTTCTTTTCTAGTTTTGAATCTATTCTTTGATAACATTGGATTGCATCCTTATTGCAGGATCCTTGGCTTGTGCCTGGATTGAACTTTTAGATAATGTGAAAATAGGCAAATTGATAAGATTGCTCATGGCTCATGGCTTACTTTTTCGTTTTCTTTAGTGCTGTAACTTAGATCTAGAACCTTTCCCTGAATGGGGTCTTCTATAGGGAGGTCATTGTTGCTATGTCTTCTGTCTCCTAAACCTGTTTTCCAACTTGCTTTGTCTCGGGCTTGGAATGAGATTACTTGGTTTTGGCCTGGCCTTGATTGGAGTCCAAAAGTCAACAGTCAAAAGGATTTTTTCCCTTGTAAATCATCTCTCTCTTTTATGTACTGTCATTTTTTTTATTTTGAAGATTTGAAGAAAAAGCTGCTATCGAAATTGAAATGTTATAACTTAGCATAGCGTGAGGAGGTTCTGATATCAGTCCTGTTGTATAAAAGGTGTACATGTGTGAAAAAGCAATATAATAATGTTATTATTCTTGATTGTTTGTTTGTTTTTTTAAATTTTAGATGAGTGTTTATGTTTTGTGCCATTATTATCTAACTTACTACCACATTACATGATTAAACTACTGAATCATTGAAATTTGTTTGTTTTCATTTGTAAATCATTTGATTAAGCTGTCTTTGACTCAGTTTTTCCAAGCTGTGAGAAAACCACCAGAAGGTTGGTTTTTTTTTGTTTGTTATCTTTTGCGAGCTTTTATTTATATACATATTCTCCACTGAATGTGAATGTTTTACAAGGCTTTCAAGCCAACCAGGACCAGGACAAAACCAAGTAATCTCATTCCAAGACAAAGACAGAAAGCAAGTTGGAAAACAGATATAGGGGGATAGAAGACGCAGTAAGTACCTCCCTGCCCACTATGTGAGGTTAGGAACCCAAACCAGTGGCTAAATCCAATACTGTTATTTGAGTGAGACTTTGGATGGCCTTAGTTGTGTACATAGCAAACTTGAGCAGCGAGAAGTCGGTCACGAGACATAATCACGCCTGGATGTACATAGCAAATGCAATTAAAAGAACGAAATATAGAAATCGATGGTTGAGGTTGTTGTAAACAGAGCGATGGAGTAACCAATGCCAACAACCTTACCAGAGTCAAATCAAAAGTGGCACCTTTTGTGTTTGCAGACGATGAGGCTTATCATGTAACGGATTTACCTCTCAAACCATGGTTGGGGAAATGTGTTTCTACAGGAGGAATGTTTCAACAAACGTTTGTCTAGATGGCTTCAAAGTGGGATATTCTGGACAAATCGATAAGTACAGATACTCAACTCACAGACCAAATTGTAAAATATGACAACCCCTAGAACCCACAATGCAAACTGAGAAAAAAAACAGCAATATTTTTGTTGTATAATGAAAGTTTGCATCATATCCGTGCCTTACACTTGTCATTTAACCCTTTCCTTACCAGCCATTTATAGAAATTCCCTCCACCCAACACAAAAATAGACTTTTCTTACTCAAACAAAAAAGTAACAAGTACATTCTATACAGAATGTTGTTCAGCAAAATGGGCTCTACAACACAGTGTTTAGTATTTATAGCTGTAATCAAAGCATTTCTTTAAATTTTGTGCTATACAAGAGAAATCAGAATGAGAAAATTGTGGGTTGTGTCGTAACGAATGTGACGATTTTCCAATGGTTGGTAATGAGAGGGTTAAGGAAGGTAAACAACTATTTATCGGAAAGATAGTATCTGTAACTTCTATCCACTTTTGCTATTGTTTTCTTTACAGCTGTGTCTTTTCTTGTGCAATGAGGCATTTGTTTAGCCTAAGTTCTTGTTTGGGCCTGTTTCTCCAAGTGAGATGGATGTGTCAGTGGTATTATCTCCCACAAAAAGATAAATCCATCTACATAATTACCTTCAGCAAAATTCCAGGCAGGTCTCAGGCAAAACCTTTAGATCCTATTCCAAAGCATGGATTTTTGTTTCAAGGGTTTCACGGCGTTTGCAACACATTTAGGTCATATCAGCGCCAGTAAAAAGGAAGAAAATGGAAGAGTAAAAAGCTCTAGAATAACAATTAAATCACCCAAGAAAATGTAAGGCAAAGGGGAAATAGGAAACGTGTAGATTCCAAACGCACATTATTAAAGTACTTAGTTTGAGATCACCTAAAAGTCTCATCCAGACACAAGCAAAGGTCCCCACTAAGGGGAATACACTCAAGTCATATGTTTAAAAAATCATATGAAAAAAAAAATTACATAACAGAGAAATGATTTACGAAAATAATATCATCTCTCAAAACTATGACTTCAACCGTTTCCCTCCCAGCCAAGGTCAGGACAAAACTTAGTTATCTCATTCTAAGACAAAGACAGAAAGCAATTGGAAGACAGATACAGGAGGATAGAAAATACAGCAAGTACCTCCCTGCCCACTATGGGAGGTCGGGAACCTCACCCAGTCAAAGCATGGACACAAAGCTACATGGAAAGGACAAGTGATAAAGGGGATAGGAGATTAAACTACTACTGCTAAACTACAGTTCTGCAAAATCAAAAATTTTAACTCTAAGAAGTATATTAAATGAATTTATTAAATCACATCGGTTTTATAAACCACATTGGTTTTATAAATTCCTTATCATCTGGTCATTTAAAATAATTATAATATACATACCCGATTAAATACAATATAATTATATTCTGAAGACCTTCAAAACAAGGGTGATCATGTCGCCTCTTAGAGTAACGATGATTAAAATTCAAATTAATACCTCCCTCGTCCCCAATTCAATAACTCCGACCTTATGACTGAAAATTATACATTACAATGAACCCTCTCATTTTGGGGGAGTTCTGATACTGATAGCTCAGTTGGTAAAGTACCTGCCTCACAAGCAAAGTTTAAGATATTTGTTGAATGAAGTAATTCGTCAATAAGGAAAAATAACCTAATTCAAAGAACTGTGACAATTTGGAATAATTTAAAGTTTGAGACAAAAATATTCTAATTTAATTAATATTTTTAAGAATGGCATTGATAAAGAACTAACCAACACATTACATTTGATTTTGATGAATAATGTAACACGACTTTGGATATTATTGTCTTTTGTATTTCAACTTTTTGAAACTCTCAATGTACAAAGTGGGACATGCCAAATGAATGCAGAGTTAATTATACTACGAATATTGAATATGACGCTTATTTATGTATTAGATATTTAATACTCATTATTATCAATCAACATCGAATGCTGTTTATATAATTGATAAATTGTATCTAAGCATAAAAGTTATACAGAGCATTTAAAGGTTTTTAGAACCTATTATCTCTTGATAATGATATGATACGATATCGGCCCAAGGAGCAGTAGAGGTTATTTTCTGATCTTTCTGTACACCTAGCAGTGATTGGGTAGCTGGGGTTGTGAGATCTGGCAATAAGCTCTTTGTGATAGAATAGCGTCCTATCTAAAGAAAAGCAAACAATTGTTACTGTCTCTTGACTGATAAATAAATCAGGAGAAACTCTTTGTCTCCATGAGCCTGCTGGATAGCTCTGAGGGACTACTTGTCAATGCTACGTATAGCTTCCAATAAAAAATTATGAGGATAAATGGGTTCATTCTTAGATCAAAGCATACAGATGTAAGTGTTCATACTTGTATGGCTTTTATTTCTTAAGTTTTTTATGGTGCATGCAACACTTTAGGTCATTCAATAAAAAAGAGAAATGAAGGCAAAGTAAAAAGAAAAATATACCTGCTTTTTCAAGCATTTAAGAGAAAGAAAGACAAAGGCTCAAAGGGGATTGATTCATGGTGAACAGAAGTATATATTCAAAATCAACATATTAATGTGTCTTATCTGAGACCACTTCAACGCTCCCCCCAGACACCAAGGATCTGAATAAGCCTGTATGAAACAATGCCAGACGAAGCATTCAGAAAAAATGTCAAAAAAAAAAAAGAAAGAAAGAAAGAAAGACAATTTTTTGGGATGTTTTTTTCTCCTTCTATTTTTCTTTCTGCGTTGTCTGTCTGGCACTGGCACTACTTCATATACCATGTTTCAGATCTTTATCTTACACCTAATACTCCATAATTTGTCACCTAAGCACTAGCACATATTCCAGTCTAACAAGTGAATAAATATGCTATTGGAAGATGATTACCGAGGAATAAAATATCATCTTTAGAAGCAATAAAATACATTTATCAACCGCTAAGTAAAAGATTCCGGGCAAGGTCTGTTTTATTTAAAACAAGGTCACAAAACCACATAGACAAGAAAAATGATATAGGGATTCAGAAGAGACAGCAAGGTTGTGGATTGGTGTAAAACAAACAGCTTGGGGTGTTTCAATGTCACATAAAACTTACACATAAATTTGGACTGTATGTTTAACATCCATCTAAGTCGGCAGCCGTACACTGACAAACCACTTTTTTTTCTGTGTTTTTTTTTTTTTTTTTTTCAAATTTTAGGTAGACAACTTCTATCGTTATAGATTGATTACTAGTCAAAACGTCTCAAGTTGAGAATGCTCAGACCTTTTCACAAAATGGGAATCCTCTTAAACGATTGATATTTGGAGTGTAAAATAGCTGGCAAAAATGAAAAAGAAAAATAGTGTTTAGTCAGAGTGCAACTGTATTGTTATGGTATATAGACATATATCTCAATATTGCCTTTGGAAACAGTGTTCAAAAATATAATATCAAAATAAAAATGACAGTCATTGTAAAAGTATCAGCCAGTAACCCAAAAACTAATTTTTTTTTAAAATAAAAAAGTACCATATCACATTTGCTGTGAAAGCCAAACTATGTCGGTTATCTTGCTCAGTTCTGATCGCCTAAAGTGACAGCCACTGCATGGCTTAAGAAACAAGTTTGACATTAGTGATATACGAGTAACAAATATAGAAGGGAAGAAGGAACAATGTCAAGTTAAGTTATAAAATACCTATAAATAAGGTAAATATTTTGCTCATTTCATAAATTATAGGAAGAAAAAGTTTTCTTGACCATTTCAACAGGAATGTTTACACTGAATGCTGGTAAAAATGAATAATTTGTATTTGTATGTCTGATCAATTATGCAATAAAACCCCATTTCACCCCTGTGCCGGGAACCAGAGCATTTATAGGGGATACAGCAAGTGGTTTCATCATTGATTTCATGTTATATTTGACCAATTGCCTCAATTTGTAATTATGTCATATTTAACCTGATACCTAGAGCCAATTTACAATGAAAATGATCAAAAAATGAAATCTTGGATTTTAAAACTTTAAAATTCATTCTCTTAAATAACCCATAAAACCTCATCCCAAATCAGAGATTTTTTGGCAATAAATTCCATTTTCACTATCAATATCATCATGACATAAAACTGTTTTAAAACCATTGACCACATAACAGACCATTATTATGTTGGAGACAGTGAATACTAAGCTGCTGGAAGTTGTGGACTGTAAAAAATAGTGTATAAAAATGAATATAACGTATCAAAAAAAGAACACAATACCAAACGATTCAGGCTCAAAATCCTTCTTCAGCCAATACCGAATACAGTTATGACATTAATACATCACTTAAAAGCCAGACAGAGGGCAGAAAAGTATTTGGCACATCTATCTGGATTTTAGCTGATGCATTAACGTTTTAACCGTTTTTGTTATTGGCTGAAGAAGGGTTTCAGCCCAAAATGTTCAGCGTTTGGTGTTTTCTTCTTTATTTGAAGCTAGTAGATATTCAGTTTTGGTATATTGCTATTTGTGTTGAAGATAAGTGAATTCACTGGTATAGTAAGCTTATGAGAGGTATGACAACTGATGAAATGGTAAAAGTCCATTGAGCACCATCAGTATGGGCAATCAACATCTCCTCCTTCAAAGTAAACAGATTTTATTTGGCTGTAGTAATTGAGAGCATCTGCACCATTTTCCCTACCAATTCCCGACTTCTTGTAGCCTCCAAAAGGAACCCCGACTGGATAGACGTTGTAGTTGTTGACATAGATGGACCCTGTCTCCATGTGTGATACCACGCGATGGGCCCTTTGAAGGTCTCTGAAAATTTGGATTGGTTAAAATTAAGAATTTAATGTATATAGTTATTCACATCAGGAATCTATGTATTTGATAAGAATGAATACTGGCTATAAATACATCAAAATTGCAGTTTATAGCATCATTATCTAAATCTAGACTTTTGCTTGTATTTTTAACAATGTGATGATGAAAAGTTATGAAAGATGATGATATAATGATGAAAAGTTCGGTGATGACAATGATGAAAATGCATCAAGAAAAAAATTGTGATCTTGAGTGAACAATGTGGACAGATTCAACTCAAGATGTAACAAAGACTTAATTGTGACTGACAGTGGTGAAATTGAGTTACGAAGGTGAATTGCTGATGGCCAACTTTAACTGGTCTTAATAGCTAAGTATTGAAGATCCACTCCCTTGTACTTTGCAATTAGCAGCAAATTTGAGACTTTCAGTGAAGTTGATGAATGCCAAGAAAAAGGATATTACATCACAACTGAGAAAAACATTATTCCTTTTGTCTTTTTTCATTTTCAATAGTCTGCCTCTAAACATATTGACAAAAAATACTCTGAGTAGGTGATAAATTGGAAGTTAAAGAAGAACAACAATATTTTAACAATTCACGTATGCCTGCCTTGACAACTTACTTTGTAAAGACACCACCGGCTAAACCAAGTTCAGAGTTATTTGCCCTTCGTAAAACTTCATCCTCAGTCTTGAATGGCAGAATGGACATGACTGAGCCGAAGATTTCTTCCCTGACCACTGTCATCTCGTCCTTACAGTTTGTCAGAATACAAGGCTTCAAGTAGAATCCACCAGCTAATTTGGGATCTGCTGGGATCACTTGCTCTCCACCAAAAGCTACATTGGCTCCCTGATAATATTGAAGAATAGGAAAGAATTATGTTGTTTTTTCTTTAACAAATAAATAAGAACATTTATAAGGCACATTTCCACAGTTTTATCAAGCCCAATACACTTACACAATGTTTCATTCATCCCCCAGCAGGCCATATGGAGCCATATATCCATATCATAAAGTAACAGTAACCTGTCAGGTGTCTGTTTTGAACTAATACTCTTACAATATCCATCACTGCCTATACCCAGGTACTCATTCACACCGGAATCAAAAGGTATAATGTGTGATAAGACCCACGATCAAGGTAATATTTTTCGCTTTTTCTACTTCAAATCCCCATATTTTCTTGTCATGATATCATTGCCAATGTAGTCAAAGCCCTTTTAATCCAAAGGGGAAAAAAGTCTTTGCTTGGAAGGAAAGTTACACCATGCATTTCAGTACACCACATATATAAATAACCCCAGGCAGTAAATATAGTTCTAAATATTAAGTTTTTAAGTTATTTATATTCTTGATACATTAAGGACTAAAAAAATGTGGCCCAGACATGCTTTCGATGTGTCCATTAATTCGTTTTAAGCATGTTCCACTATATATTAAATTCATAACTTTTGATAAATTGGTGTGTAAAATTGATAGATTTCGGGCTCACAACCAATTTGAAATGTTTAAAATAATGACATTTTACAGGTGATGAAAATTTGTTTTCTGATGATAAAATGAACTTGTCACGAAAGAATACAATGTGAAATCCTGAAAAGGCCAACACTGCTGGAACAGAAAGATTGGTTGACTAAGTAAGCAAGGTTGACTTTATCCATCACCAATGGAACACAATGGGACAAAGAACCAAAAGAAGTGTTGACTTTAAGCAAAAGTTGACTTTAAGAGTGCTGACTTTATGTGGATACCAGTGTATTTCTGTAATATGATTAATAACCTAAAAGCTAGACATGGTTGCAACTAATAATCATTATTACTATTAATGTTACCACATCATCAAAATACATCAAAATAATTTATTATTCCAGTTGGTAATGATATATATATATATATATATAAATATTGCATTTATAAAGCCCTGATCTACAGTTCTTATTACCATGTTTAAGGTAGGTAACAATATTTATATCTCTTGATAGGCAACATATATTAAACAGAAATGACGACTCATACAGATATTTTAGGTGCTGCATTGTAAAGCAATATTAGACAAAAACAAAAATTGTTTGTCATCTCCTAAATCTATTTTAGTTTCTGATAGGACAGAGAAAAATACAAGTCAAAATTCCAGGAAAAGTAGAGAGCGGTGGGGGCTGCCTGAAGTCTGGGATCGTGAAAATACTTACGAAAAGATGGTAATGGAAAGGCTTCAGATAGGAACAGTTCACACAATGGACGTTTTGGGTACAAACTCTTCATCAGCAGTTCGAGCTGACGAAGGGTTTTTACCAGAAATGTCCATTGTCTGTACTGTTCCCATTCGAAGACTTTTCATTATCACCTTTTCGTTACTATTTTCAATACTATCACTACTACTACTTATACTACTACTACTACTACTACTACTACTACTACTACTACTACTACTATTTCTTCTGTTAATACTACTTCTACTATTTCTTCTTCTAATACTACATTTCTTTTATATCTTTTATCTTCCATTATTTTCTAGAAAGTTCCCGTCTCTCATACGCTGACCTGCCCTTATCATTCCTATCACACCCTAGGAACTCTCTACTCGCACACCCACGCCATGTGCTACCACTCCATTCACTCCACAACCACTATAGACGCTACAATTTATACTCCATCTTATTTTATTTGTTTTCAAAGTCCATTTGTACTGACAAAGGGTTTGTACCCAAAACGTCCACTGTCTGTACTGTTCCTATCCAAAGCCTTTCCATTCTCACCTTTTCGTCAGCAAGTAAAAATACAGAGTTTTCACAGCAGGTGATGGATTCAAACTCAATAGCTTTCTCTTAAAGTCAAAGCTAGTCAAACATTATCACTATACCACATAGGTATCTGACCCATCATGTCAAAGTGGTATTATACTTATTGAAATTATATTTATTCTATTCAAAAGAAGAAAAAAAAACCCCATAAAGACTTAATGCAAGTGACATAGTTTTTACTATCAATAATATTTTCAGCATCAATATCACACCGACATGATACTGTTTTGAGACAGTGTGTCACATATGTAATTGTCATTACCTCTTTTTTGGCGATGTCAATGTATCTGAGGACTTTGTTGAATTGTTCTTCATGAATAGTGGCCCCAACTGTCGTATCCTCCTGGGTTGGATCGCCAATCTTCATCTTCTCTACCCTGACAATCAGACGAGACAAAAAGTCCTCTAGAATGCTTTCTTCCACAAACACACGTGTGCCATTGGAGCAAACCTAAATATTTTGAAATACAAGAAGGAAAAAAAAAATAATCATACAATAACAATCTTTTGAATTTTCAAAAACTTTACACTTTCAGTTATAGCCTTTACTTCTCAAAGTAGATTATCATCATTATTTTAATGTCTCTTTGTCACTGGACTATATGGAGCAGGGACTTTAAACTAAAGAGTTGTATTAAAAAATTCCTTGTGTCTTGGGTTGCTTTTGGAAAAATGTACCTTTCAATCCAAATGTGAGTGACTTAAACCACTATGCCATATCCTCCTAATTCCTGAGACAGTACAATAACAAAAATGACTAATTCCTGAGACAGTACAATAACAAAAGTGACTTTAATCTCAACAAAAATTATCCTACATAATATTCCAACCAAAGACCTGATTCTAAAATCTATGATTATCTAACTTAAATACAAACAAAGAGATACATGTTGATAGCTAAAGGTATATTGGTCATTCTTTTGTCTCTGAATTGAGCGAAAACAGTTTTCAGTCTTAAACCAATGGAGAAAATAAAATGTTCATAAAGACAAAATATTTTAAAGCTCAACTGCACATATCCCCGAGCAGGTTAACATTAAAACTAAAGTTCTTTTCATAAAGACTTATTGTAAATTGTTGAAATACAGGCGATGTAACTTTTCTTTGTGATAATTTTTTACCCACCTGCCCCTGATTGCTGAAGTTGGCCAACATGGCACCTTTTACAGCATTGTCCAAATCAGCATCACCAAAGATGATAAGAGGGGATTTACCTCCAAGCTCCAAAGTCACATGCTTCACATCCTTTACATTAAAAAAAAACACAGAAAACTATTGCCATTTCCATCGTCCTAATAATCATTTACATAACGATGAAAGAAAAAAATTCCTTTAAAATTTTGAATATTAAGTAATTAAATTTTATTGTAAACATTAAAATCAAATATCAGTGGTCCCAATAGATTAGTTGGTAGAGCACTGGCCTCACTGGTATCAGTATCAGTCTTTTGTGTTGCTAAGGATATTTCTGCCTCCTTTGTTTCCAACCAAAAATGATTGGCAAGCTGGATCTGTTAGGTCTGGCAAAAGTACTTTACTGTAGATATATATCCTATAAGCATAATATATTTAATATAAGCACAATATTTATAAGCATTACTACAAAATACTAAAAAGAAACCATAACGAAATATAAATTACTAGTCATTGTAAAAAGCAAATCAGCATTATAAGTTAAATAAGTCCCCATTTTTCCAATTTTTTTTAAAACCTTGGCAGCAGTTTCCATGATTTTACTTCCTGTCTGGACACTTCCTGTAAAGGTGACTTTATCGATTCCTGGATGACTTGACAGGAACTGACCAGTCGGTCCTTCACCCTGAGATGAAAAAAAAAAAAGAATTACCATTTACAAATAGAAGAAATAGCCACCATCATCAAACTTATCAAGATAAACATGTCTAAAACAATGAAAAATTCACCTCCATTATTCATCCTTTTCATTTTTGCCAGAAAATGTTTTACTTCAAAGTATTAATAATTTGCAAAAGCTTCGATCCAACAATTCTTCATAGCCATTAGGATCAGGAGTTTATCCCAGTTTTTATAACGTGAAACAGACTTGGCAGTTGTTTGCTACCCGTTTGATAGGACACTAGACAATCGCAAAGTACTTTCCACCAGATCTAATAGACCCAACTACCTGGTCAGTGCTAGGTGGACAAGGGAATCGGAAATAAAATATCCATTTCACCTGGGATCAATCTCAGTCCCTTTGTGTGTGAAGTGACTGCTCTACCAACTGAAAAATCAGGACTCCCTATGAGTGCCTCCAACTTGTCAAAATTTCTTAACCCTGAGACTTCAAAGATATCTCAAGTTTAGGAATGTTTTGACAAATACTGACATTTGCGTTTTTTTCACCATTCTCAAATGTAAAAAATGGTACCTGGTCAGTGATGACACAGTCTCTCAAAAAAAAACAAAAAAAAAAAAAAAAAAAACAGTAGTAGTGCCTGATTAATCTTGTCTAACATATTAAATGTTGTTGTTGACATGGCATGGAGCCCTTGCAAAATGGTTGAACTAAATTAAGTGGATAATGCACTTTATTAAATAAAGCTCACAGATTATACCTGTATGACGTTGTAACAGCCATCAGGAAGACCAGCCTTTGTGTAGATCTCTCCCAGCATGACAGCTGTCAGTGGAGTGAACTGGGATGGTTTGAAGACAACAGCATTGCCACAGGCAAGTGCTGGGGAGGATTTCCAGGCAGCCATTTGAAACGGATAGTTCCAAGCGCCTATTCCCCCCACCACCCCTAAGGGTTCACGAATTGTGTAGGCAAAGCTACCACCGGAAAGAGATATAAAATCCCCTGTGGAAAGGAGGACCACAAGAATCAATAATAATAATAATAATAATAATAATAATAATAATAATAATAATAATAATAAGAAGAAGAAGAAGAAGAAGAAGAAGAAGAAGAAGAAGAAGAAGAAGAAGAAGATTAACAATAACAATAACAATAATAATAATAATAATAATAATAATAATAATAATAGTAATTATAATAATAATAATAATAATAATAATAATAATAATAATAATAATAATAATAATAATAATAATAATAATAATAATAATAATAACAATAATAATAATAATAATAATAATAATAATAATAATAATAATAATAATAATAATAATAATAATAATAACGACGACAACGACGATGATGATGATAATGATGATGATGATGATGATGATGATAAATATGCATATATATAAGGCACATTTTCGCCTTGTAAATGATTTACATTACTTCATTTTTTTCATCCAGCAGTGCATATGGAACCAAATTCAATTAGGTTTCTTTTTAGGTGAAGTCAATGGATCTTTTTTTAATAACCCGATCCACCTATCAGTGACTGGATAGCCACATCCTTGAATTGTAGGAGAGTACTTTCACTTTGTAAAAGAATAAAATCCTATTCAGAGGATAGTATGAATTTAACAATATTTACATGTATTGTTAATAATTCGTTGCAGTCAGGTGCTGTACCAGACATTTACAAAGTTGCTCATGTCAAACCCCTTTTGAAAAAACCTGATCTCGATAAAGAGAACTTAAAAAACTATCGCCCTGTCTCTAATCTTCCTTTTCTCTCTAAGATCTTAGAAAAGCTTGTTTTGAAACAATTACTGTCTCATCTTAAAAATAATTGTCTTGAAGAAAAATTTCAGTCTGCTTATAGGCAACATCATTCGACGGAAACCGCACTTGTTAGGGTTGTTAATGATCTCCTCTCTGTTATAGACAATGGTTCATGTTCTTTGCTGAATTTGCTTGACCTATCGTCTGCTTTTGATACTATTGATCACAATCTTCTTCTCAAACGTCTTGAAATTACTTATGGCGTGTCTGGTGCAGCGCTTGATTGGTTTAGGTCATATTTGTTTAATCGTAAACAGATTATTACGGTGGATGAATATAGATCGGAGGAAATCTTTCTTGATTGTGGGGTTCCCCAGGGTTCAGTACTTGGACCCGTTCTTTTTGTTTTGTACGTTGGCCCTCTGTCTAAAATCATCAGAAGTTTTGGTCTGTCTTACCATCAATACGCTGATGATACGCAATTGTACTGCGTTTCCAATATGAGAAATTTACAAGAAGTATCAGCCAATAGTAAAAATTGTATCCAAAGTGTTAAGAAATGGATGAATGAGAACAGACTGAAACTGAATGATGATAAGACGGAGGTGCTGTATGTGGGGAACAGGAAGTGGAAAAGTGAAACAGATTTGAAGTTGGGGGATGCCTCTATTCAAATTGTTGACAAAGTGAAAAACCTTGGCACATTCTTAGACTCTGGACTGTCGATGGAGCATCAGGTTAATAATTTGGTTAGATCTCTCTTTTTCCAACTAAAAAAGATTGCTTCCATTAGACGGTTCATATCTGAGGATGTGACCAAGCACCTGGTTGTGTCCCTCGTACTATCGAAATTGGATTATTGTAATGCTCTGTTGTTTGGCGTTTCGCAATACAATCTGAAACGTCTTCAGATTGTCCAAAACAGCGCTGCCAGACTAGTATTTATGAAGCGTAGGTGCGACTCTGCCGGACCTCTACTTCATGACCTGCATTGGCTGCCTGTTGAGAAAAGAATTAAATTCAAAGCTTGTGTTTTAGTGTATCGTTGTCTTGAAGGTACTGCCCCTTCCTACCTTTCAGAACTAATTGAAAGATATTCAAAACCCCGCCCCTTACGTTCGGCCAGTGATTCCACATGACTAGTTGTCCCTCGAATTCGGAAAAATGCTGGAATGAGATCCTTTTCTCATTTCGGACCCTCTATTTGGAACGCCTTACCGCAGAGCATTCGTGAAAAAGAATCTTTGTCTATTTTTAAACGTTCGCTTAAAACATATTTGTTTCGATTTTAGTAGATGGTATGAGAAGCAAGATAGGTTTGGTTTGTGTTGTGTGTTGTGTTGTGTGTGTGTATGTGTGTGTGTGTGTGTGTGTGTGCTTGTGTGTGTGAATGAGTATGTTTCAGCCAAAGTAATTTGTAATTTAAGCGCTTAGAGTCTGGTGTCTCGGAGTTATAGCGCTATATAAGTTTTCAGCATTATTATTATTATTATTATTATTATTATTATTATTATTATTATTAATATCCATTTTATTCTATAGAAATGGGAATGAATTCTGGCTTCATGGCCCTTGAGGTTCTGAGGACTACTTTTTTTTTGTTCTATTGCAAAATACTTTCTCAGTTACGCTTATTACCCATTTACACCTGTGTTAAGTGAATAAATTGATACAATGTTTGTAATCGAACAGAATTATTCAGAAACTAGAATCCCATTAACTTTGACTGAATGTGAACATTCTTTTGGCTTGACCATACCGATGGATCTTGCTATGTTTGCAAGAAGTACCTTGATTCAATGTTTATATTGTTTTCTTTTTTACCCCTTTTTGAGGTCGTTGCAAAACATTATGTCATATCAGTGCCAGTAAATCTAAAGAAGATGGAACATTTTTTTTAAAATTGTAAATCTGCATTTAAAATGCACCAAAACAGAAAGCCGAAGTGGTCAAGATTAAATGGGAATGTAAATTCAAAGATTCCAATCTATCCATGTTTCTATTTTAGATCACTTACACGCCACGCACAGACACAGACCAGGACCCACAACGAAAAATACACTTTCATGCTATAAAATATGTATTAAAAATAAGTTTACTTATCGAGGGACAGTGCAAGCAAGAGTGACATCCCCAATCCTTCCTTATTCAAGCCCTAATGTTATAAAATATATATGGAAAATAACACTGCACGTTTAAAGAGATAAAACAAAGACTTCAAAATCATCAATATTCAAGCCCTACAGTGACAAGCACATTAATGACTCTGTGTGGTCATTTTGGGGGTGAGAATATAAAAAGGTACTAACGATCCTCAATAAAAAGAAATAAATATGAATGAGACACAATGCCTCTTTTTTTGTCATGCCCAATGCCCTTCACAATGCTATTACTGATTCCCCTAGAAAGTCATATGGAACAAAAATTATACAACTACACTGTACAATACTTACAACTTTCATTTGCCAAGCACTTATTCACAAATGAGTTGAGTGGTAAATTGTGTTATAGTTACTTTACTAAAGATCATAAAGCTTGATCAATATCACCCAACTGGTCACTGACCATGCTCAATATTGCTTGACTTGTTCCTAAGATGAGACACCATATCACTTGTCAGTCAAAACAAACTCACACTTACCTGAGATATTAGCAGCCAAGCCGCCATAATATTCTATGGTGTCAGCACATCCCAGTATATCATAACGTGCCTCCCAAATTGGTTTTCCAGTGTCTAATACTTCCAAAGCAGCTAACTCCTCACATCTTTCCTGTGTATTATGAAAAGGTCAAAGGTTATCCACTGCCTACATATCACATGTATATTGCTGTTGTTTTTTATAACACAGTATATGTAATGTTAACCAAATAGCACATACTGTGTTCTTTAATAAAAATGTTTTGAAGATTGACAGGAAATACAAATTTAGAAATTTAACACTATCACAGTCATTTCCATCTTCTATTTCCAACAATTAGGAAGGTCTCCTTTTTGACTTCTATAGTCTTCTTGTTCTTCTTCCACTTCTTCTTCTCCAAATAAACTGTCTGACTCAATGAGAATCAATTTTAATTTTGATGAGCATATCCAAAAGATAATAATAAAAACAATGATAATAATAATAATAATAATAATAATAATAATAATAATAATAATAATAATAATAATAATAAAAATAATAATATTAATAATAATAATAATAATAATAATAATAATAATAATAATAATAATAATAATAATAATAATAATAATAATAATGATAATAATAATAAACAATAACAAGAAGAAGAGGAACAATAACAACAACAAGCATCATCATCATCATCATAAAAAAAGTGCATTACCCTTGCAATGTTTGCCGCCCTTTTTAAAATCTGACCTCTTTCAAAACCAGGGATTTTGGACCAAACTCTGAAGGCATTTCTTGAAACCTGAACGGCTTCGTTGACATCCTCTTGATTAGAAGCACAAACTGGCCTCAGTGTCTGACCTATTAAAAAACAAAATGAATTAGATTTGCACTCTGCAATTATTTTCAAAAAATATTAAAACAAAAATATAAATATTATATATGACATTTCCACAGAGACCCCTTTGCAATGATTTGTTTATCCGCAGGTCACTCACTCACTCTCTCCCTCCCTCCCTCCCTCTCTCTCTCTCTCTCTCTCTCTCTCTCTCTCTCTCTCTCTCTCTCTCTCTCTCTCTCTCTCTCTCTCTCTCTCTCTCTCTCTCCCTCTCTCTCTCTCTCTCTCTCTGAGATGATAACCATTTTGTGACCCGGTTTGGCAGTCTGGCATAAAAAAATATAACAATCTTGTGGCAAATTTTCTGTAAAAACTAATGAAGGAATAACCTCCATATTCTTCCCTCTTATCAACATTGTAGCATTGTGTCACCATAGAGAGATGTTGCAGCTTTAACTTATGGGATTTTTATTAGAACATTACAAAGTTGCGATTCAAAATTTTATAACAAAATTGATGTTAAAAAATTATAATTTGCACTATCCATCAAAATAAACATACCCTATCAAAAAAATCTCTCTTTGGTGATATAATACATTATTTCTGTGATAACTGTGGAAATTTTCAGACAATTTCATGGAATAAGATTCTTAGAAATATTTGACACAGTATCCCTACCCCTAGAAAAATGACATATTGAGAAAATAGCAAAATAGCTTTCCGTTTTTTTCCACACTTTTCTTACTATCAGCCATGTTTTTCATGCCTTTATAATATATTTTGAGAAGTTGGACTTCAATAATATTAGTTCTAAGATAATAAAACATCATTTTCCACCAAAATCTCAAATAAAATTTTTTGAAGGATTTTCCGAATAATTAAACCCAAACCGCCCCTTAATGCTTTATAAATTCCTTCTAAATCATTGACCATAGTTTGTGGCATTTAGATAACATCCTCTTACCAGTTGCTGGGGATATCAAAGGGAAGTTTTCTTTTCCTTTTGGGTCCACTCTCCGCCCATGGACATAATTCAAAGGCAGGGTGACAGAAGAAGAGGCACTCACACTATCTACTGCCTTATTACTGTAAAAGCGCAGCGATGACCGCAAATGTGATCGAAATATAATTCTCATATCTGATAGGTAAAGGAGAAAAAAAAACCCAACATCTTCATCTTATTTTAGTTCTAAGGAGCCAAATTTACAAATAATAACAATCATATATGAAAAACATATTGCGAATTGTAGTATTGGTTAGAATATTTAAATATATCTTTATGTACCCTTTCCCATCCTGGCTTGTTTCTGCATGCACATAGTATTCATGAACATCTACAAGATAATAAATTATATTCTAGTTTCCAATCTGCCTACAGACCAGGTCATAGCACTGAATGATATCGTTAATAACTTGGTTAAGGAAAAAAGTGTTATTCTTGTACTTCTCGACCTCAGCGCAGCCTTTGATACTATTGATCAACATATTCTTCTCACCAGATTAAAATGTGTATATGGCATCGATGGTGCAGTCTTCAATTGGTTTTATTCTTATCTGAGTGGTAGGTGGCAGTTTGCAGCATAAATCACAAACATATCTTCTGATACTGTTCCTTTATCTTTTGGCATTCCACAAGGATCAGTCTTATGGCCTCTTTTATTCACAATATACACTGCACCTCTGAATGTTATAATTTGCTCTTTTTCTCCTGGCTTTCATTTACGCTGATGATACACAACTTTACTTTCCTATTGACTTGTGTGATGAGCACGTAGTTATTCGAAGATTGGAGTCTTGTTTCATTGTCGTTAAAGACCGGACGGTAATTAACAAATTATAATTAAACAATTAAAAAACTGAAAAACTATTGTTAGAAAACATTTGTTCCAAAAATGTAATATTGTCATCTACCCATATTAATATTGTAGATTGTAAAATAAGCATATATAGAACCAGTGTCCGAAATCTTGGTGTTTATCTTGACAGTAAAATTAATATGCAAACTCATATTTCTAAAATTATTCAAAATTGTAATTTTCTATTTAAAGAGAATCGCCAGGATTAAATCCATGCTGGATATTTTTATAATGAAATTATTAGTATCTTCTCTTATACTTCGGAGAATAGATTATTGTAACGCTCTTTTATCTGGTTGCCCCAAGTATTCTATCGATAGACTGCAGAAGATACAAAATAAGGCAGCCAGATTTGTTAATCTTAAAAACTTTAGAGAACACACAACTTATACTCCACATAAACTTCACTGGCTTCCTGTTCACTACAGAATAGAGTACAAAATTCTTTAATATGCATATGAATGTTTTACTTATGTAGGTCCCTCTTACTTACAAGACCTTTTTGAAGTCTATACACCTAGTCTTATCTTAAGACTAAGATCTTGTGCGGCTATGTGGTCTTGTGGTATGACACTCGCTTTTGGATCGGAAGGTCCTGGGTTCGAGCCTCATGCTTGGCGCACAGTTGAGTCCTTGAAAAAGGCTCTTTACTCACATTCTCTCACCGTACTCAGGTGTAAAATGAGTACCTGGCCGTCAACAGCATTGTCTTTGTCCGAAAAATTGTAATATCACCTAACAGGCGGCATGTCCCGTCCTACATGTTAAAGGTTGCTGTTGACCAGGGACTCCTTGTAAAGCGCTTTGAGCACATTTAGTGGATATTGCGCTATATAAAGCTCAAAGATCAATCATCGGAATCTCTTTTAATGAAAGAAATAAACTGCATGAATAATTTTCAACAAAAAGCTTTTCAATGTACAGCTCCATGTCTGTGAAACTCTCTCAGTTTTAGAATAAAATCTGCTCCTAGTGTTCTGACATTTAAGAAGCACCTTAATACTGAATTATTTTACAAGGCAGTTTATGATTGATGTTTTATTTTTTAAAATATACATATCTGTGGACCTGTGTGTTTGTGTGTGGGTGAATTTTAAAAAAAAGTTTCGACTTTCTTTGAGATTATGGCCTGAGGCTGATATCCAGTGAAAAACCTTCAATTACGGTGTTCACCATAGACCACAGCATTTTTGGATAAATTACTACACGTTGAATTTTGATGACGACGAATGAACTTGCAGTTGGAATGGCCTGTTTGATGTTCCATTTTTTGACCCTTGCCTTGTTCATACACACTTTGGATTCAGGTCAGTGTCTAGACGTCTAGATATTCTAGATCTATCTAGTAGTCTAGAGTTATAACCTTGGTTTTTATAGTGAAAACCTAATTTGGCATCTGAGAAATTGGCATATGGTCTCTAAATTTTCATATTAAAAATTTAAACTGGATTGTTTGCATTGAAACAGCTGAGATTGCCCTCGTACTTACTGGTCAACTGATCAACACTCAACTGCTGTCGGCTCTAGCAGACGAAATAAGTCTAAGACTAAGACGTCTAAGATCATTGTTTGCCTGGCAATGGTACAAGACATGACCCTTGACTTGAATGATTAGAGGTACTTACTGAATTTATTTTGAATGGGTCCTCAAAAAAATCCTATTTTATGTCCATTCATTAATTTTCTAATTTTCTAATATTAGATGGTCACTAGACACCGGCTTCTTTAGAAGCAGAGGAGCCGAAATAAGATAAGAAATAAGAACGAACGACCCACAAATTGCAAGCCTAAGGTGGGCCACTCTTGAGAGTCATCCAGAGTTATCCTGTAAACAAAAAAAAAGCATCAACAAATGTAGTAAGCTTGAAAAGTCTTTTGTGAGTCAGTTGCTATAATTGATTACCATTATATTTGGGCTGTAATTGAAATTATAAAACAGAAACAAATTTCATGTAGTTTTTTTTTACTGCCATTGGAATCGCCCACGGAGAGCTCAATGATTATCTGTGAGTGGAATACAAGCTACTATGACGACGGGTGCAGTTCCACTTCTGCTCCCACACCCTCAAGTAGAAAAAGGGAATGGAAGTATGGTGTTTTGAAACTATTTGCCGACAAACTATTGTTCTGCCAACATAAAAGAGAGTCAAGAGAAAGTTCTGATTTTGAATTTGAATTACTATTCTCCAATATTTTATGTTTTAAAAAGACCTCTTCAACTTTTATATTCCCAGCAATTACAGTTTTATTTTCAGTTTCGGCAACGAAAAATGAAAAATACTGGTTTTCTTCTTTTGAAAATAGGGATGAAACTTTCATATTTATTGAACACTTTTTTCAATCAATGGTCGGAGAAAAGTCCTCAAAAATTGACCAAGAATATGCTGCGAGTGATGAAAACGCTCAGACAACTCAAATGGGTAAAGAACTTTTAAGAAGTGTGGTTGACTCCAATAAAAGTTTGGCAGCTGCTGGAAGTCAGCTTGTGGAACAAGGACAACAGTTGCGTAATGCATCAGTGAAAATGATTGAAATTAATCAAGATCTTGAGGTCGCCTCTCGCTTTACTCAAGGGCTGAAGTCATGGTTTCCAAGATGGAGAATCCCCAAAAGTGTTGCTGAGGAAAAATTTCTTGTTTTGAATAAAGATGATGCTTCAGATATTTTTCCGATTGATGCCTTATACCGTGATGTGTCTCATAATAGCAAAGGACCGCTGATGAAGTGCATTGTGACTGTTGAGAAAAAGGGCCTTACGATAATGAATGAATATCAGAAGGTATGTGAATCTGAACAAGCAGTCAATAAGTTTGAAGACTGAGTCTATAATCTCATCTCATGTAGTTCCATATCTGAAGCAGACGTCGGAGGTCATCTTCCGCCAAGCTGATCTATCTCTTGCCAATTCTATTAAAGCAGCGCCACCTTTCTCAGCTTCATCTGTCCAAGTTCTTATCCCTTTCAAATACGTTATTCTTTGTCTTCCTCTTATTCTTTTTCCATTCATCTTTCCAGTCAAGGCGAGTATTTCCAAACCAGGGTGGCGGATAATGTGTCCTAAAAATTCCATTTGGCGTTTGATGATTTTTGTTATCAGTGATCTTTTTCTGTTGGCCATTTCTAAAATTTCTTCATTTCTTTTCCTTTCCATCCATGACACCCTCATCATTCTTCTGTAAAACCACATTTCCACTGCCTCCAGTCTTTTAACCATGGTCTTGTTTATGGTCCAGCTCTCACAACCATATAGCAGCACAGACAGTACATAGCAATCCAGGACTTTGATTTTTGTTTTCATGCTAATATTCCTGTTTTTCATAATTGTATGCAGCTGGTTGAATGCATTCTTCGCCATACCTATTCTTTTCTTTATTTCACAATCTGATTTTCCATTGGATGTTACATTGAAGCCTAAATATTTGAAACATTCAACTTGTTGTATTGTTTGTCCTCTGCTTGTTATTACACAGGCTGGTGGGTTATTATTTTTAGATACCGTCATACATTCTGTTTTAGATATATTCAGTCTATAATACCAACATGTTTGCCTCACATTTTATTCTATGATGTCACCTTCAAAGTAGTCCTTTAGTGTTTCTAGGTTCTAAATGCGACCTCTTGTTTGAGCCTTTGGAAGCAGGGGTACAAGTCCTCTTGCGGGACAACTTTGTGAATTTTTCTTTCAACTTTTGAAAGTGTAGTATTATTTTCTTTTCAGTGCCATTTTAGCTCTTGGAAAATGCGCCTGATTTATTATTTTCATTTCACTGCCATGAACAAAATTCGAGTTTTCAAAGTTATCGTTTACTTAAATCAAACTTGAAAAGCTTTAAACTTTCTGAAAGTAGGACCTCTATGTCTATAATCAGCGCATTATCAAAGTGAATGTAGTAGACTTAGTCCTGAAAATAGTGACTACCATCATGTGATTGAGAGCAGCAGGGCACAGTTATTGCTTTGTAATTTGGTTGTACCAGGTCCAACCCATATTTGTTGCCCTGTGTGGCTCTGGGTAATTAACCTTGCTCTTGGTCAATTTGTGGTACTGCATCGCAGATGACTTTTGAGTTATCCCAATTTTTGTATCATAAGGACAAATAAATATCCCCACGGGGATGAATGAAAGGATTTTTATGTTATTATTTTACTATTTAATATTGTCTTAACTGTAGTTATTAAAATCATGAACAACACCGATGTAGGCCATCTCTAATCTGAAAATAATGAATTTGTCTTCTCACTATTGTTTACATTGTTTAAAAATTGATATGCTGGAATCAAACCATAATTGATTAAAGATTAACATGACAAACAAATGATATTCTCCATCATTCTGCATGCTTTGGTATTAATGTCCTTTAAAGAACTATGTAAAAGTAAATGGCAACTGGAAATGAGGCTAGCGGACCTAAGATTCAACAAGCTCTGATTCAATAAAACTTTTGATTCAATGAGTAATATCTCAGTATTTTTAGATTACGGTAACCCTTTTGTGGCCATGTCTTGTATTCAATGAGATATAGAATATACGTAATGAAATCTTATCCTCAGTCTTTGCCAACATATTTATAAATCTAAGCTCATTGTATAGTTCTGCATTTTTATTGATGTCCCACCCGGCAGCAATGTGTATCATAAAAAAAGTTACCTGATAAACCAGGTGTCTTTTTCAATTAGTGTATATAATTTACACCAAATATAAAGTTAATTCTCAGCAGTACTATCCCATCTCCAGACCTGCTGTTTGTGTATCATGCTCTCGATTTTGGAAGGTTGACTATAATTATATGAAATTATTCTACTTCATTATACTTTTTCTTGGAAGTTTGTTAAAATGTGTTTTGATTAGGGTAGGTTACCCCAAACCAGTACACGCCCCAAATCCATACGCTTCAGAGTGTGTCACATAAAACCTTTTCATGTGTTTCCATAATGCTCTTTTTCATGGCGATTTGATTTTTTTTTATAATCAGAAGATCTTTAACTTTACATAAAAATCGACATTTTTGCACCAGTCATTATGAACTGTAATTCAAAATATTGTTATAAATGAAGCTAATCTATTGTATAGGAATTTGGTTCCTTTTCCAAGTTGAAACCAAGTACTGGATGGGTTTCCTGACCTCCCAAGGAGGCACTTACTGTGTCTTCTATCCCCTATATATATCTGTTTTCCAACATGCTTTCTGTCTTTGTCTTGGAATGAGATTACTTGGCTTTGTCCTGACCTTTGCCAGATACCCTAACATGCACCCCACTCACGTCACTAGACAACACAGAACACAATAATGATGAAAAGAAAAGAAAAGCAATTACTTTCTAATTTTACAATGCGCCCTTACCTTAAGATAATATTAAACTAATGAATGTTAGAGCTCCTGTTGACGTCCACTGATCAGCACCGAATATTATTTCGGAAATGGATAGTCTATCTCTTCAAAAGTGATAGTCCGTGGATTTTGTCCTTTTATAATCAATAAATGCTGGAACAATTATAATATGGTCACAAATGTTTTGTTGATCGTTACGAATTGTTTGTTGCGATAATTCTTTTAAATCAAATAAGTTTGATAGGGTCACGCACAAAGTTTCATAAAGTAATGGGGAAAATCATTCTGAGGAAGTTCAGTTATAACTGGGGAGTCTCTTGCCACAAGCCTGTCTATAGCATGAAAGTCTCTTGCCCCAAGCCTGTTGGCACACTACATTATAGAGAGAAATATAATATTATAATATAATTTATAATCACACAAAAATAATTAAATTACTCCAACTGATATCAGTTAATAATGCGCACAATTACCATTAAACTATTCAGAAATATAAAACAGGGAAATATGTAAATGACAATTAAAGGGCACACTCAACGTATAATACTTTAAATAAAAAAACCACAACTCCAAAGATTTCATTTTAAATAAACACAAAATTTTACATAACCACAATGTGCTATATATAAGCCATCCTCACCAGAGCCAACACAACACTACACTTGTTAAAATAAGTCTACGTTCTTTGTGTGGACTTAGTGCGACAAGCATGTAATATATGAAACAAAGATGAATATTTTAGTTTAAAGGGGAGCAACTTTTTAGTCCTCTCTCCTCCTCGGTCCAAACGCAAATGGCCAAGATTATTGGTTGGTATCGACAAGCGTGTAATATATGAAACAAAGATGAATATTTTAGTTTAAAGGGGAGCAACTTTTTAGTCCTCTCTCCTCCTCGGTCCAAACGCAAATGGCCAAGATTATTGGTTGGTATGATGACTGAAATTTTATTTAATTTCCAACCCTGAACACATGACAAATCACAAAAACAAAAAATGAGCTCTTCCTACCATAACGTTGTCAAAACCATGGGCTTGGCTTGCCAGGCTTCCAAAATAACACCAACCTTTCATCTCATTCATCTCTATTACAGTTTCACAGGAAATTTGATCAGAGGTAAATCCCTGGGAGACAACAATACTCAGATAACATCCAGTGGATTTCCTCCTCCACAAGTAACAACAATACACGGTCCTGTACCGTACCAAGATCTTGGTGATATGGATGGCGCCTATGCCTCATTGTGGTTAAGACTTACCTGTGGTTGCATTGATTCATTGTCAACCAGAAATTTATACTTAAACCAAAGTCATTTCGCTACAGTCATTTACATAAATGTTTTGTCAGTAAAATATAAAAAGCATTTTAAGCGCATATTTCTCTCTCGTATGGATTTGGGGCACACCACTTTACCCCATGCCCCAAAACCGTACATGCCTTGCCCCAAATCCGAACTGTTAATCCAAGTATCCAAAAGATTGCATTAATTTCAAAATGTCAGCATGTATACACTGCGTATCCGCGAAATGTGATTCTAAAAACAAGGGGTTCAAAACCAAAAATAATACCGTTTCAATACGTGCCAATAACCATTACTATCATGTCTTTTGTGTTATATTAATCTGTTGTTTGATAGGGGAAACATCCACACCATTAGTCTTTTTACATAAACTGAAGCTGAAATGCTACCACGTCATTGTCGTATAAACATCATTTCGAAATATTTTAGGCTGTTTGACTATAAATTTAATGTTGTGCTGATTTGGGGCAAGTCGTATATGGGTTTGGGGCATGAACATATTCGGGGCAATCGGTTATGGTAATCTATTTTCATTTTTTAAGTTAACCAATAATACCTCACATATATTTACATCAAACCAATCAAAAGATGTCAAATAATTGAGTTTTTCAAACAGAGGAGAGTTAAGTTGAACCAATATGCAGTTAGAACAGTTAGAATTTGAGGTAGAAAATGCGTATGGATTTGGGGCGACTTACCCTATTTAAAAATTTTTTTATAAATAGGGGGGCAGGGGGTTGTTTGTTTTATTTCAAGATAAGAACTTAATATTGATGAAATGACCAACTATTGATTTTTTTTTCTTTCTTATCAGGGCATTCAGTACTTCAACTGGTGTGACGTCTCTAGAGTGCAGGTGATCAGTGCTTGGGAATTGTGTATTACTCAGTACCTTATCGGCAAATCAGACAGAAAATGTACCATTGTGTCTGTCAGAGCACAACACTTGCTACAACAACTTGAAAACTACCGTCCTGATAATATTGAACCTATTAGTTCAGAAATTATGAAAGCATGGACACAACATGAAAGGTCAATGATTGGAAAATTTTCCAGATTGAAAGGTATTCAATATTATTTCAATCTGATTTTTTTTCTCTTATTAATATGGGACCCACTGCCTCAAAGCAGTATTATGTTTGGTCGGTTTAAATCAGTGGTTCTCAAACTTAATTGGGTCATCGCCCCCCTAGGGCTGGGTGTCCAGTCCATGCCCCCATCCCGCTTTTTCAACATCAACATAAAATGACTAAGACAAAGACAAAAGATAGTTTTTCTGATATTATTGTGCAAATCTCTCTCTCCTTCCCTCCCTCCCTCTCTCTCTCTCTCTCTCTCTCTCTCTCTCTCTCTCTCTCTCTCTCTCTCTCTCTCTCTCTCTCTCTCTCTCTCTCTCTCTCTCTCTCTCTCTTTCTCTCTCTCTCCCCTCCCCTCCCTCCTCTCTCTCTCCCTCTCTCTCCCCTCTCTCTCTCTCTCTCTCTCTCTCTCTCTCTCTCTCTCTCTCTCTCTCTTTAATACTGTCACATTCACTCACACATCAATGGCACTAAAAAATAATGCACCAATGCATCAACTTGGTGGCCATCCCATTTAATGTGATGAATTCGGTGTGTGTCCATGAGTTTGTCAATGTTTGGGGTCATGGATGTCAGCCGTAGTTGCAGATCCCCTCTATATACAATGTTGAGACGATTTCAGGACTGTGTGAATGTGTGTTACAGCGCTGATACCCCTCTCCATCAGATATGACGTTGGGACAGTGATGAAAGGAAACTTCTTGTAATTTTATTATCAAGTATGCAATTGTGTCATCTGCAAAAAGGCGGATGTTCGGTTCAAGACCATCCGCCAGGTCATAAATATAAAAGAGAAAGAGATTAGGGCCAAGGACTGAGCCTTGAGGAACACCAGATTCAACTGGAACAGACTTGGATGATTCACCGTCGATAATCACTGATTGGTTATGACTTTTCAGGAAGTTGTTGATCCATCTGTTGATTTTTCGGGCATGTTTAGGGCATTTCACAGTAGCCTGAGATTTCAAAGGATTGAGTTCCACTTTAAAAAAAAATAATTGAGCTTTATATAAAGCAATATCCACTAAATGTGCTCAAAGCGCTTTTCAAGGGGTCCCTGGTCAACAGCAACATTTAACATATAGGATGGGACATGCCACCTGTTAGGCGATATTACAATTTTTCAGACAAAGACAACTCTGTTAACGGTCATGTACTTATTTTACACCTGAGTATGGTGAGAGAATGTGAGTAAAGAACCTTTTCCAAGGACTCAACTATGCGCCGAGTGCGAGGCTCGAACCCAGGACCTTCTGATCCGAAAGCGAGTATCATACCACAAGACCACATAGCCGCACATTTTGTCCTTTTCTTCCTTGGGCTAGATTGTTAATCCTAAAGTTGCTCTATTGGACAGCACAGAGGTTCTTGTTGGCTTTGGGCATTTATTTGATGTATCATCCATAATATTCCCTCATGGAATTCCTGGGTGCAATTTAAGGAAGGAGGTGAAAAGAAAGAGAAAGATATTCTATTGCAATGCCCTCTTTTCAACTGGATTATGACCAGGTTTCTAGATCATAAAAGATTAGCTGTGATCAGGGTCTTAATTCATTTGTTCATACTTACGCTTGATGCCTGATTTAATTTATGTAGACAGTCACCACTTATGATGAGGGTCCCAACAGCTTTGTTGATAGGTTGCTATATTTACTCGCAATGGGACTTGTTATTGATCCCTATGTCATGCAAGGTTTTTTTTTTCTGACCTCCATGTTCACTCAGCAATGATTGGGTAGCTGGGTCTAGTGGAAAGTATTTTGTCACTTACTAGTGGCCAATCCAAAGGGTGGCAAGAGATTGCTACTGTTCATTTAATGCTACAGAAACTGGCAGCTCCATGGGTCTTATGGTTCTCAAGGACTACCTGTACAAATATACTGCATTTAGCTATGAATATATGTATATTATGATAACGAATACAAAGATTATATAAAGCTTGATAACAAAAAACATTTATGAGGATTTTAGGTTTGAATTTTTTCAACGTATATTTTTTAACATCGCAAAAGGCACTGTAAACTTTATGAAAAAAAAATTAAGTAGGGAGAAAATGGCATTATTATGTTCATAGACATGACATTTATGTTAATCAAGGCTATTCTGTGTAAAGTAGAGAAGACGAGCAGACTAAATCTTTACATTTTCAATGTATTTTATGTGGTTTAGTGAGTGAAAGGACTACAGTGTAGTGTCTTGTTTAGTTAGCGTGTCAAGCATGGCAATGTTAAGCATGGCCAGTAACCAGATGTGTGACAATAATTACTGATTTCTGGTCCCAGTGATGTATCCCAGGTTAAAGCACTTCACACAGGTTACCACATTCAACTCAGGTGTGAATTACCTTGCTCTAAGCTCTGATAGATATATTAAGAGTGCTAATATACAAAGGATCTTATATGTTTGATTTGATTTGATTTTTGCTTTGACTCACTCACTAATTTTGGTCACTGATATCATATTTACATGAATACATAAGATTCTATCAATGAGTAAATGTCATTTTTAGAGCAGTCCACCATTCAGTTGCTGCTGTACCATTGTTCAAAATTGGGTTTCTTTACTCAAATGCCAATTTTCAAAATTGTTTGAACGATATGTCATAGTAAAACCTTATTTACTCCCCCCCCCCCCACCCCAAATGCTATATCGTCAACATAAAGTCAATCTTACACTCCATCAAATTCCTTGTTTTTACCAGCAATCCATTTATAATATAAATTATATAGCCTATTGTGACCTCCGCTTCAAAACACCGTGTTTTGTCACGGTGACCTAGATGCATAAATCAAATTTACAATTAAAAATAAGAAACTTGGGTTTAATTTATATGTTGTATTGAGGACAAAGTTGTGCAGCTATATGGTCTTGTGATATGTCACTCAAATTCGGATCCGAAAGTTCAGGGTTTAGTCCTTTTTCTGAGTGGGGCATAGTTGAGTGCTTTTTACTCGCAGGTGTTAACAGCATTGCCTCTGTCAAAAAAAAAGTTATATCACCTAACTTGCATATAATAAGTGTTGCTGTCAGTTATGAACCCCCTGTAAACTGCTTTGAGCATGTTTAGTGGATACTGCGCTATAATGGATGTTCGTTTGTTTTGTTTTGATATAGATTCTGAAAGCGACAAAAACTAAAATCACTTGCTTTTGGTCTTTCTGGTTGTATCACATCCAACCGGACATAATACCACTTTGAGGCAGTGGGTAACTGTGTGATTATTTTTCTTTGTTTTTTTTTCTATCTTTCTCAACAGATTGCCCATTTGAGCCAAGGTCAATTCCATCATCTCTTAATTCAAGCCACGATAAAGAAGAAGTGGATCATCTGCGTCCTATTCAAACGTCTATGAAGGTTCCCAGTGGTCAAGAAATGTCACTTTTATCAGGGGAGTTGACAAATTTGAAATCGTTAGCTTTAGATGTTCAAAAAGTGCAAGATGAACAGCTTGAAGAAATTGATGAACTTACAAGTGCTGTCACCAAAGAAACAGACAAGCTATCCAAGCTAAAGAAAACAATGGACAGAATAATATGATGATTCTTGAACAATTTTAAAGTTAAAGGCGTAAAAGTAAAATAAAAATGGAGGACAGTGAAACCTTATTATTCCACTCCTCTCATTGGACAACCCTATCATTTCTTATTTAATTATGTAATCGTCGAATAAAGCTTTGAATGCGTTGAATTTAAAAAAAATAGGCAGAACTATGTCAGAATGTTTCATAACATTATTGTTCCATCTTAATTGATATACTTGTGGACTTCTCCTCCTCCTCCTCCTCCTCCTCCTCCTTCTTCTTCTTCTTCTTCTTCTTCTTCTTCTTCTTCTTCTTCTTCTTCTTCTTCTTCTTCTTCTTCTTCTTCTTCTTCTTCTTCTTCCCCTCCTCCTCCTCCTCCTCCTCCTCCTTCTCCTCCTCCTTTTCCTCATTATCATCATCATCATCATCATCATGTTGAGAATTCCGTAGGACAGCAGACAATTTTTGATGACCCATAAAAGTATGTCAATCCCCATGAAAATGTTATCACCGATAGGTATTGTTATTTTTTTTTCTTCATTTTAAATTGTGAACTTCTCCCAATATATATAATTATGACGCAATCGGGAACTTTGGGCTTTCATTTTTTAAACTCTTTTTTTACGTATACATTAATACATTTTTTTGTCTATTAAAGTTGACTACCGAGTTCGAGTTTGCTTGCTTATACTTATTTATATATAGGGGTATATATATATATATATATATATATATATATATATATATATATATATATATATATATATATATATATATATATATATATATATATATATTTTTTTTTTTTTTTTTTTTTTTTCCCCTTGTCCTCCCCCCCCCCCCCCCCCCCCCCCCCCCCTCTGTGTGTGAGTGTGCGTGTTAGTGTGAGTGTGTGTGTGTAGGCTACTAACCACTTTATTACATCATTTTCAGTATAACATGGCCCTGGCACAAAACAAACACACACACACACACACACACACACACACACCTGGGTGGGGCTCCTGACCTCCAGTAGTGGGCAGGGGGGCTCTTGCTGTGTCTTCTATCACCCTGTAATGTCTGTTTTCCAACTTGCTTTCTGTCTTTGTCTTGGAATGAGATTACTTGGTTTTGTCCTGGCCTAGCCAGACCCTGACCGTGCGCCCTGACTGGGAGGGAAGCAGTCAAATATATAGTTAGAGTTTTTGGGAGATGATAATTTTAGTAAATAATCTTTCTACTTTGCATTCTATTATTTTTGTTTCACATAATTTATTATTTGTAAACTTTTTAGTGTGATCCTCTTAGTGGGGACCTGTGCTTTTGTCAGGATTAGACATTTAGGTGATCTCAAACTAAGTACATTGATGGTATGCTCTTGGAATCTACATATGTTCCCTATTTGAATGAGTTCCCCTTTGTCTTAATTTTTCTTTGGTGCTTTAATTGTATTTCTATAACTTTTTTTGACCATCCCATTTCCTTCCTTTTTACTGGCGCTGATATGTGTTGCAAGCGCCGTGAAACCCTTCAAAACAAAACAAACATCCACACAAACACACCGGTAAGTTTGAAAGTGAGAGAGAGAGAGAGAGAGAGAGAGAGAGAGAGAGAGAGAGAGAGAGAGAGAGAGAGAGAGAGAGAGAGAGAGAGAGAGAGAGAGAGAGAGAGAGAGAGAGAGAGAGAGAGAGAGAGAGTTGTGATTTAGGCCATTTTACTTATTTCCCTTACTTGAAATTCGGCTATGACAGGACTCGGTTATAACAGGTATTCCAGGCTGGTCACTGTTATACCGGGGTTCCACTGTATCTGTTTTCTGAGTTGCTTTCTGTCTTTGTCTTAGAATGGGATTACCTGGCTTTGTCTTGACTCTTGCAGGAATCCTTGGGTGTGAGGCGACATCCACATGTAGGTCTGATAACCCAATTCCTTATGAGCTCATTGTTGTAATGGAAATTTCAAAAAATGACGCAAAATATCCATTACAACAATGTTAAACTAGGCCCATACGTGTTTTCGGATGACAGGGCTGCATATATATATATATATATATATATATATATATATATATATATATATATATATATATATATATATATATATATATATATATATATACGTTGATGAGAGGGAAACATTCAAATGTATAGTTTTGTTTTTGGGGGGCGATTGTTTCCCCTTGTAAATTATCTCTTTTATATACTGATAGTTATATTTTTGTTGTGAACATATCTTTTAAACATTTGAGCGCATATTCCTCTTAGTAAGATGCTGTGCTGGTGTCGATGAGAATTTTAGGGGATCTCAAACTAAGTACACTGATGGTATGCTCCTGAAATCTAAGTCTGGTCTCTATTTGAACCAATTCCCCTTTGTCTTACTTATTCTTTAGTGCTTTATTTGCAATTCAATAAAATTTTGATTATCCCATTTTCTTTTACTGGCGCTGATATGACCTAAATGTACTGCAAGCGCCTAAAACCTTTAAAAAAAATAAATAACCCCCCCCCCCCCAAAAAAAAAAAAAACAAGACTAGGTCCTGAGAATAACCAATCTCCTGACTAGACCCCTTAGAATCTAAGACCCTTCTGATAGCCATATGCTAGTCTGCAGCCAGGCATAGCAGGGGTCGACTCTGAGTGTTGTTGAGGAGGTCTACGGGGTATACTTGAAGCGCCTATCAGTATCAGGCACTATTCGGACGTCCGCTCTGACACTGTGTTGGTCCACAGCAGTGTAGTGTGCTCCTGTTTTGGATAGACGTAGAAGAGTAGCGTCTAGAAGATGGGCATACGGCTCAATCAAAGTGCAGGAACGCCATCAATAAAGCCTAATATCACGGCCTCTACTCTCCTCCTCTTCTTCAATCCCCCCAAAATAAAGAGGAAATGCGGGGTAACGTCCTTCATATTCATAATGGACGATGTCCCGAGTACAAGCCGAGTGGATTCCAACGACTCTTGTACCAGTCTTCCCTGACTTGCAATAGAACTCGGTATGAGATTTGGAGGAGCTAAGGGCGGGCAACAACTTCTAAAAATGACACTACAACAATATAAATATAACGATCGATCAACTCACACTGCAAAATCTCTTCCGCAGTTATGACCGTCTTGGCGGAAGACTATGTTTCCTATGTACTTGGCAGTAACAGGGGACATTCGATGGCTGCCAACATACTAGTCTACGGTCCAAGTCTGTCTAACAACGTGCGCTTCATCGGTGGGGTCTTTCTGACTGTCCAACATGTACCCGCTGTGGGCAAGAACCTGAGACGGCAGAGCATCTAGTCGAACGGTGTGTTGTGACGATGCTACCCGGCGGGTTTGCGACGGTGCACGAATGTGACCAGACTTTGCTGATTGGGTCGATCGCAGGGACGGCTGGTAATAATGGGCAGGGTGGGCAAATACCAGCCTGTTTTTTTCAAGTTATATGCTGTATTACCAGGTCTGAAATAATCAAATTTAAATTAGATAATTTCAAAAGTTACTACTTAAACTTTATACTTCGTACTGAAATCAATTTGTGTGTATTTTTGATAGATTGAGAATCACCATGCATCCCGTAATGCATAAACCAGGATACGCTCCTGTTCTTTTTTTATCACCCCCCCCCCCCCCCCAACCACTCCACTCCGCCCACATCGTCATCTCATCGTCACGTCGCCTGACGGTGAACTAACTCCGATTTTTGCTGTCTGGCCTCTCCAGTACTAGGTCGGGCTAATTCAAATGAGCCCACCTTATTAACCAGTGAAAACTAAATAGAGATTTTGGCAAACGAACTTTTTCTTATTTATTGCCTTACTTGTGCTGGTACCATTGATGTAATGACTTTGGGAATGTTCCAGTATTGAATTAAATTTATTAATTTACTAATTTTATATCAATTTAGTATTAATTTGTGTTGTTTTTATATATTTGTTTATCCATTTAAACTTTTCTTTTTTTCTCGTTTTCTTTAGTGCTTCTCAAAACTCATTTATTTAAACTGTTTTCTTATTTGTTTTTTGTTGTTGTTGTTGTTTTGGGGTTTTTTTTTGTTTTGTTTTTTAACAAATTAATTTGTTAGTTCTTTTTTTTTTAATTCTTAAATTAATTACCGCTGTTGTACCCCCCCCCCCCCCCACCCCAACCACTCCACTCCGCCCACATCGTCATCTCATCGTCACGTCGCCTGACGGTGAACTAACTCCGATTTTTGCTGTCTGGCCTCTCCAGTACTAGGTCGGGCTAATTCAAATGAGCCCACCTTATTAACCAGTGAAAACTAAATAGAGATTTTGGCAAACGAACTTTTTCTTATTTATTGCCTTACTTGTGCTGGTACCATTGATGTAATGACTTTGGGAATGTTCCAGTATTGAATTAAATTTATTAATTTATTAATTTTATATCAATTTAGTATTAATTTGTGTTGTTTTTATATATTTGTTTATCCATTTAAACTTTTCTTTTTTTCTCGTTTTCTTTAGTGCTTCTCAAAACTCATTTATTTAAACTGTTTTCTTATTTGTTTTTTGTTGTTGTTGTTGTTTTGGGGTTTTTTTTTTGTTTTGTTTTTTAACAAATTAATTTGTTAGTTCTTTTTTTTTTAATTCTTAAATTAATTACCGCTGTTGTACCCCCCCCCCCCCCCCCACCCCAACCACTCCACTCCGCCCACATCGTCATCTCATCGTCACGTCGCCTGACGGTGAACTAACTCCGATTTTTGCTGTCTGGCCTCTCCAGTACTAGGTCGGGCTAATTCAAATGAGCCCACCTTATTAACCAGTGAAAACTAAATAGAGATTTTGGCAAACGAACTTTTTCTTATTTATTGCCTTACTTGTGCTGGTACCATTGATGTAATGACTTTGGGAATGTTCCAGTATTGAATTAAATTTATTAATTTACTAATTTTATATCAATTTAGTATTAATTTGTGTTGTTTTTATATATTTGTTTATCCATTTAAACTTTTCTTTTTTTCTCGTTTTCTTTAGTGCTTCTCAAAACTCATTTATTTAAACTGTTTTCTTATTTGTTTTTTGTTGTTGTTGTTGTTTTGGGGTTTTTTTTTTGTTTTGTTTTTTTAACAAATTAATTTGTTAGTTCTTTTTTTTTTAATTCTTAAATTAATTACCGCTGTTGTACCCCCCCCCCCCACCCCAACCACTCCACTCCGCCCACATCGTCATCTCATCGTCACGTCGCCTGACGGTGAACTAACTCCGATTTTTGCTGTCTGGCCTCTCCAGTACTAGGTCGGGCTAATTCAAATGAGCCCACCTTATTAACCAGTGAAAACTAAATAGAGATTTTGGCAAACGAACTTTTTCTTATTTATTGCCTTACTTGTGCTGGTACCATTGATGTAATGACTTTGGGAATGTTCCAGTATTGAATTAAATTTATTAATTTACTAATTTTATATCAATTTAGTATTAATTTGTGTTGTTTTTATATATTTGTTTATCCATTTAAACTTTTCTTTTTTTCTCGTTTTCTTTAGTGCTTCTCAAAACTCATTTATTTAAACTGTTTTCTTATTTGTTTTTTGTTGTTGTTGTTGTTTTGGGGTTTTTTTTTGTTTTGTTTTTTAACAAATTAATTTGTTAGTTCTTTTTTTTTTAATTCTTAAATTAATTACCGCTGTTGTACCCCCCCCCCCCCCCCCACCCCAACCACTCCACTCCGCCCACATCGTCATCTCATCGTCACGTCGCCTGACGGTGAACTAACTCCGATTTTTGCTGTCTGGCCTCTCCAGTACTAGGTCGGGCTAATTCAAATGAGCCCACCTTATTAACCAGTGAAAACTAAATAGAGATTTTGGCAAACGAACTTTTTCTTATTTATTGCCTTACTTGTGCTGGTACCATTGATGTAATGACTTTGGGAATGTTCCAGTATTGAATTAAATTTATTAATTTACTAATTTTATATCAATTTAGTATTAATTTGTGTTGTTTTTATATATTTGTTTATCCATTTAAACTTTTCTTTTTTTCTCGTTTTCTTTAGTGCTTCTCAAAACTCATTTATTTAAACTGTTTTTCTTATTTGTTTTTTGTTGTTGTTTTTTTTTTTGGGTTTTTTTTTTGTTTTGTTTTTTAACAAATTAATTTGTTAGTTCTTTTTTTTTTAATTCTTAAATTAATTACCGCTGTTGTACCCCCCCCCCCCACCCCAACCACTCCACTCCACCCGCCACATCGTCATCTCATCGTCACGTCGCCTGACGGTGAACTAACTCCGATTTTTGCTGTCTGGCCTCTCCAGTACTAGGTCGGGCTAATTCAAATGAGCCCACCTTATTAACCAGTGAAAACTAAATAGAGATTTTGGCAAACGAACTTTTTCTTATTTATTGCCTTACTTGTGCTGGTACCATTGATGTAATGACTTTGGGAATGTTCCAGTATTGAATTAAATTTATTAATTTACTAATTTTATATCAATTTAGTATTAATTTGTGTTGTTTTTATATATTTGTTTATCCATTTAAACTTTTCTTTTTTTCTCGTTTTCTTTAGTGCTTCTCAAAACTCATTTATTTAAACTGTTTTCTTATTTGTTTTTTGTTGTTGTTGTTGTTTTGGGTTTTTGTTTTGTTTTGTTTTTTAACAAATTAATTTGTTAGTTCTTTTTTTTAATTCTTAAATTAATTACCGCTGTATTTTTATTGCCAGACAAAATAATTTTGCAAAACAATGTAATTTTCTATTGTATTCCGTCTAATAAAACAAAACACTTTTATTCAAAAGTCACGACTAAATAAATATATAAAATACAACCACCATTTTGGTTTTCTCAACAATTGAATTAGTATACGAGAAATACTCTTCTGAGAAAGGAGAGAGTTGAATTCTAACTAAGTTATAGAGGAAATACGGAAGGGTGGGCAGATTCCGTACTTGCCCGTCCTGAAGCTACTACATACATA
>NC_088361.1:28323576-28398576 GCF_034508935.2 Berghia stephanieae
ATATTTTTTTTCTGGGAATCACTATCACTATCACATTTATTCCTAATTAAAATGCCAGTACATAGCTTTCGGCATTTTTCGATAATTTACCCATATTGAATACTTCCGGTTTTTCTGCTTGTGACCATCACATGATAGGTAACTCTTGCTTGTTATTTGTAAACTTCCAACTTCTAACACAGGCCCACTGACGCAGCAAACAAAAGATCGCAATGGCTACAATAAAATTGAATTCCCTTAGTACTACTCTCGATGAACTTGGAGCCCGCACACAGCATAAATTAGCTGTAACGAGGGACTACATATCACAACCAAGACTTAGTAAGTTTTCAGTTGATAAGATATTTAACTTTAACGTCATGAAACTGAATCGAATGTCCGGCTTGTTGACTTGACTTTCTATGCCATGCCCTCACTCCTTGTCATTTGATTCATCTGCATCGTTTTGTTACCTGTTTTGTTTGTGCCTTTTGTGCAGATGAAATGGAAATGGCATTTTATGGATTTTTTTGTTTGTATTCCTTTATAAGGGATCTTTGTGAATTCTTGGACGTGTTGTTGTTACTGTTACTGTTACTGCTGTTACTGTTACTGACAATGTGACAACTTACTCATACTCTCAGTCTCAGTCTCAGTCAGTAGAGGCAATCAGTATCAGTATCAGACTCAGAAATCCAACTCTAACTTTCTCAGTTTCAGTCAAAGTCGTCGTCTCAGTCTCAGCAGCTGCCCCCGGTTCAGTTAGTTCAATTAAAGATGCATAACTTCTTTATAATATAAATTATATATAAAGAGAAATATCGCTGATATTTTGGTATCATTATTTTCGTTACTAACCTAACTGGGCACCTAGCCTCAAGATCTACGTACACAGTAACATTAAACACGGTAACCTTGAATCTCGCCTTTAATGGGTTAAATTGTATTGTTGGATTTTTTAAAATAACACACACACACACACATTCAGAGCGAGGTCCATCCAATATTTAAAAAAGGTGATAGAAACACTCCTGGCAATTATCGACCTGTGAGTCTGACAGCAGTTCCGTGCAAAGTGATGGAGGCAATAATTCAGGAACATGTGATGGAGCATATGGTCACAAACAATCTGTTCTGTGATGAGCAACATGGCTTCGTGCCTCGGAGATCATGCATAACACAACTAATTACCTGCATTGATGAATGGACAGACGCCTTGGATAGGGGAGAACCGATGGATGCGGTATACCTCGACTTTAAAAAGGCATTTGACACTGTACCCCATGAAAGGCTCATTCAAAAACTACATAGCTATGGTATCAGAGGAAAGATAAACGTATGGATATCTAACTTCCTGCACGACAGAAAACAGAGAGTCTCACTGAACGGGCACACATCACAGTGGTCGGATGTCACCAGCGGCATTCCACAGGGGAGTGTTCTGGGTCCAGTATTATTCGTGGTATTCATCAATGATCTACCTGATGTTGTAAAAAACGTGATCAGAATATTTGCTGACGATACAAAGTTGTTTGGACCTGTAAGAACAGAAAGTGACCGACATACTATACAAGATGATATCGACAAATTATCAGACTGGTCAGACAATGAAGATAGACTGAGGCATCTCAAACTACCATCATTGTACTACAGAAGACAAAGAGGAGACATGATACAAGTATATAAGATAATAAACGAGAAAGATAGAGTAGAAAGAGAGCAAATACTACCAGAGAGCACATTTAATAGAACGAGAGGACATAGCGACAAATTAAAAAAAAGACAGGCCAGATTAAATGTAAGAAAATGCTCCTTTGGACTCAGAGTGACAGATAACTGGAACAGCCTTCCAGAAGATGTAATTAAAGCGAGGACAGTGAATGAGTTCAAAGACAAGTTAGACAAACACTGGCATTACAAGCGTTACCAGCTCCGCCCCAACCATGCAGGTGCGCGTAGATATATCAGAGATAGTGCAGAACGGGTATTACAGGCATAGCCTTCAACCCGAAGAAGAGGTATCAAGGTATCAAGGTATTGTAGCGGCAAATAAGTTACTGATACTGGGGCTACTGTGTACGTAGATCTTGAGGCTAGGTGCCCGGTTACCATGTACGTAGACACTGCCTTTTAAAAAAAATTATACAATTTAGGTGATATTTTCAATTTCAATATATTTTTGTTTGTTTTATGTTGAGGTCAGGTATGAGCCAGTGGAACTAGTCTTAGTTGTGTCACAGATTGAGAGATATGACTGTCAAATTTCAAGATTAATTTTTATGTTTCAAAAATGAAATAAGGGAGTGGATGACCTAAGGGAGAAAATCGCATGTGTAAAATATATCATTATTTATTACAGTCACAGTAAAGTACGAAGTTATTAATCACTTTGATTATGATTCAATTCAAATGTTTATTTGAGGCAATGTCCAATACAGAGTGTTTTTCGACACCCGAAACTCGGGTGTATTCTGTCACCAGATAATATGACACCCGAATTGCGCATGCGCAGTACGTGTGACCGTAGAAAACCCGGGAAATCAAATCAATCGTCTTCCTTGTCAGTTGCAGTCCAGAGTTCCACAGTCACCACAGTCACGTTTCTTGATTTCTTGCTTGCAACGAAGTTGACGTCACTTAGGTCTTTGTTATTGTTGTTTTATTATGAGTAAACTATATTAACCAGACTATAAACGTTCATGGTTGCACATAGTTTTGTGTGTTGGTCCATTCTACTTTCGGATGTCAATGTTGTGAGTTTCTTAGTCAAGCGCACAGCATCTATACTCAGGATGGGGTGGGGTGGGGTTATTGATGTGTCTCAAGTGTGTAATCCTTGGTTCAGTAGAGAGTGGTAGGGGGTTCGTGTGATTAATGTTTGCGCGAGAGAGCGTATGTATGTGTGTGTGTGTTTGTGATAGAAAGAAAGGAAGCAAGAGAGAGAGAGAGAGAGAGATGGTCGTGTAGTTGATGGTTTGTGTGTTTGTAAAGACGAACAATTGTAGAATTTTTGTCACCGTCCCCCCTCCAAGAAAACAACAACAATATTTTTTATGAAAAAAAATTCGATCCTGCTTGGGATGCCGAATTCTTTGCTTTCAATCCACACCACAGATTCGGGTGTCGAATTATCCTGTGACAAAATACACCCGAAACTCGGATTTCGAATTATCCTGTGACAAAATACACCCAAAACTCGGGTGTCGAATGACGCTCCCTTTCCAATATTATAGAATAGTTACAGGAGAGTAAAAACTCATCCCTTGTCCCACACGAGCACACTTCCAATCAAAAACATGCACACACACAGACACACAACCACTACCAAAATTAAACGGGGTGAATACACACTAATATTTAATGTAGCATGTAATAATAATATCTTGGTTGTTGATGTGTACATACAAAATTAAATAACATGGCAAGTGGTTTTGTAAGAGGTCAACGAATGTGATGCGATATTTTTAAAAAGTTGATAGCTAATTGTTTAATTTGATATATTGAAAGTTATACCTAATTGTTTAATTTGATATATTTTATATAGAGTGCCTAATTGTATAATTGATATTAAATATTCTTTATTTTCAGCATATGCAACAGTGTCGGGTGTCAATGGACCACTTGTTATCTTGGATAATGTAAAAGTAAGTTTTTAAACAGATTTGTAGACTAACATTTCCAATTATCATTTTAGTACGTCAACCATTTGCTTTGATGAAAATTGTTCAACAACAGTTTTGATATCAAGTAAGCTGGATCTTGTTGTTCTTTAGCATAGGATAATTGATAATAAGTGCTGAATTGAGCAAACAGTTACATTTCCTTTCCACATGTTCATTGGAAAGGATGAAAGTGTTATAAAAATTTAGGGAGTTATTGAAGCATATCAACCAGGTATAAAAACCTGTTACTACCTGGGTTAAGTGACATGACTGCTTTTAGATTTTTGAAATTTTAAAAACTGTCATTGATATAATCAGTAATTAGTAAATGAAATTTACAACACTTTCCAATGAGATGTGCAATTGTTAAAATGTTTGCTATTTTACATTTAACGCATGTATTATCACATCCAAATGGGAACACAACTTTTTTTTTGAAGCAAATGTGATAGGACCCTTTTAAAAAAAATAATTTAACGATGATTACAAAATGTATTTTGATAAATTGATTTTGTAAGTGTTGCTTATGGTGTATTTCTATTAGATTTCAGTATTAAGACTTGCCCAGTTTCTTATAATTTTTATGGACAAAATAAAAAAAAATGTATTTGTGCTTTTGATTCTGGGAAATAATCCTGATTTTTTAAAGGCTTATCTGGTTTTAGTGACATAGTAGATTGGCAACTCTGAATATTTAATTAAAACCATCCTTTTTTTTTGTTAATAAAAAAGAAAAGGTAAGCTAAAGCTGTGAATTAGTGCATCGATTATTTTGATGATTAAAGTTAAAGTATATATATTTAATTGAAATTTTAGATAACTTAATATTTGATGTAGTTATAAAAACCACCCTTCATCTAAAGCATTAATCACACAAATGAAAATATATTTCTATTACACATCCAGTTCCCCAAATTTGCGGAAATTGTGAATCTTGAATTGGCAGATGGAACCAGGAGGAGTGGACAGGTGTTGGAGGTTATGGGCTCCAAAGCTGTCGTACAGGTTTGTTACACAATTAAAATATTTCTCTTCTATCAGACTATATTTAGATAAGTAAAATCACAGAGTAAGTGAAAATCAGCCTGCCACTGGCGCTTTAAATAAAAAAGAAACTGGAACAAGAACTAGAATAATCTACAACAATCTCATGAACTGATAAACAACATATCAGCCACAAAATTCGACAGTCTGCAGCTGTGTTGGTAGAATTAGATGATGAAGAAGATACTGGCTTCAACATTATTTTTTTTTGAAGCAATTGTGTTTTCCTCCCTTAACATGATTTGTCGATGTGTAGAATCTCGTTATCTACGTTTAGATATAAATATTTTTCAGATACTTTTATATTGGTCTTATTTTGTTTCATTAATTGGAACTTTTATTATTTGATCACATTTTGTCATTGCAGATAGTTTAAAGTAAGGTTTGAATTTGATCCTGAGCTTATTATATTTGCATTTCAACCAAGCAAAATGCCAAGATTTCATTATTTTTAAACAGAAAAAAAAAATATCTAGATCATCTTATCCCACATTACATTTTAAATGGCCTTCGATTTTTTATACTAATGCTACTTGACAAAAAATGGTCTTTCCTTTTTCCAAAAGGAGAAGAGAAACAAATCGTAAGCCTCTATAAATTATTTGGTTCATTCTAATTGCAAGAAATAAAAATTAAAAGCAGATCTTTTGCATCCCGATACTTTTATTTTTGATTGCAGTCTTGAAGTGAATGTGATAGATGTGGGTCAGTTTTTTTTTCCTTTTTGAGAATTGTAGGAGAATGGTTAGGATTATTGGTTTTTAAATTGTTAAAAATTTTAATTTTTTAAATAAATAAATTTATTTATTTATTTTGACCTGAGTGAAATTTTGGATTATTCATTTCTTTTTGACAGGTATTTGAAGGAACATCTGGTATTGATGCCAAACACACAAGATGTGAGTTCACAGGTGATATTCTCCGAATGCCTGTTTCGGAAGACATGTTAGGTGAGGATTCTTTTCTTTTTTTTTGTTTTCTTTGTTGTTACACTTTTTTGGCACTTGTTATCCTTTGCTATAAGACTCAGGTGCCTTGGGAACTGTTATACTTTATTTTTGATTCAGAGACCATGGTTTTTACAACTATTTGACTTTAATGCAGAAAAGGATGCAAATGAGCAGCTAAATCCAATGCAATAATATGATAGGATTTTAAATATTTTTTTTTCAAAATGAAGGATGATTGGAAGTTTTCATGTTCAAACATTTCTTTAGAATTGTTAAAACTTTTTTGGATTTTAAGTGTCTTATAATTTTACTCTAAATATTTTATTTCCATACTCCAGGCATATTTAACAAGGATATATATGAATTTGATGAAAGGCTGAAATGCTAGTGTTGATGTCCGAATGAATTGATTTACTTATGTTTCTATTGCTTTCATGTACACCTGATATATTATCTGTTTTTATCATAATTTCTTCTTTCGGGCTTTCATTTATTTTATATTATATGAATATCAAATTGATCAATAAAGATATCTCAAATTTGATTACTTTCTCAAAGGTCGAATTTTCAATGGATCTGGTAAACCAATTGACAATGGCCCCAGTGTATTATCAGAAGATTTCTTAGACATCCAAGGTTTGTTCAAAATTATTCATTTAAAAAAATTTGTCAATATTTTAACATTTCTATTCAGCGTATTAAAAAGCCAGATCACAATGACAACAGAACCAGGGTTTTTTCTAAATTCTGTAGTTTTTAACAGATTGCATACAATCATTTGGGTTGGACACTAGTCTATCAAACATAAAGTACTTTCCAACAGATCTAACATACTTAGTTGCTCATCACTACTGGGTGGACAAGAGTGTGTAAAATGTAGAGCAATACCAATTGAGGTCAAGCAAGATACAAATTAGGCAGTCTGGGTATCAATTTTTTAATGTTCCTCCATATGCATTTGCTTAATAAAACAACATGCTTCCTGGTATCAAGCTTCTGGGTGATGTTGAGATCTTTAAAGATGCACATGCTTTAAGGAAAGTACCATTAATTTTTTTTTTTACTCTTGGCTATGCATATTGACATTAATAATAATAATCACTCTGATTTAGTCGGTTTATTTGAAGAAGAAGAAAAGAAATGCTTTTCTTAACGTGTTAAATTGCTTATACAAATCCTTAGACCTACTTTGTGTGTCCAAGAATGTACTGCTTTGCCACAGTGACACTGACAGCAAAGCGGAAATAATGTTTAATATTTGGATTATAAGTTTCCCTCTTTGTCTATGTTTTTATTTCCAAAAAATAGGTTGTTTTGATCTCAGCTGGTTCTCTATAAAAAAAATGTTTTGTTATATTGCAATGTTTGATTGTTTCATCACAGTTCTGGCCATAAGAGATTTGAAAGATCGTGAATTTTGAAATTAACTTGAATAGAAAATATAGACCTTGAATATTTGTTTTTATTTATAGCAGATTGGAATAAAATTGTAGCTAAAACAAGACATGCATTGATGGACTTGAGTTTCATATTTGAAGGCACCACTTATTCTATTTTTTTAGATAAAATTTTTGTGAATGTGATTTTTACAGGCCAGCCTATCAACCCATGGTCTCGTATTTATCCTGAGGAGATGATTCAGACTGGTATATCCGCCATCGACACCATGAACAGCATTGCTAGAGGCCAAAAGATTCCAATTTTCTCTGCTGCTGGTCTGCCCCATAACGAAGTAAGTATATAGATTTTATAGATTTTCAGAACCTTGAGGCCTAGAGAGATGGTTATCATCCTTGTTTCTTTAGTGTAAAATAGACAGCAATGATCATTTGCTTTCTTTTGGTACAACGCTAGTTTTTCACTTTCTGTCAGATTTAACAGCCTTAGCTAACCATTCACTGCTGTTAGAAAGAATAAATAATTACCCGAGACAAGATACCAATCCCGTTCCTTGTGTAAGGCAAGTGCTCTATAAACTGAGCAACACTTATCATATTGGATTTAATTAATGAAGAGTGGCATTGGCATTTAATTTTTAAACAGGCGGTGGATTGAAATATGCAGGTAAGAACAGGAGAGAGGCCACGTGGATCTCGAAAAAAGTGGTGAAGGATGCCCAGAGAGGAGTAAGCTATAACAAATAAGGATATTTAAAGAGGACGAAGGAATCAAAGAATTGACCCAGGAAATGGTGTGTGTTTGTCAATGGGCTAAAACCGGATTCATTATGAGAAATGCTGTGATATAGTGATGATTCTGGCAATATTTGCATCCACTCATTTCTCTCTAAGCAAAACGAATATATAATAACTTTTTAAGTTTGTGTTTCGCTTATACTGAGTTGATACACTTTTGTTTGAGATCATATTGAATTCTTTTTTTAATCTAACTATTGAGTTGCATATGTATAAAATATTTGATTTGATTTTCCAGATTGCAGCCCAGATTTGCCGTCAAGGTTCCCTGGTCCAACTGCCAGGCAAGAGTGTCATGGACAGCAGTCATGATAACTTTGCCATTGTCTTCGCTGCTATGGGGGTAAGTGTTATGATTCCATGGCTGGAAATATTTTGCCTGATTCTTGCTCGCAGCTTGCCTTCTTCCCATTCTCACTTTTTTTTTCAAATCCAAACGGTTGAATAAGGCACTCTGCATTAAAGAAAACCCTTATATTATGCCGTTACTGCCATTATTATTACATTATAACCATCATAACCCTTAGCACTACAGTTCCAAAAGTTTCATCAACCACTGTCACCAACTCAGCATCATAAGTTTCACTGTCACCACTTAACTACTGATACCATAATAATATAACGATATATATCTGCTTCCAACATAATGTCTATTGCCATCACAAGCACCTACAGTACGAAACATCATAAAAAAAAAAAGCAAGAGGAAGCAAGCACCATTTAACAATAATGAAAAAACAATTTGTGACCCACGGCCTCAATGCAGTGTTAAGTCGGAGGGAACCAGGTAATGAAAAGGGAATTTCAAATTGATACAAAATGAAACATGAAACTATGTTAACTTGGTCCAACTCTCATATTTTAAAAGATCCAATTTTTAACATCTATATCACCTGACATAATACAAATTTGAGACGATGGGAGAAAAGGTAGATTTCAAATTTTATAGGAACCATTTTATCTGTTCGTTCTTTTAGAAACCTTTATTGCACCACCATTACATTCACCTTCCCAACATAATCATACTACTACCATCATCCAACACAATATCAATTCATTACAATTATTAGATAGGGATGAAATATAACCAAACCATTAATATGAATATTGTTGTGTTTGAAGGGAGATTGGTAGGGGTTTTTTTTTCATGGTATGAAACAATTTATATATTAATCTAAATTTGGTCTTGAGTGCCGGACATATAATAATGATATTTCAAAATTTCCCATATTTTATATCTGCTTCAGGTAAACATGGAAGCTGCTAGATTTTTCAAACAGGACTTTGAAGAGAATGGCTCAATGGAAAATGTGTCTCTCTTCTTGAACCTTGCCAATGATCCTACGTAAGTTGTTGGTGAAAACTTCAATGAATATATTTATTTTTGAAAATAGGAGTGAACAATTTATAAAAAAATACCCAACAAAAATTAATTAATTTATCTTAAAAAATGACAAATGATTCAAAAATTGAGGTATTAGCTGCAGTAGAATATTAGGAAATAACTTCAAAGTTTCAACAATTGATACGTTTTCAAAGATTACAGAATCTAATCCTACTTATCATTTTGCTGCCAGTCTGTCAGCTATTGGATTGATTAATTGTTATTAGTCATGACAGAGTATTTAACAAAAGCCAGACCTTTAAACAGATTCTTTAAAATCACACAAATCCCGTCATATTATTATTATTATTATTATTATTATTATTATTTCTTTTTTTTCTCTCAGCATTGAACGTATCATCACTCCCCGTATTGCCCTGACCACAGCCGAATACCTGGCCTACCAGTGTGAGAAACATGTCTTGGTCATCCTCACTGACATGTCCTCCTATGCTGAAGCTTTACGTGAAGTGTCGGCTGCTAGAGAGGAAGTGCCAGGTCGTCGTGGTTTCCCTGGTTACATGTACACCGATTTGGCCACCATTTATGAACGTGCAGGTCGTGTTGAAGGGAGAAACGGTTCCATCACTCAGATTCCTATCCTTACTATGCCTAATGATGGTAAGTGCTGAGGTGCAACTTATATAGACTCCAAACTAGGCTCTTTTTGTGCTTTCAACGTTATTTATATATATATATATATATATATATATATATATATATATATATATATATATATATATATATATATATATATATATATATATATATATATATATATATATATATATAATATATATATATACCAAGTTAAGCTGTGATTACTTTCATGCTTCATTCCTTGTGTCACCATCCAAAATTGAACAGCCCAATATTGATTCATAATACAGCTAATATTTACACTCACAGACTTATCCATAACGACCATGGGCCGCCTGACAGTTTAACAGAAAAGATGATTCCTCTTGGACATTAATCATTATTCATTTTACTTCATCCCCAAAGAAAATTGTAACCAAATAAGTAATGTAGTCTATAATAGCCATGTGTGTGTTAAGTTAATATATGTGATCATGCGGGTGGTTGGATGGGAGCATCACCCTTGAATCATATACCTATGATGTTCGCATGGGTATACGATCCGATAGTGATGTCGTTTCTTCTTCTCTTTACTAGCCTATCCTGCTTCTTTGGTTTGTGATTGTATTTTTGACAGGGGATATTTTTTTTATCTGTAAATCTTCTGCCTGTTTGTTCTTGGTTATTTATAATTTAGCTTATGATATCTTTAGGTTATGATTTTGATTTACATTTGTACTATTTTTGTTAGATTGCTTGTTTTTTTGTTTCAGCGGTCTCTCATATAACCTCAATTGTGTTGGAAGAGACCTAAAGCAATAAACAAACAATATGTGATCATGAGATGAAATTATATACCTAGACCTGTTTGTTCTTAGATCCTACTTAATGTTGATTACCTTGTCAGTTCTAAAGGATTTTCACTCTCCACCCATGAATGATAAGATCACAAAATGCTATTTAAAGGTAACGTTTTTATGTCAAATAGTTGAATCTTGCCTTAATAATCATGCCTATTTTATGTTGTAGATATCAACCACCCTATTCCTGATTTGACTGGCTATATCACAGAAGGACAGATGTATGTTGATCGTCAGCTTCACAACAGACAGGTCAGTGTTAGAACTAGTTGAATCAGTTCATGGGTACTTGAAATAATTCAATTTTCCTGTCTATAATGATACACTAGTAAAATGACTGATGTGAGTATATTTGAATGTTGTCTATGGCATAATATTGCTTTACAGAGATATTCAATTTGCAGGGTCTCATTACTTTAATGCATCAAGATTGATACGAGGATTAAATATTAATTTTCTATTTATTTTGCCCCCATATTTTAATAGAAAATAAGTTAATCTGAATTTTGAAAATGTAATGATGAAACCAAGTGATAGGATTATTTTTTTTTTTTTAAATGATTAATAATCCTGACTTTTAAAAGTCTAATCGTGTCATACTGGAATTGGATTGGCAATTTTGATCATAGCATTTTGATGTACTTTGATAGTGTGCTCTTGGAATCTACATTTGATCCCTATTTGTTTCCAGTTCCCCTATATCTTACTTTTTCTTGGGTGCTTTATTTGTAATTCTAGAACTTTTTACTATCCCATTTTCTTCCTTTTTACTGGCGCTGATATGACCTAAATGTGTTGCATGCGCCGTAAAACCCTTAAAAACAAAATAAAACAGAGTCCATAATAATCATACCACTGGTCCTTTTACTGATTTCTTCTGCCCAAGGCATGTTATTAAGTCTAATTCATGCATTTTTAGCCAGATTGTTTTTCTTTTTTTTTTTTTTTTACACATTTTTAATGTTAATTTTGGGGAGGTTGGAATGCATTTCACATAATTACTATTATCCATCTGTTAAATTGCTTATTATATTTTTTATTTTACTTTCTCATTGCATTTCTAATCCCAGATATACCCACCCATCAATGTACTTCCCTCACTGTCTCGTTTGATGAAATCTGCCATCGGAGAAGGCATGACTAGAGAGGACCATGCAGATGTCTCCAACCAGCTGGTTAGTGTTAACTGTTTTATCATTATGTCTTGATATGTCTACTGACAATTTCTTCTAGAACATTAAGATTGTCCTATTTCTTTTTTGACGAACATGTTTCTAACAATTTTTAAATTGAGTATCATGATGGGCTATAGATGGATTTGCCTCATAAGATCCTGAATGTATTTTTCAAAACTTTTTAGATTTATTTTAATTTTTTTAAAGATCTGGTTATAAATCATTGGGGATTTTCACTCCAGCACAAAGAATTTAAACAGTATTAAAACTTCATTTATGGTTTTAATTAACCCAAATTATATATTTAAGAAAATGAATTATGAATTCAAATTTGAAAATAAGAAAAAGTCACATAGCTAGACATTATTAACCTTGATAGATCGCATGATCGATTTCTTCAATTCTAAAATTCTACAGTATGCCTGTTATGCCATTGGCAAGGATGTCCAAGCCATGAAGGCTGTGGTAGGAGAAGAGGCTTTGACTGCTGAGGATTTGCTTTTCATTGAGTTCCTCACCAAGTTTGAGAAAAATTTTATCTCACAAGGTATGTGTATATGTCAAATGGCCATGGCCAGGTTAGATACAGGAGGTCCATGAAACCAGGGTCTATCCCAGATTCTGATTGTTATCAGACAGTGACAATTACTTTAGATAGAACATTTGTCTATTGCAAAGTACTCTCCACCAGAACTAATATATTTACCTGTCCCAATAAATCCATGGTAAAAAAAAAAAAAAAAAAAAAGAGTAAAAACAAATACAAATTGACACACGTGAAATCATAAACTTTTCTTGTGAGATGAGTGCTTGGTCATGTATAATGGTATGTCAAATTGAATTTGGTGTCAACATGAAGATATTGAAATCCACATAAAATAAATATGTCAGTAAATGAAAATTATATCCAAAGAACGCTGTTTTTCCAATTTTTTTGTTTTAAACAAATTAGGCTTCAGTTTTCTTCTTCTTTGTTATATAGAAACCTCAAGTTTAAGGACCAAACTACATTTTTTAAATCATCCATAGGTGAGAAAAAACAGCACTGGACAACATTGATGTTTTATGATAGTTTGTGAAAAGTAAATAAAAATATGAGCTGAGTTTTTTTGTTTTTTTTATATAGCTATCATTTGCATTGGTTGCCATTCCCCCCCCCCAAAGTTGCCACATAAAGTGACAAAAGTTGCCATAAATTGTCCACCTCTCATAGGCCTGGTTCACTCCCCACTGTGGTCCATATCTGGTGGTCCCGTGTTCACTCCCCAGTGGTCTCCACCTCTCTTAGCCTCAGGTTCACTCCCCACTGGTGCCTACCTCCTATAGCCCAGAGTTCACTCCCCACTGATGTTCATATCCCACAGCCCAGGGCTCACTCCCCACCGGTGTCCACCTCCCATGATCCCGGGTTCACTTGCCAGTGGTGTCCTCTCATAGCCCTGTGTTCACTTCCCATTGGTGTCCACCTCTCATAGTCTTGGACTCACTCTCCACTCTTGTCCACCTCCCATTGTCCCAGGTTCGTTCCCCGCTGGTGTCCATATCCGATGGTCCCGAGTTCACACCCCAGTGTTGTCCACCTCTTATAGTTCCAGGCCCACTCCAAATCCAGTCGTTTTGAGTTTATTCACAAGTAGTGTCCACCTCTTATAGCCCCGGGTTCACGCCCCACAGGTGTCTACCTCCTATAGTCCCACAGGTGTCCATATCACTTGGTACCGTGTTCACTCCCCAGTGGTGTACACCTCCTATAGCATTTCAAAGTTCTGGGTTTACTTTCCATTTGAACATCTCATGGTCCCTGGTTCACTTCTTACCTGTGTCTACATTCTGTATTCTCTAGTTCATTCCACATTACTGATTACATCACTCTCGGTTTCCTCCCCTCTAATACTGACTTCTCATCCTTGGTATAATCTCCACTGGTGTCCATCTTAAATGGTCCCTGGTTCAATCCCCAGTGTTGCCTACCAATCAGAGTCTCTGGGCCAATCTGGAATCACTTTGATACATTGTAGTGAAGCTACACAAGGACCACGCCTCTTTATCTTCTCATCAAAAATGAGCAATCTTGCTGTACAGCAGTTGGGAATAGCATGGCGATTATAGAGCTCTTTTCGATAAAAACATTACTGTGAAAAAGTTGCTGTGCAATCGTGTCACTAGTTACAGTGAAAAAAAATTGCCATCCTTTTTATTTTTTTTTAATGCTAAAAATCGCAGATTCGCCAAAAATGGAAAAGTAATCTTCAAAAGTGTTATTTATGTCAAATTGGGCAATTTTCTGATGACTTACTTTTCTGTAGGTTTTACATCATGTCTCTTCTCTGAAACTATGACTTGATGTCTTGTTTTTTCTCCAGGTGCTTATGAAAACCGCAGTGTGTTTGAATCCTTGGATATTGGTTGGCAGTTGCTCCGAATCTTCCCCAAAGAAATGCTGAAAAGGATTCCAGGTGAAATTTCAGATAAGTACTACCCAAGAGCCCAACCTGGTGGTGCCCAACAGGAAGAAGGAGAAGTTACGGCCCTTTAATGACATAAATGCTTGTCCAGATAGATCTGTGTGTAGAGTTTGTAGTTTGTTTACTTGTAATTCTTTGTTGTGGATGTTTTATCTTGCATATTTAAATTAGTACATTAAAAAAATTTTTTTTGTTAGTCATTTTGTGTTATAGGTTTAGGATTTTAAAATTGCTGTCTAGCTTATTGCAACGGCATCCATTATGTGTATCTTTGTATGTGTTGACCAGAACACAGCTGTCATTTTTTGTCAGTCTTTTAATGTATCCCATGACTTCTAATGAATAAGTTTATTCACAAATACTTGCAAGAAAAAAAGATTGTATTTTAACTGAAATTTCTTTTTTATTTTGTTAAAATGTTTTATTTCGTTAGATCACAATTGTCATTTTCCATGACCTTTCATTAGCATAGCTGTCAAAAATTCAGTTAAAATGTATGAAGAGTTGTCATTTTCATGAAAGTAGCAAATTTTGTGACTTGTCATTACTGATTCTTGAAACCTGAGTTTAAGGGGTTGGAAGTGTCGGTGTTGTCAGTTACAGCAATGCTGTATTTGGTTTACTTGGTATTAAACTGGTGGGATATATAAATGCACAAGTAGATATATGGTGTTTTTGTTTTATTTCTATTCTTCGATGTGTCATATACATGTCAAATTGATCTGCTGTTTATCTTATTCCTTGTTGATGTATTTGTCCGAAAAAGCCATTTACATTATTCTATTTAAATAACGAGTGAGTATACAGGTAGATGTGCAGGTGATTTGTAAATATTTTATTTAATTATGAATGGAATGTAAAACAAGAAATCGTTGCTTTAACAAGTACTCAATTTTTTTTTTTTTACCATGTTTATATGATATACCTTTTTTGATTGCTTTTAAGTTATAATAAAAGAAATAAAACCATGAAATATGTTGACATTCCAATGTCTAGTAGTGTATGTCTGATTATTGAATAATTCTTTTTTATTTATGTCCTTGGTGTTTTAAATTCAATTGATTTTAAAAAGATGATTAGGGAATGCTTATGTGAGTCAAGTCTTTATTGTAACATGAAGGATTGGTTACTTATCCCATACAAATCTGAATTTTTTGTATCAGCACTAGTGGGGAAGTAGAATAGTTCAAGTTCCCCTCACCAATATCTCAATTTATAACCAATATCAAATGTTCTAGCTTTAAAATAAATTATGAGCCCCACAGTGCGCTAATTGTAAATGAAATCTAAAACTAGAACAGCTGGATGAAGAGAAAATACAAAAACCAAACTGTTTGAAAGCTCAATCTTTCCCCTTGCAATAGTGGTGATAAAGGATTTAAAATTTTTTTTCAAATGCCCTCCCAGATAGGTGACTATATCTGTGGATTCAAACGATGATTGCCATTCCATTGATATCAGATGTTATGCGATGAATGTATGATTTTGAGTGACTGAGCAGTGTGGATTTTATGATTTTGTGAGTAGGGCATCTTGTATGTCAGAATATATATTAGTATTAGCGTTTATGATGGGGTTTATTTTTCTTTATTCATTCATTCTTTTTTTTTGGATTGTTTTGAAAAGCTTTAAGGTCTTTTTCTTCATCTTTTTGTTTTGTATGTGTGTCATGGATTCAAAAGAGAGGATCATGTGACTTTAACAATTACATTCAAACTCCCTTAAGGCAAATTTTATTTTTGTTTTCATTAAAGAAGAATCTGAAGCCCTTGTCATAATAGCATTACTGATGCATACCTCTGTTGATGGATGAGTTTTGTGTTTTTATATTTATTGTATAAAAAAACAATCAAATCATTTATAAAATATGTCGATATAATATGTTCTAGTCAGAAATGGTATGTGTAAGCGTGCTTGTGTGTTTGATTAATATATATGTTACTCAGAATTCATTAATACACCTACATTTTGTTTGTTATCAACTGTCATCCTTAGTGCATTAAATGTAGAGCAGTAGTTTTTATTTCATTTCAACCATTGAGAGTCACAAGAATATGGTACTGGTTTACACTTTAGAAAAAGTGAATGGTTGGAGATCACATAAGTGTATTTTTTCAAATAGTGTATACTGTAGAAAATGATTTTAAGAATTGCCATCAAATTCCCTTGTTTCTGACAAATATCCTTTATTTAAAAAAAATATTACTCAGAAAACTTATTCAACAAATATAGACAAGATATTACAATGACCCTCGATTTGTCTAAAAGTCTCAAAATGACTTCTTTGTGTCTTTTTAATTGATCAATATTTGAAGTCAAAATTAAAAGAAAAAATGTTTTCTCAAAGTAGAGCAGCATTTTTATTTAAATACTTTTTTTCACTCAATAGAATAGTGGTTACATGCATGCGATTATTGCACTCTGGGTATGCTTATTTTCTATTCATTTATGTTTTTTCATCCCACGTATCTAATTTTAGTTTTACTGCCCTCCTTGTAATATTGATAATGTGGATCTTTATTCATTGGAGATTATAAAATCACATTTGCGATGTATTCCTTTAGTCTCTAGTTTTCATAGCCCCTAATCACTCTGTTGGAATGTACATTGATCAGTCATCTTCATCATCATTATATAATATTTCATCACCCACTTAATCAGATCGCATTGTACAGGGACATTGTATCATCAGTTGTTTTATTTTATTTTTTTTTTTTTTTAATGAAAAAAATATGTATAATTTATAATTGTCTGTAGCTACTGACTAAATAAATGAAGTTAAGTAAGACTTGAATAATTGTTTCTTTTGTCATTGGAACTAATTATGACCCGTCAACTCATACTGGCTGGGAAGGGGGGGGGGGGGGGGATCTTCTGACCTTCCTGGTGTGCAGGAGGTCACTTCTCCTATATACCTGTCTTTAGAGAGGTTAGCAGATCATACGTTTCTATCACATGATCCGTGATCCTTCTCATACGTCAAAAATAGTGTTGCTATGAGATTATGGTTGGATGTCACAATGTAAACATATCCGTGAGTCTTATAATAATCGCATAGCGGCACTATTTTTTACATATTATAATGATCTTGTAATTAATATGTATGACCTGCTAAACCTCTCTTTTGTTCTGGATTGGGATTGCTCTTTTTTCCTCTTTTGACAGGGATCCTTCGCTGGGAGGGAGGCAGTCGAATGTAATAGATTTTTTCTTCTTCTTGTAAATCATCTGTTACAGTTCTGTTTAATTATAATCAGTAGTTCTAAATATTGTACTTTGTAAACGTTTGAGTGTGTCCTTCATAGAGTAATCCTTTGCTTGTGCCTGGATGGGACGGACTTTTAGATTAATGTTAGAATTTACAAATAGATGGATTGCTTGTGGAATCTTTGTTCCATATTTGACCCAGTACCCTTTGTCTTTGATGCTTATCTACAACTTTCCTTTATAAATCTTCCTTATTACTGGCGCTGACATTACCTAAAAACAAACAACTCAAACTGGTATAACGTTTGAGAAAACCACTCGATATTTTAATTAAAAGTAATAAAAGTCCCACCCACACGCTAGCACAGGATCTTATCAAGTCGGGCAGGCTTAAGTTGTTAGTTAGAACTGGGTGGGGATCCCGACCTTCTATCGTGGAAAGGGAGGTACATGCTGTGTCTTCTATCCCCCCCCCCCCATATCCGTTTTCCAATTGTTTCCTGTCGTGGTCTTGGAATGAGATTACTTAGTTTTGTCCTGACCCTGGCCGGAGTTCCTTGGCTGGGAGGGAAATAGTCGAATGTATAGTTATAGTTTTGGGAGATGATATTTTTTTCATTGTAAATCATCTCTCTGTTATGCATTGTAATTATGTTTAGTTTACATACATATTATATGATTTGTAAACATTTGAGTGTATTCCTCTTAGTGGGGACCTGTGCTTGTGTCTGGATGAGACTTTTAGGTGATCTCAAACTTGACGGTGTGCTCTTGGAATCTACATCCGTTCCCTATTTGAACCAATTCCCCTTTGTCTCACCTTTTCGTTTGTGCTTTAATTGTAATGCTAGAACTTTTTACTATCCCATTTTCTTCCTTTTTACTGGCGCAGATATGACCTTAAATGTGTTGCAAGCGCCGTAAAACCCTTAAAAATAAAGAAGTAAGTTATAAGAAAAAAACATATTAATCTTAGAAATAATATGATATTAAAAAATAATTTACGAGGAACAAAATTTACATCCATTTGGACATCTCCCTCTCCCTGCAAAAGAATCCAGGCATGGATGGCTAAGTTAAAAACAATTGCGATTAATTTTTAAACCCATAATTAGTTCACAAAAGAGAAGGGTATTTGTTTTTAAGGGTTTCACGGCGCTTGGAACAAAAGTAAGCGTCATATCAGACCAGTGAAAAGGAAGAAAATGAGATAGTAAAAAAGAAACTACTCCTGATGAATTATCTTTCACGTTCTACGTGAGCTATCAAATTAAAAGAAAAAAAATTGTCTTTTTTTTTCTTTGCCTAATCACGAAGATTTGCAAAAAAATGTCAGATTTTGCGGCCTCAGTGCAAATCAATGATATTTTTCGATTATTTTTGCGGCCATAAGCGATGCAAAAGACTGCCATGCCAGAATAATAATAATAAAAATAGAATAGAAGCTTCAGTTTAATGTACTAAGATGAATCATGTGAATGTTTTGGGTTACTCCTGTAGTTTGTTTTTAAAGGTTTAAGGCGCTTGCAACACATTTAGTTAATTTCAGCGCCAGTAAAACGATGGAAAATGGGACAGTCAAAAAAGTTATAGATTTCAAATTGAAAGCACACGAGAAAAAGTAAGACGAGGGGGAAGGGTTCAAATATCGAACAGATGTAGATTCCAAGAGCACACAATCAGTGTACTTAGTTTGAGATCATCTAAAAGTCTCATCCAGACACAAACACAAGTCCCCATTAAGAGGAAGACACTCAAATGTTTACAAACCAATAAATATACCAAAAAAATGTAACAAGGAAAAAAATATCATCTACCTAAACTATAACTATACATTTGACTGTTTCCCTCCCAGTCAATGACTCCGACCAGGGCAAGGACAAAACTAAGTAATCCTATTTCAAGACAAAGACAGAAAGCATGTTGGAAAACAGAAGACACAATAAGTGCCTCCCTGCCCACTATGGGAGGTCAAGAACCCCACCCAGTGGTTTCTTCTTTGTCAACAAAACCGGATGAATAAGACACTAAATAGTTCTATTATTCCACTCACTCTCATCCTGGTAGCTCTCTTATTCAGTTTTGAATGATGGAGACACCCTGGTGATTTTACAGAAGGTTTATCTCTGTTTTGGGTAACAAATAAATAAGCTCAAAGATCTGAAAGGTTGAGTATCATAGTATTTATTCCATATAGTATAAAGTGAGATTGAATAACAGTGTAAGATTTACTCCCATTTTCTAAAAGTATATACACAACTTTACATCATTATAGCATTAAACATGTTCTTCAAGAATAGGAAGATCAGGAGAAAACCTTGACTTCAACATGTAAATAAGACTGACAAAGTGAAATTATTACGAGTCAAATTCTATGATACTAAAAGTGACCTACCGCAGTAATCTGGCATTATCTCAGGATGAACTAGAAAAATAGTTTTGATCAAAATTACACAATTTATATTATAAATTTCTTTTCATTAAAAAAAAAAATTTAATAAACTACATTCATTGTCTTAAATTAATCAATATCAAAATAATCCAAATTTTATAACAGACTTCAATTCCGTTTTCAGAGGCATGGCCACCAGGACATATTACCAATCTGAGACGGTTGGTCACAAATGATCTCTTATTGACTGAACCTACTTGACAACTGCAAGTTGATGATGGGTCGTAGGCTTGGAAAACAGGAGGAGATGGGAGGGGTGGGGGTTAGAGTATCTAAGATTCTAAAAATATATCAGTATCTAAGATGCTAAAAATAACTCTAATGGTGAAACTTGTAAATTGAAACTTATTCAAAATATCTTTTTGTCCTAATCTATTGAGAAAATTTGTTAATGAAGCCCTACCAAAAAGCCTCCTTTATTACTTCACCAGCTGACCAGAAAATAAAGTATTATAGGGGAAAAAAAATCAAATAAATTAGGTAACGTCATAACCATATTTGTACAAAAAATTAGTACATATCAAAATATGAAAAATAAAAATGATTATCATTGCAATAAGCAGTATGTTTCTTAACAACCTTTTTGATAGATTTACTGTAAAATTTTACTTTAAAAAAACAAATAAACAAACAAAAATAAACTTTAGAAAGAAATTTCAAAGCTTATGTACCAGTGAATTTGGAATTTACACACACAATAAATTGGGATTAATAGAAGGACAACTTTAAATAGATCGAACGATTTTCCTAAAACGCCTAAAGCCTGGTGAAATTGATTAAAACAAATGTGGAAAAGAATCTAGAAATTGCTTACAGAAACAAAACAAAAATTGCATCAATCCTCTGACTTTCAACATCTTTGTTAATTAAAAACAAAATATCCGGTTAATTTCAGCTTAGTTGGGGAAGTATTCGTACAAAATATTTCACATTTCTTGATTTCACTGCCTTTTCTTTGAATTACATTTTCTTCTGGTTACCTGGTATATTTTCTGATCCTTTTTCTTCAACCCAAGGTTAGATAATTACAAGTATGCCAGTAGAATTACGTATGAAGGTAGAATCAATAGAAAACAGATTCAAATAATTATTAACACTAACACAGCTTTTAAAAAGCAAAACAAAACCAAACACAACAGCATGATCACCAACACATTCTTATCAGCAATTTGAGACGCTTTTGGATTATTTGTATTTTAGAGTAATAGAAAAATAAGAACGAAGGGGATTCTTTAAAAAGAAGTATGGTGTGATTGAGCTTTATAAATAACAATTCATATCGTATCTATTTCTCATTCAATTTACCTATTGTGTAAAACCTGGATAAGCATTGTGAAAATGTGAAGGTTCCGATTTTACTTATATATCTAGTTTTATGTGCCACAGAAGAGCTATCTGAAAAACTAGCTACAACTTGGCATATTTTGCACCGTTATGCAATTGCTTTTAATTATACAAATCTTAATTTCAAGCAGTATTGTGTCTAATTTAGAATCAGCAGACAAATATTGATTTACTGAAACAATGAAAAAAAGCAAAGTCTAAATAAATAATGCACATCTATAACATGATATTTACTTCATATACTTAGAAAGTGGACAAAAAATTATATACAGTACACAAAAGACAAACAAATAGATAAAAAGACAATCAAATATCATCAGTGAAATCTTTGTATTTTGTTTTCCTGCAAGAAGCTATAAACATATAATAATTTTAGCAAATAATATAATATTCTACATAGGAAAGAGAGCAAATATGAATATTACAGTATAAATATTCTTTCAGTTTCATAAAATATCACAGACCTTTCAAACAGCCCTAGATGTGAATCCAAACATCTTCTTAACAAATCACAAGTTCTTCGTAACCAAGCTACTTATAGCAAAACTATGGTAGTCCCTTTGCAGGCAAAACATTTGCCTAGTGATAATTGGTCAAATGTGCACTCCCTGATGAGAAATCAGCTCATTACAAAATACTGAAGGGATTATGTCATGAAACTTTACTCCTGTATACCTGAATTTCTTAAATTCCATTCCCATTTCATAATTTTTTTGTTGATGTTGGCTGAGGTAATTTTTTAACAGGGTGTTACGGCGCTTGCAACACATTTAGGTCATATCAGCGCCAGTAAAAAGGAAGAGAAGAGGATAGTAAAAAGTACTAGAATTACAATTAAAGTACCCAAGGAAAAGGAAGACAAAGGGGAATCACTTTAAATAAATAGGGAACAGATGCAGATTCAAAGAGCACACTATCAGAGTACTTGAGATTACTTAAATGTCTCATCCTTGCATAAGCACAGGTCCACACTAAGAGGAACACGCTCAAATGTTTACAAAGCATGCATATGTAAAACAAAAATTATACAGTGCATAACAGAAAGATGATTTACAAGACAAAAAATATTATTTCCCAAAACTATAACTATACATTTGACTGTTTCCCTCCCAGCCAGGGCCAGGATAAAACCAAGTAATCTCATTCCAAGACAAAGACAGAAAGCATGTTGGAAAACAGATATAGAAGGATAGATGGGAGGTCAGGAACCCCACCTAGTTGCTGAGGTAAGATTTTGGGCCTGAATCATTCCTTGTTTTGTATTTTGTTCTATTTAAAGCTGTAGCAATTCATTGTTACACTTTTTTTATCATTATTCCAAAGAATTCAATTTCATCTTCAGTTTACACCCAATCTCAGGGTTTCAAGCCCTGTCACTCTATTTTCAACCAACTCTAATATATCAATAATCTACCGTATTCTAACAAAATATAATAATATAGAATCTATTTTAAAAATAATTTTGACCAGAAAACGTTCAGCCCTGACACATTTTGACAAGTTGGGGGTAATTTTAATTGACTGATATTTGAAGAAAAAGTTTTATAGCCAAATTTTTAAAAAATCCAACAAAAAGTGCTTTTTTTTACCAGTATGACAGACAGCGATGAGTCTTCATTAATCAACCTGTTTTTTATCTCTGATTATACACGTCTATTATCTAACCCCAATAATTGTATTCAAATTAATATTTCAAAAAATATCATGACATTATTCATTATTTAATATAAAACAAAAATGTTTTAAGTATTCAGCATATCTACCATTACATAACAAAAAACAAAAAAAAACAAAACACAAGCTGAAAAAATGCTCTTGTAATTTTGGCCACCAAAATTTTTATATGAATGACAATGAATTAAAATAACCCTTGACATGTCAAAAATTCTTAAACCCGAGAATTCAAAGAAGTGAACAACTAAGTCTCAGTTTCAGAACTTTTGACAAATTGAAGGATATCGTAATTCATCTAAATGTAAAGTAAAAAAGGTTGGACAAAATTCCAAAAGTGTATTTTATCGGTTTACGGCATGATACCATCCACAAGTATTTAAAATAACCAACAATCTACCTCTGTAATTCTGTTGTTTTTTTTGTTTTTAAGGGTTTTACGGCGCTTGCAACACATTTAGGTTATATCAGCGCCAGTAAAAAGGAAGAAAATGGGATAGTAAAAAGTTCTAGAATTACAATTGAAGTATCCAAGAGAAAGTAAGACATAGGGGAACTGGGAACAAATAGGGATCAGATGTAGATTCCAAGAGCATACCACCAATGTACTTAGTTTGAGATCACCTATAAGTCTCATCCGGACACAAGAACAAAATCCAACAAAGAGGAACACACTCAAATGCTTACATTATACATTAAAAAATAACAAATATACTAATACATAACAGAGAGATGATTTACAAGGAAAAAAATATCATCTCCCAAAACAATAACTATGCATTTGACTGTTTCCCTCCCAGCCAGGACTCCGACCAGGGCCAGGAAAAAAACTAAGTAATCTCATTCCAAGACAAAGACAGAAAGCATGTTGGAAAACAGATATAAGGGGATAGAAGACACAGTGTGTACCTCCCTGCCCGCTATGGGAGGTCAGGATCCCCACCCAGCCTCTGTAATTCATTAACTTCTGCTTTCTTATGATAATGATAGGATTGGAACAAAACATTCAAGAAAAAAAAAGGGGGGAAAAGACCACGGGTACTATTGTCTTAGAACTCTGTCATCATGAGATATAAATTGGTAACTTTTTCTAAAGTTCAAATTCAATGACATGATCTGCAAAAGTCACTTTGCCTATTGTTGCATTTGTTTATACAAGTTTTGATTCTTTCTGCCCGTGGCAATGATCTTTTGGATAAATAAATTTGTAACCTTTTGCTGAAATTGTTAATAGTGTAAAATTTCTGGTTGGAGCCTGTTTGATTCCCTGATGGTCTATAGGGGGTGGGGGAATTATTATATCCGTTTGTTTGCAGACGAGAATGAAGTATATGCTGATGTGTTAATTTATGGTGTATGAGCAGTGTACCTACACATAATCACTAACCACCTAATAACTACCTAACATTGTGCAGAAAGAAAATTACAAGAAAAAAAACAATCCCAAAAAATTTGCCTGCCTGGAGTAAAAAAGGTTCATCCATATAACTAACTTCCTCCATGCAAAATACTTCACGCAGCACGAAGGTGAAACCAAACAGGCTTATTTCAAAATAAGGACTAGAGGTTGTATGAAAAAGGAGAAGTGATATATGGGGATACAGCAGATAGCAAAATTGTGGACTGTTGTAGATCCCACCAGTCCAGACAGCCAGCATTCCACTGATCAAAAGACAATTTCCTGTAAGACACCTGTAAGTCCAAGTTCTGTCTACCGGTTGAAAACATAACAAGAGTAAAGTCTATTGCTATTTTTAATTAAATTTCAAACAAAATTGTTCTTGTCAGTTTACTAAAAATGAGAGAAACTCTATGAATTACTTGGTAAAAATATGAAATGTAAAATGCCTATTACATGCCCTTGCTTTACAAACCGGGTTTGGTTTTATTCTAATCAGACATTATGGCCGACACTTTCATTAAGAGAGCATTAACAGCTTTACAACTGGGCTTTACTTAGTCCTGGATCATAATATTGTTACTTCTATCCTTGGTGAAAACGGTTACATCTTCAGTTATGTCCAAATAAACAGTGAGAGAAATAATGATGTGAAAATTTGTTAATCTCTCCACTTAAAGGATTAAAATGCAATTTTCGGTGGAATGGTGGTAACTTAGATAATTTAATACTGATCAGAGAGATGGGCCACATGTTTTAGAATGAAAGCTTCTCATAAAATACATGTCATTTTCACCAAACTGACGTGGTGCATAACACAAATTATTTATAGCATAGAAATAAAGTTGAAGTGCATGGTGAGCTAAATAACAATATATACGTAATATATATATATATATATATATATATATATATATATATATATATATATATATATATATATATATATAGATAATAGAGTAACCAGAATATGTACAAACGATATCATGGTTGATTGGTATGTCATTGCAGTCTTAAAAAAAATTGATGACAGCATTAAGATAATAGTTGTGTCATCATATAAAATTTTGATTGTTCATAGACTGTTTTTGTTTGCTTCTTTTTAGCGTTTTACAGCACTAGTAAAATCTTAAAACCATTACAGCATGAGTAAAAAGAAAGATAAAGGGATATTTGAAGGGGAATATATAGAGAGAGTTAAGCTTTGTCTCCTAGCAGAAAAAAAATCCAACAAATAACAAATAAATAAATAAATAAAAATAAAGAAGCAAAACAAAAAGACTTCCAAACTATCCTTTGTGACCCATTGTCTCTAAACGTTATTATGTTGGGGTGAATCTGATTCTTAAAATTGAATTTAAAGCTTAATTGAGTGAATTAAAATATTTAAAAAAAAAGTTTACACCACTGAGATTTCCTTCCCTGCTATGACCATTTTCGCTATAAACTTGATTTTTTTTTTTACTTTGTTCATTCCCACGTTTTCGAGCTCTATAGGTATTTTTAAAAATACGTCTGAAAAAAAAAATCTTTTTACTAAATACTTACTTGGTTGAATATTTAATGTATTTTGTGTGACTTATGATTCGATGTTTTTGATCCGTCTTCATTGTCTTATTGTTTTGATATTGGTTGATTTGGTCTCGTACTGTTATTGTATTCTGTGCAAGGTCTAATTGGTTTTTAAGCTTTTTGAGGTTTTGGCAAAAGCCTCTGTAGAAATATGCTTATTATTATTATTATTATTATTACATGATACCAGATTGATACAATAGATCACATATATCGAGCCTGCGACCATCTTTAAGTTCAACCAAGACACAGGCAACAAAGTATAAATAAACTAGAAACTGAAATAAAATGAACGAAAAAACCAACTAAATGTAAAAACATTATCATTGCCCCCCCCCCCCTCCCCAAAAAACAAAAAAAAAAACAAACAAAAAAACAAAACAAAAAAAAATCACAAAAAAAAAAGAACACAAAAAAAACCCCCCAACATAATTTTAAAAATAATTTTCTCTAAGTAAAGGATCTCAGTTAGAGCCTGGGTAAAACCAAGTACTCTTAATTCAGGACAAGGATAAAAAGTAATGCAGAAAAATAAAACCGAGATAGAATGATATAAGACATTACGAGTGACTTCCCTTGCTCACATAGAAATCAAGGGTCACTTATCAAGTTTATAAAGTTATAGTAATCAATGATTCCAATAAGCCAATAATAAGTGAAGATTGCATGGAACGTGCAGTAAATGATGAAAATAATATAAACAGTACACATGAAGTAAAATTAACACATCCCTGATGTCAGCAAATTTTTGACATTGGCTCAATGCTGATGAGTGAGATGGAACATCTTTATCAAATGGAAACTACGAATAATACGACAAGAGAACATTTTCAATATATGCAATTTAGTCAACCTTCCAGTTCCAAGAAATTTGTCAGGGTTATCGAGGCATACAGATTGAAGAATGCTAAAAATCATCTCAAGTTGTTGAAACTCATACTAAAAGAGCTTCAAGCATGCTGAACTTTGCTACGCCATATGAAATAAAAATTATTATCATTAAAAAAAAACGGTACTCCTTCGCTATGAGTTACTTAAATTGTCATGATTTTCATCATTCTCTGTTATATCAAATAATCAATTATTGTATACAAAGAAGAAAATAAAGTCCACAGCTCATCTTTTTAAAATTGTCAATACTCCAATATACAGTAATTAGGAATATGTTTGAGGTTGTACTACTACATTGCAGAACACATTTGTAGACAAAGGGGGGGGGGGGTGTCTTCATTTGAATCAGTCTCTTTTTTAAAATTATCAAATGTTTTTTAAATCATAAAAGGGTCTGACTAGTTTTGGTTGATGTTGATTTTGACAAAGGGGTGCATCACAATTAATTAAAACTCTAAATTCATCAATTAAAAATGAATCACATCGACAATAACCTGGAAGTTTAACAGAATTTAAGCTAAGAGGGGGAACAAATACATAAGATAAATGATTTTTTTCTTTAGAAGAAATCAACGGAGGAATAATTTGCTCATTACTGTTGGGGTTTCAATAGAGCTTAACCTGAAATCATGTCTTACCATTTTCACCCAGCCAGCAGTAAAAGTGATGGAACTCTATTTTCACACAAGCTGCATTGCTGTTACTACTATCTTGGTGAAAATAGTTAGGCCTGCTAATATTATAAACAAACAAATAAAGAAATTATAGGTAGAAAAAAAATACTTTGGGGCAATGATATAGAAAAGAAGAAAGCAGTGGACCTCTCTTTCCTTTCGTTGATTGTTTTTACTTGACCAGATCACTCTGCTAAGATTAAGAGAGAGGGAGAGAGTAATACAATTTGAAAAATAATTATGTTTTCAGGTCACAGCAACGCCATGTTTAATAAGATGTCCATATTAACAACAATACTGTAATAATAATACTAATAATAATAATACTAATAATAATAATAATAATAATAATAATAATAATAATGATAATAATAATAATATAATAATAATAATAATAATAATAATAATAATAATAATAATAATAATAACAATAATAATAATAATAATAATAATAATAATAATAATAATAATAATAATAATAATAATAATAATAATAAATAATAATAATATCAATATAAATGATAATTATAGTCACAACATGAAGAGAAAAAAATAATTGTACCAATAATAATACTATTAATAAGAAAATAATAATTTAAAATAAAAAGAAAAACAAAAAGAGAAAAACAAATAAAAAATTCTAACGAACATCAACAGTAAAATGTTAGGGTAAAGGAAGATGAAACATTTTCCTGGACAGATAAACCTTGAGGGATGGTGGGACAGGCAACTGGGCCACACATTTGACCAGACCAGGACAGTCATAGGTGATGAGTCTTTGCTGAATGATTTTGCGGCAAAGGTTATGTAGAGACGGTGGTGAAGACATTGCTGTGTTGTACCATGTGACAAAATTTTCGTCTCCAGCCAGCAACTCAGGAGGTATGCCTGATCCTTTCCATCGCAGCCAGTCTTGTAAATTTAGCATATCACAACCAGCAGCATATAAAATCTAATTTTGTTGCGTGGGTGAGAAAAAAATTAAAAGGTTTTGGGTTACATTATTTTCTAATCTACACAGGTCACAGAATTTCTTTTAATAAAGTAACAGTTGTAAACCAAAATCTTTCCTGAAAGTTCATTTGATTTTCATATATATTCTCTAGATCTAATATTGTCCATTACTGTGAGCATGAGAGAATCAGGGTAGAACTGCTAACACAAAGAGCAAAATTTTATAATGATGTGATTAAAAATTCTGTTTACAAATTCATATTATCACTGACCATACTTACAATTTTAAAAATAATAATGGTGTCATAACGTATAAATAATGATGATGGTGGCAAAAAAATCAAAATGGAGTATAATTATTCGATGCATCTGTGCAAAATATTTGCTGCAGCAAATACAGTCTATAATGAATAAAAGGGCTGTCATAATAGAAATTACTATAATCGAGTTGTCACTTTTTTGGCCAGTAGCCTTGAGAAAGCAGAATCCATTTGCAGCTGGACATGGTTCTGCAGGCTTTTCTGGTCAAGGGCTGTGAGGAAGCGGAATGCGAGGAAATCCAAATTGGATGATCTCAATTTGAGGAAAATCAAAGTAAAGCTGAATTTGCAGATATCTACCAATTGGCGGAATTCTATCATCTCTGATAGAAAAATTGCATAATGATCTTTAATCTTCAAAACAGTTTGGTTCCCTTGTTAAATAAACAAATAAACAGCCATTCAAACCTGCAATTTGATACAAATTTTCTAATTTTTAGAATTCACAAAAAATAAATCCTTCAGTAATAACATGTTTGAGTCTTTCCTACTTTATTACATGATAAAATCGAATCTGGATGACCATAACTAAAAAATGAGATTCTTTTATATCTCAATTTCATTCATTACCAATGCTATCATTATTCCTCCATATATTAAATGACTCCGAAGTTGCAATCAAATGTTTTTTATTGGGTTGAACAAAAGGCGGAAAAATTGGAAACAAAATTGAAATGATCAACATTACAAAATTTGAGTCATTTGTAATTTAAAAATAAAATACTTTCTCCTTCAGCTTTGTGGTCTTAGTGTATGGCACTCAGCTTTGGACCTATGAGTTATGGGATTGAGTGCCACAGTGGGCTACTTAAAGATGAGTCCTAGTAGAATGCTCTTTACTCAAATTTTCTTACAATGCTAAGTTGTAAAATGAGAATCTGAGTGGAAAAGCATTGCCCTGTGAAAAAGAGGATATAAGAGGATAAAGCATCTTACAGACATCATGTCTCATCCTACAAGTTGAGAGTTGCAAGTGTGTTAAGGGGATATAGCATGATTTAAAAATTCACAAATTACGATATCCCTCACCTTAATGCAAGGAATCTGATACTTGAGATCTTCTTTGTAGAGGCCAGTACTCAATGAAGCCACGCACACATACAAGGGTGTCCGCCCTTTGTGGTCTATCACATTCACATAGCTTTGGGCTTCTAAAAGAATGCGTATCAGGTCTTTTAACTTCCAGTGTGCTGCACTATGCAAGGGCACACGACCATAGCGATCACAGCTGAAATACAATGTGAAAGAAAAATCATTTCGAAGGTATAGGACTGAAAGTTTATTTCATTATCATTTCTTTTGTATAAACTATTCTTGCTTGATAAATGTTACTTTGATCAATTTCTATGAGCTCTCTTTAATGTGCATGTTCATCAATTCTTTTTGTAGCTATTTCAAATTTCTATTTCATTGAAAGTCTTGTTTAAGAAAGATAATAATAGAACAATTTGTGTGAAATGTAATTTTACTAGGAAGTTTTTATTTAAATTGTTAATGAATCAACAAATGTTTTTTAATGTTATTAACAGGATTGAAGAACAATAAAACTTGACTACAATTGTTTGCAATGGAGAGAGAAAACCAGTATTGTTATTGTGTGACCTTCAATAAATATACAGGAAAGATGACATGGAAAAACTCATAATGACTGCAAGAATCGAGGGGAAAAGAATAAGTAGAAGGCAATGAAAAATCCACACACAAAACATACAAATCTTCCACATGGCTGATTTTTTTCTTTGCAAACACTGACCTTTGTTAACCTTCTCGCTTCACATTTCAACTCCCTCATTTTTTAAAACTGATTTTATTGCTTCATTTCATTTCTTTACGGCTTTAATGAATGGAATTAAGATAGCAGAGACAGGTAATTCCATGTCCATCTATCAGTGATTCGATGTATAGAGTTTATAACTCAGGCATACTTTCGAAAATATCTCCTAATAGTCTGTTTAAAAAAAACATTTATGCCCTTCAACGCACATCATTAGAAGGCTTGCTATTCTATGGGGGAATGTAGATAATCTACCATACATGATGTCATCAGAATCACCCATTTTCTCAGAGTGAGAAAATTGAGGATAAGTAATCTTTCCCAAGGATAATAACCTCAAAACAACTGTCTGAAGTGGGGAGTGACCCAGTAAACTCCCATGCCACAATCTTAACCATTCCGCTACCTCCCTCATATTTTAAGTAGCCAAAAAACTGAGAGGCACTCCAGCTCTATAAGCTTTCATATCTTGCAAATCAGGATCACACTTTGATCAGCAAAAACATTATACAAAATAAAACAATCAAAAATACATCACTACCACAAAAACCACCAACACCATCACTACAACAAAAACAAAACATCAGTAACAGGAACAAACTAAGTATACAACTCTATTCAGTTCATGTCTTACATATTGACAGATGCCCCAGCAGCTAATAGTCTTTTTACAGTTGTATAGCTGGAATGCACGATTGCATTTTGGACACAAATGTACAGAGGGGTCTGATTTTCTTTGTCTGCTTTATCAACTTCAGCACCTAAATCAAATAAAAAGAAAGGTTGAATGAAAACTGCAAGTAATGAGAATCCTTGATGTGTGATCTTTATTTTATGGCAGCATTTTTTAACAGATCCCTTAAATGACATTTAATAGATAGTATTCAATTCCTATAGACAACTTATTTATGAATAGAGTGTACTTTATATTTGAGGAATGGATATTTGAACAATGAGAAGGTGATGGATATTTTCATATACGTATTTTGTGCTGACTGACACTTGGTCCGTTCATGAAATCCAGCACTATAAATTATGGAATATCTGAAAAATATGTAAATTTTATAAATACTATATTTTTAAAATAGAAATGGAGGAAAAGAGTGCTTTCTAATTCTTGATTGTAAATCCATTCAGTTCATAAAACATCATATACAATGATATTACATGGTATTTGTAAGTTATAACACTTCAAAGCCTAATGGAAAAATTCTAATACTTCAATTTCACACTCTTCCCTCAAGAACTTGCGACAAAAATAGTCAGAGACTCTTGGCATTTTAATGACTGAAAAATCTAAACCAAAAAAACTCTGAATATTCATCATATCAATCATGTTTTACCTGCTTTGACTAAAATGTCAACCAGAGCACATCTACCATGATAGGCGGCCTTGTATAATGCTGTGCATCCATTTCTATCTGTTCTGTTTACTGCAGCACCACCACGTAATAGTATCTGGAATTCATAAATGATTGCATTGTGCTAAAAAAAAATCTCACTTGAAATGAATTACTTTGAGCTGGTTTTGGGCAAAACAGGTTTCTTCATCAGTAAGTCATTACTTTGTCTATTAAACAAAGAGTGATTCTAACATAAATAGTGAATACCTATATAATCATATTATGAATCAATGAACCCTTAAGATGAAGAAAAGGACCAGTTACAAATTAAAAACAAAACAAAACCAAAACAAGACAACAACAACAATAAAAAACAAACAGCAAACAAACCAAAAACACATTCCACAATTCCAACACATTATTGATGGCTCTAAATGAATTTGAGTGCTTTGAGGACAGCCTTTGATCCTCAAATGTAAATCATAGTGTGTTGTAATGAGTGTTAAAAGCAATTTTATACCACATTTAGTGTTTTTCATGAGGTGTCCCTCCCCATATGGTATTTTTAAAAAAGTAAGCATTTATATGTGATCAAAGTGCTTCACAATGTGTCCTAAGACAACAGTATCACTGAATATGCAGGATGAGCAGCTTGTAAGGTACAACCATGATTTCTTTTTGAAAGAGACAAAGCTATCATCGCCCAGAGCCCTCCTGATGAAGGGATGTTTGGCGCACTATAAATCTATACCATTATTATTATTATCCACTAGGTACTCAGTTTACATTCCAGTAAGTTGAGAAAAAATGAGTAAGGAACATTTTTCAAAAACTCAACTTTACACCGGCCACTGCAGAATTCACATCTTTAATCTACAGTTTCCAAGCACATTGTCATACTGCAAGACCAAAAAGCTGCTTTTACCTATTGAATGAGAATTTGAAAACAAACAAAGAAACAAAAGGTGCACATACCATTACTATTTCAACATGGTTCAGTGATACTGCAGCGATGAGTGGAGTTGTACTGTCTTTGACGCTAGGAACTGCAGGATTACTCCATGGATAATTGATGTCTACCCCTTGACTTAAGACAGAACGAAGATTCTGCTTATCATTTCCCATAACAGCAATGTGCAAATCCCTCTCTCTCTGAGGCATTCCCAACGAAACAGCACAATTTTTACTTGATCTTGAATTTCCCATTTTTCTTTTTTTTTGGTATTATTGATAAAATTAAAATTTTAAAAAAATCTCTTTAAAAAGGTCACATTTTTGTTTTTGTCTAATTCAGATTTTATCTAATTTCTGAAAACCAGACGACTACCTAATCATTTTTATATAAGGACTACATTTTTAATAACATAAAAAAGTTATCACGTCTTGTTGAAGAATATCAATCACCAAATCTGTGAAAAGACAAACGAGTAAATTTGAGACCAATATTGCTTTACACTGACAAGACATCTTTTTATTCTAGCGTAAAATGCACTGCTGGATCAATTCATATTTAAAAAAAAAAAGATGTTTAATAACAATTAATAATAATTGGCTCAGGAAGATCAGGAGTTCCTCTGGGAACAGTTTAGGATCATTAGTCTTTCTCGTTTTTTTAACGACATTGATAAGCATTTGACACCAGGAATAAAGCTAAGATTATTTACAGACAATGGTTCCAGTATACTTGCAAATAAACACTGAAAACAATGACAATCAAACTTATAAAATGTAATTACATCATTCATGATAAAATCATAAGAAACTGAACATGCAAAATACTTAGTTATCATTGACAGCAAACTTCAATGAACGGAATAAATTGTGTCTTCCTGCAAAATTTTGTACAATATATTTATATTTCTCTTTGAACATACACATAAGGAGTCAGTCAATTTATTTGAAGAGAGGCATTACGGAAGAAGAAGGCAGTAAATAGAAGATACTCTAGAAGCAAAAAGGAAGAGGATTGGGACAAATACAAAAGAGTGAGAAACGCAACTACTAAAATAGTCCGACAAGCGCATCAAAAGTATGAGAACAAGATAGCAGAGGAAACGAAAGAAAATCCTAAAGTATTCTGGAGTTATGTAAACAGTAAAATTAAGACAAGACAGGGAACCTGTGACATAAAAAAAGAAGATGGCACTTGGGCATCTGAAGATGAAGACAAGGCAGAGGTGCTAAATCTCTTCTTTGTAAGTGTCTTTACAGTGGAGAACCAGAAAAACTTGCCAGATATTGCTAAAAGAAGTAATATAGATACTACACAATGGCCGATTACTGAAGAGAGAGTAATGAAGAGACTACAAAACCTAAAGGAGAGTAAATCACCTGGACCTGACAAACTTCATCCTTACATCCTAAAAAACTTAGCAGAGCAGCTAGTAGAACCCCTAACCAAGATATTTAACCAGTCGATGAAAGAAGGAAGACTACCAAGGGAATGGAAAGAAGCTAACGTCACAGCCATATTCAAGAAGGGAGACAGAAAAAATCCAGAAAACTACAGACCAGTGAGCCTGACATCTGTCGTCTGCAAGCTCATGGAACAGCTGATTAGAGAAGAAATGGTTGATCATATGACCAAGAACAAACTATTCAGCAAAGATCAACATGGTTTCATGGCGGGAAGGTCTACAGTAACAAACCTACTTGAAACAATGGATGACTGGACGAGAGACCTGGAATTAGGCAACAATTTAGATGTCATATACCTCGACTTCAGAAAGGCATTTGACAAAGTTCCACACTGGCGCATAATCAGGAAATTGGAACAGTATCAAATTAATGATCAGACAGTCAAATGGGTCCGAGATTTCCTCAAAGATAGAAGACAAAAAGTGATAGTGAATGGAACAGCATCAACAGAGAGACTGGTAACAAGTGGAGTTCCACAAGGAAGTGTACTGGGACCAGTTCTCTTCCTGATTTATATCAATGACTTGCCAGACAATCTATCATCTAAATGTAAAATCTTTGCCGATGATACTAAGCTCTATGGAGTAGCTAATACAGAAGAAGAAAGAAACACCTTACAACAAGATTTGAAAAAGCTTGAAGAATGGTCCGAAATATGGCAGATGGAGTTCAATGTAGATAAATGTGCAGTTCTTCACCTAGGAAAAAACAACAGAGAAGCAAACTATATAATGAAAGAAAAACCCCTGCAGAAATCCAATGGGGAAAAAGACCTAGGAGTATTTATTGATAGGAAGCTAAACTTCAAGAAGCAAATTAAAGATGTTCAATCTAAAGCTAGTAAAACACTCGGAATAGTGAAAAGAAATTTCAAGAATCTGAAAACAAAACACATGACTACCATCTACAAGACTATGGTTAGATCAAAGCTGGAATATGCTAACTGCATATGGTATCCGAAGTTTGAGGGAGACAAAGACTGTTTGGAAAGAGTGCAAAGGAGAGCAACAAAACTTATCACACACCTGAAAGACAAAACATACTGTGAGAGATTGAAAGAATTAAATCTCCCGACCTTAGATTACAGGAGAAGAAGGGGAGATATGATCCAAACATATAAAATAGTAAAGGGAATAGACAGGGTAGAGGCAGGATTCCTTAAACCAAACAAGAACATTCAGACACGAGGAAACAGCAAGAAACTGAAAAAAGAACGTTTTAAAACAAATGAAAGAAGGAACTTTTTTTCATCTAGAATTGTAAATAACTGGAATAAACTACAAGAAACCACAGTATCAGCAAAAAATTTGAATAAATTCAAAGCAGAGTTGGAGATAAGCAACACCCTAGGAAACAAGTTCAATTATAAAAATTGGTCCAATCATTAATAGATGAGGAGGAGCGAAGGAGACTACACCAAGTCTAAAAGCTCTATACAGAGGTATCCAGGTAGGTATCCAGGTAAGATGCTCAACTTGTCAAGAAATATATTCTTGAAAAATATTGAGTATCTATCAAAGTAATAAAAACTCTTTCCTCATTTAAGAATTCGTGACAATGTGGTACCTATTTCCAGGCAAGTGCGGTGACCTTTTTCCCTGGACAAGCAAAATCATAAAGTTAGGCTTGTCTAACATTCACCATCCACATGTCTCAGAATTAATAATAAAACAATAGGCCTATCACAGGGCTAACGATGAGACATCCACAATCAATCATTTAAAATGAAAAAAACAACAAACATACACTGTTCACATACATACTTACATACAATACATAATATATGCACACACAACTACACCCTCTCACTAATTGTTCTTTAATTAATGGATTATTGTAAGACTTTGCAATCAAGATACAGCCGTGCGGCCATCTTTGAAAGTTTTGCTGTAGCTTTAGATATCCCATATTTTATCTGTATCCCGCAAAAGCAGCTAAATTAACAATTAAAAGTAGCTGAAATATTATAAGTATTAAACTCTCTTTATGGCCACTAAAAAAGCAGCAGAACAATTTCAGGAATTTTTGGTTATTGTTCTTCCAGATATTCTGCCAAATGCCAAAATCTCAGAACAGAGGAAGTAATCCATATTTAGGCTCTTTTTTTCCCCTTTAACTTTGAATTTAATTAATTCTTTTTACATCGATTCTATCTTATATATATTTAAAAAATATAATTTGAAACATTTTACCAATAGGTAAGTCTTTTAAAGCATCTCTTGCTGATATAATCTAAATTAATGGTTATTCTATACTTCCTTATGGAAAATGTCTTTACTGTCAAAAATATTGCACATTGAAATAGTGATATCTATAAACGACTCCTGATTATTTCAAGTTTGAATTTGAATCTGTTGAATATATCTATCATAAAATAAAATCTTATAGCCATGTATATTGGATATCATAATGTATTGTCGGAACATATTAATTGTTGTGTTTCATTGTGTTCCAGTTTTTTGTTGTTTGGTAAGTTGCCATTGTGAATTGTTTTCATGTTTGGTAAACTGTTGGGTGTCCCTGTGAGTTCCATGCACTGTTGTGTGTTATTCTTCCTGTGAGTTTGTGACGTCACTATGTGTATAAAAGCGACATTCCCTCCTTTTTGGAAGCTCTTCTTACTACGATATTCCTAATAGATTATTGATTGAAATTAGTCAAGTGTTTACTGTTTTTATTGTTTTTATTACCGGACGAACATACCCGGACTTTTCGCGTGATGCCTTGATATGATAACTTGATGCATGACACTTTTAAACCGCCCATATATAATAATATATGTCCTCTACATATATGGAGAACGCCCACTTCGGTGGAGACTATTTCTTTATTTTACCTATCGTGAACGAAATGGAAAAATCCGATCACGACAGTATGATGAATGATCACGGGTTTTCCTCGAGTGGCGCTTAGTATGGAAGTTCTTCCAAAATGAAAGTTTGAGCCTGAGCTGAGGCTGAGGTTATAATTTTAATATTGTGAAAAAATAGATTAATAAACCTAATTAAAGACATAACAGTTTCAAATCAACAAAGGAAAATGAAACTATATAGACTTGCACCATTCAGGAGAGCGTGTAATTGTTGAAAAAACGAATTTCATATAAAAACCAAAGCCAAACGGCACCAATTGTCAATTTTTGTCGAGAGGACGAGGCCCAGCGTCTTTTTTTCCTCTGAATTCAATTTTAGATCTAGACGTCTAGATAATTATTGTTTTCTATATCTTTTCTAAGTCTAACAAAATAAAAGAACAATAATATGTCACCTCGCAAGACCAATAAAATGTGCTTTATTAGAATTCTGTATTTTTCCCTTTGATGTAAACAAGAAGCTAAATCTAGCAGACGGGAGAAATAATCGCCATTGGATGTCTACCGGAAGTGACCAAACATCAAGGACAGTTATTGATTTTTTTGGGAGGGGCAGCACAATTGGTGTCCCAAAAAAAAAAATCACTTTGGTATTAACTCTCTATTCCTTTTACTGTATGAAATATTGTTCTTAAAATAAAAATATTCTATAAAAAATCGAAATGAAAATGATCTGGATCTAAAGACAATTCTGCTTTATTCTACTGTTTTCATAACAATATACACTTCAGATAGGAAGGGAAATAACTTGACAAATTTGTACTCCCGTTTTCCTGCACCAGTCGTTAGGTTTGTTGTAATTTTTTTTTGAAAGATCATTGAGCAGACGATGAGCCATTGATTAGATGGTTCAGTGAATTATATCTCGAACGGTGTTAAAGCACTTTTTAAAATTAGATTACTTGACGCAATGTCAGTTTAGAACTAAAGCGAATCTAATTAGAAAAGTTGGAAAAACAGCCGGCAACTTCCCGGACTCTTACCTTACTTCAGCTCTTGGCCTTGCTTGTGCCTTGTTAGTGTTAAGAGTGTTAGTGTTAGGACTCAGTCAGGACTGTTGAGTTATTTTCACTTGACTCGTCGTGGTAAGAGTAAGAACCTATCTACCTGACAGCTTAGTTTGCAATTTTCTAACTTATCAATTTCTAGATATCTACATCATAACATAGAAGAAGAATCATAAGTAAAAGATAGATAGATTGTAATTTCTTTGTAAGTTTGTAAGCAACGTTACCTCTGTCAAAAATCGTAAGGAACGTTTCAGTCAGTGGTCACACTTGGTTTCATGTTCGACCCAGTTGACGCCATGGTGCGAAATGAAATGTTAGAATGAAAATATAGTTACAAAACTTTTCAAAAGCATGACTCGGGGATGAATTAAACTCTTTGTAATTGCATTACATCACTTCTACTTCTCACTTCTACTTCTACTTCTATTGCTTCATCAACATGGAACATGTTTTGTTTCCAACTGTTTATAACATTTGTAGAATCCATAGTTTGTTGTTATTTTGCTTTTGAAAAAAGCATTGAATGTGAATGAATGGCAGTAACATTCCTTATGCCAATGTAGCAGGCGATTGCAAAGAGATGAATAAAGTAATTCTCCTCTTTCACTTTCTCTTCATGTTATTTTACATTTAATTCATCAACATAGTATAGCGAATGAATAAATAACTTATTCTTTTCTTTTTGCCCTTTTATTCTTTCTTAGGGTTTACCATATTTTTGTGTTTAAAACAGGGGAGAAAAGCATTCCATCAGTATGCCAAGCTCAACTGAACTTTAAGATCCTTTTTGCAATTCAATAGCATAAATTCGATTTTGGCTTTGTGTAATTGTCATTTGAAAACAGTCTGCTACTACTACTGCTGTTCTGTGGTTTAGTAATGTATGACACTCACCTTCAGTTTGGAAGGTCCTGGGTTCAAGTCCCAAGCAGTACATAGTTCAGTCCTTGGAAAAGGCTCTTTACTCACATTCTTTCGCCATACTCAGGTGTAAAATGAGTGCCTGGTTGTTAACAGCATTGTCTCTGAACAAAATTGTAATATCGCCCAACAGACGCCATGTTTTGTTCTACATATTAAGTGCTGCTGTTGGCTAGGGACCCCTTGTAAAGCACTTTGACCACGTTTAGTGGATATTGTGCTATATAAAAGCTCAATTAAAATTTAAAAAAAAAATCTACTCCTATTACCATTGCTACTACTACAGACATGCCTACCATTCCGCATTTGACGGAATCATCCCGCAAAATAGCCCTTGATCCTACAATCCCGCAAAACAAATAATATTCCGCATTTCTGGTAATGACCACTGAGGATTTTATTATTATTATTATTATTATTATTATTATTATTATTATTATTATTATTATTATTATTATTATTATTATTATTATTATTATTACTATTATTATTATTTATTATTATCATCATCATCATCATGTATTATTATTACTATTATTATTATTATTATTATAATATCATCATTATTGTTATTACAGTCGACTCCGCTTAATCGCACATCCTCAGGAGTTCGGGTTAGTGTATCAATTTTATTAAGTGGAATGTGCGATTAAGTGGAGAAGCTAAAATTAGCATCTATGCACCAGCTTTCATGCACCATTCATGTAGGACCTGCCCCTCTGAGCTTTCAACGGGTTTGGGATTGTCATGTTCAAAATATGGCCTCATTAGAAAGGTTTTTTGTTTTGTTTTTTTTTTGTTTTTGGTGGTTTATTTATTTATTTTTTCTTTTCTTTTTCATGTTTCATCGACAACAAAATGTGACTTTATTGATTGCAAGAAAGATAATTCTCTATTCTTTGCAAGTTGTTTAAAAACCCTTGACTTCAATCTCACCAATGTTGGTAGATCATCTGTCAAGCATTCATCTTTGATAAAGTGGCATAGTTTGTCCAGCGTGTCAAGTTTTTCAGTGTTTGCCAGGGGTGGTGTGTCAGACTCTGATGACTCATCCCCATCTTCGTTATTCAAGAGTTGTCTTTTGTGGCTGAACAGATTCAGTAGCTGAAATATCAGTTCACCGCTGATGGTTATATTTCTGTCCATTATAACGAATCAATGAATCATAACTTTTAAATTTATTTTTTTAGATATCTTTTTTTTTTCTAATCAAGATGGAATCAAGATCTTGCGATTAAGCGGAGAAGGTGTGTGAATAAGCGGAGGAATTATATAGGGAAAAAAATCAGTTTTTAGGCAATGAGTAGCACATAATATTTTTCTGAATTTTTTTAAAGGGCAGTGGGGGGGGGGGGGGGGGGGGCAGCGTGGCTCAGTGGTACGGCCTTTGCTTCGTACCCAAAAGGTACTGAGTTCGATTACCCGCCTCGTTGCTTGGCCTTGAGCAAGTCAGCTCGCCCTAGCTCACTTTGCAGCACTGCACTGCGGCTGATGCCTGGGTTATTCCAGTCTTTCCTTGGGATAGACCCTAAAGACCCTTGGGGATGAATAAAGGGAATTTTATTTCATTTTATTTCATTTTATAAGGGGAGTGTGTGATTAACCAATGTGCGATTAAGCGAGTGAACTGTAATCTTCTTCTTCTTCTTCTTCTTCTTCTTCTTCTTCTTCTTCTTCTTCTTCTTCTTCTTCTTCTTCTTCTTCTTCTTCTTCTTCTTCTTCTTCTTCTTCTTCTTCTTCTTCTTATTTTATTATTATTTTGTGAAGAGCCTCAAAAGCCTAGTTTGTCAGAAGTTTCATCTTATCTACCATTTATGTGTTGATATAATTTATCTTCAGATGGTTATTAGATGGCCACTTTTGATGTATTTTTTTCTGATGATTTAGCGTATTTTGCATAGCCATGTGACCATATTTTTATGGTCGCGTTTTTATGCACCTCCGTTGGAGGTGTACAAAAACGCACCGTTTTTATGCACCTCCGTTGGCGGTGATGGTAAATTAATAAAAATGTTGCTGCTTACACGTCCATGAGGTTTAAATAGTTTTAGATTGTAGTTTAGCACGCTGCTTAGTGATTACCTATGAACGTTTATACAATGATAATAAATTAAAGAATAATAACAATAATTTAAAAAATCAAAAGTAAAAAAGAAACATGGCACACAAATACTGATATCAAATAAATAAATAATTTTAGAAAATTAAAATCGAAGTTTTTTAAAAACATGATAAAACGTTTTTGAAAAATAAACAAAAACAAACAAACAAAAAAAAAAAAAATGATGTCTTTCTCAATAAAGTAAACTTTAAAAAAAAAAGTTTACAATGGGAATCGAACCCAGTACTTCCAAGGTTGGAGTCTGACAGCTTGTCCACTGGGCTACGGAGCCACCGGACTGTTCATCACATTTAATAAGGTCTTTCTAAAACATTATTTTTCCTTCAATGCAACTTCTATATTCTGATTTTATATTTCGATTTTTTAAATTATTATTATTTTTATATAAATTTATTAACAAAAACATCCTACAGATGTCACAATATAACTTTCGCCATGTCCAAATACAGAAACACAATATCGCTAATGAAATTGGGTGGAATGCGCATGCGTGACGGAGGTGTATAAAAACGATCCGTTAAGATACACCGTCAACGGAGGTGCATAAAAACACTACGATATTTTATACGAGAGATGAATGTCATATTTTTCTCCTTGAATTTCAGTCTAGAGATTTTTTTAAGTATGTGAATTTTTGGGGGGATCCAAAGCATTGCCAATTGGACATTGATCCTAAATCTTAAGATTAATCTAGATGTAAACACACAGTAAAGGGAGGTAATTTAACAGTAGTGACTCAAAATTTTAAACAGCAGTAAAAAATCATGTATTCACCTTAATGACTTTTTTAAAAAAAGTAATATGATGGACAAGAAAAAATAATTAATATGATAACAAAATTATGGATCTTGAATATATTGGATTTAACTTGCTTTAGTAAATTTATTTTATTTGTTTCCAAAAAATAAAATAAATTGATTAAATGGTCATGAATTGGTCCACATGTTCCCCCCCCCCCCCCCAAATGTTAAATCTCCCTACATTTTTCCCACACAACTATAACTATTTTGATTTTAGGATGGTGGCCAGTCAACTTTATCTTTATCAACTTTAATTGAACACTTATTTAATTTTACTTATGTCATTCTAAACGTTGGTCGACGCACTTGAGAATGTCACCACATTAAGTGTTCCTTATATGAGTTTTTGGAAAGGGGATGTTGTTGATACGAACAGGGTAGGCATGTCTGCTACTGCTACAAATACTACTTACTACTACTATTTTTCATATGATAAATTCTATCGTTCTTATTTCAGTAACTCTAATCTAAACCATTTTTTGTGTGGAAAACCTTCAAGAGAGACTGTCAATTCACACTGGCGTCGCTTCAGGATATAGGATATCTTAACCTCAAAGACTCCCAATTTGTTGAGGACGTTTCTAGAGACATTACTCATTTCCAAGAAGCAAGGGATTCATATCGGTAACCAAAAAAAAAGAAAAAGAAAAGAATTGTGGTCATATTTGCAAGTTTCTCTATTTTCTCCGCTTATAATTGGTATGAATATTGTATGTAGGACTTAGTCAACCAAAAATATCACAATAAAAGTTGTGATAATAGAATGGTCATTCTAAGCCTCTGTCATTTTCTACTAGTGAATAAGTAGATCATATAAGCTTTCAATTTTTGAGTATAAGAGAGCAGACAAAAATATAATTATCGTTGTAATAATGATAGTAAGATACAGTTCAACCCGCTTATAATGATATTGTCAGGACTGCCAATTTGTGTAATTATAACAAAATGTCACTATGTCCAATAAATACATGAGATAAAGAAACAGGAAAGGTAAACTGCAAGGCAGTGCATACATAGTAACGAGAGGCAGTCAACTATGAGTTTGTAGTGTCCCTTAATAATGCTGTTTTAGAGGCTGGGAATTTTAAAAATGATTAGATGACTGACAAATCACCGGACTGACTTTCAGATGCACTCATTAGTAGGTCGACAGTATTCTCTGATTCATCAAATAGCCAGCATTTCCATTAGTTGTCTTCCATGGGTGCCACTGCAAAGGATCTCGGCCCTTGAAATGAGAAAATTAGACAATTTGGATTCCCACACTTATGTCGTTATATTAAATATTTCATTTTTAATAATATACTAGGAATAAACAGGACTTTGACATGATGTCGTTACAACCGTTGTTGCACTGTAACATCATCGTTGCCAGATGAGATCTCTGTACAAGAGGTATTTTCCAATTGATTTGATTGGCTTTTACATATTAAAAAAAAATTGTAACTTGTAAAATACCAATTTTGCTTTTTTACGACTATAGAAAATGAATTATCCAAATTTTAAAATGATTTTTATAAAACCATTATTTACAATATTTTGAAAATATGTGAATGTAATAGTTCTTAAAATCTGATGTCTGTTGTTCTTTTTTTTTTTTGTCATTAGAGTTCTGGTGTTCCCTCCTTTTGCAAGCTACCACCGTCTACTCATTCATAAGGTTGTAGAGTCAGACTTCTCAAATCTTATCACATTTTCTGTTGGAGAACAGTTTCATCGACGAACAGTCATAGCCTTTGTTGAAGCTTGTTATAGGTTTGTTTATTCAAATAATAGACAATTAGGTTGGAATTCATGCCCATTCTCTCTCCCTTATCACCTCACCCCCCCCCCTCCTCTCTCTCTCTTTACCTCTCTCTCTCTCTCTCTCTCTTTCTCTCTTTCTCTCTCTCTCTCTCTCTCTCTCTCTCTCTCTCTCCCTCCCTCTCTCCCTCTCTCTTTTTCTCTCTCCCTCTCATTATTTCTATATCTCCCATCATCACCTTGGTTTTGATAATATAAAGAAAATAATTTAGCTTTTCCTATTATGCAAAATGAGATCCATAGATTTCTTTTTAAAAAGTAGCCAGTTATATAGGTTGATTTATATTCGCCTCCTTGTAATAAAGAAGGACAATCATAATTAATCATTGGCATCATCATTATCATCATCATCATCATCATCATCATCATCATCATCATCATCATCATAAGTAGAAGTTGTAGTCACAGTAGTAGTAGTAGTAGTAGTAGTAGTAGTAGTAGTAGTAGTAGTAGTAGTCGTAGTAGCAGTAGTTGTAACAGCAGTTGTGGTATAGTAGTAGTAGTCGTAGTAGCAGTAGTTGTAACAGCAGTTGTGGTATAGTAGTAGTAGTTGTAGTGCGGCTATGTGGTATGACACTCGCCTTCAGATCAGAAGGTCTAAGGTTTGAGTCCCCAACTGAGTTGAGTCCTTGAAAAAAAGCTCTTTACTCACATTCTGTCATTGTACTCAGTTGTAAAGTAAGTGCCTGGTTGTTAATGGTGTTTTCTCTGTCAGAAAAATTGTAATATCGCTTAACAGGCGTCATGTCTCATCCTCCATGTGAAATGTTGTTGTTGGCAAGGGACGCCTTTTAAATTACTTTGAAGACGTTACCATCGCGCCACCTCCACTTGCACCTTGCCATCACTGCCAAAATTTTCCCCCTTAAGGTGTCTCTTAAGTCTTACTTGACTTACTTGACTTAGATGCCTTTCGCGTCTCGACCGAAAGATCGGGTCGCCTTGGCTGTTTCCAGTATTTCCTGTGTGAGGTGTCTCCAATATTGCCGGTCCTCTGCTAGGGTTCTCAGATTTTCAAGGTCCCCTGCCGTTATGAGACTAATGCTTTGTCCAAGTGTTGTGAGGTTTTTGTTTAGGATAACAGGGATTGTTGTGATCGGTCTTCCTCTGAAAAGGTTCCCGTGTTTTTGGAAATATCCCGACATGGCTTGGTTAGCTGGTATGTTTTTGTCCCTGCATAGTATGTGACCGAAAAGTTGCCATCGTTGTTGTAAAATGTCAAGGGAGATTGGTCTTTCTTTTGTGATCTTATAGAGTGATTCATTTGAGATCTTTTTTGGGTATTTGATGTCCAGTACCCTTCTTAGCTGTGTGCGATGGAAAGCATCCAGATGTTCTTCTTCGGATTTTTTCAACGCCCAAGTGCGACAGTTATCTAGAAGTACCGGTTTTACAAGAGCACGGTACAGTTTCAGTTTGGTTTTTCTCTTTATTTTGTCACCTCTAATCCATACATTGGTGAGTTTACTGAGTGCGGCGTTTGATAGCTGTTTTCTTCTTTGTACATCCTCGGTGTCTCCAATTAGTGAGCCGACTTTCTTTGTTCTTTTCCATTCCTCTTTGTTCCTCGATATTGTTGTAAATTCGGTTTTATTGGCATTGACTTGGAGGTTATATTTCATGAGGGTATTTTGTATGATGTCTATATTTGCTGGTGTTGATCCAATAAAATCTACATCATCTGCATAGGCGATTTCTCTAGGGATTGCATTCTCAATATGAGTCGTTGGTTTTGGAATGACTTTTCGAACTTCTTTCAGAGCGTGTTCTAAGTATATTGTGAACAGAATCGGGCTCAGACTATCTCCTTGTGGGGTCCCGATGTTACTTTCGAACTGCGTCTGTTTTGTGGCCCCGTATATCCTTGGTTGTATCTTTGTGTTGCTGAGGAGAAATCGGATTATTCGGAGCTCGTCTTCGTCTACTATGTCTGTTAGTATCTCCAAAAGTTTTCCTCTGTCTATCGTATCAAAGGCTATGGACATATCGATTCCGGTTATTGTTATGGATATGTTTTCTTTGAGTGCCTTTGCTGCCAACCATTTATGTGTCCATACAACGTCCGATGTGCTTCGGTCTTGGCGAAACCCGCTTTGGCTATGTGATAGATATTTTTCTATTTTCGGTCTAATTCTGTTGAGGACAATAGTTGACAGTGTTTTTCTTATGGTATTCAGTAATGTTATTGGGCGCAGGTTGTTTACGGGTCCTTTCGTTTTTCCTGGTTTTTGTATTGTAATTAGGACACCGCTGTTTATGTCCCAGTCTTTGTGTGTTGAGAATGTTTTGTTCATTATGTTTGCAATGCTCAGATCCAGGGAGAGGGTACCGCATTTCAGCAATTCAGCGGGAATTTCATCTTCGCCTGGGGATCTGTTATTGTTCTTAAGTCTTAAGAAAAGGAAAAAGTCACTTGGAGCTAAATCAGAACTGTAAAGGGGTTGTTCTATGACTTCAAGAAAACTTCCCCTTTCAATGAGATCATGCGTTTATGTGAGCATTCTCGATATCCAACAGGCACATACCTTTCTGTAACCTAGAATTTCTCGAACGATATATATCCTCCTCTTCCCTATGAAATTCCATGCCTTTGTGAAATGTCATATTGTTATATCCAGCGATTAGCTCAATTAAGTTTGTCAATTTCTTTGGTTGATTTGCTGCTGTTGATACACTTTGTGGATGACCATTGCGAGCATGGTCATTATTGTTGGGGGAGACAGCATCAGTTCCAGTAAAGCATATAACCCACCTTTGAAGTGTTCGAATACCCATGAGTCACCATAAACACATTTCAACTGTTTATGTATGTTTACGTGTGCACATCTGTCTGTAGTAAAGTACTCAGCCACAGCACGCTGTTTATTGCATAATTTTTTTGTGTGATTTTTTTTACTGACATGTTGGAGTAGGGGTTCTTTCAAATACGATAAACCGAAATCAAGAAATAGCAGCGAAACAAAATTTGGTGACCTAATAGAAGAATAAATAAATGTACAGTTTATACTGGTGAGTTAAATACAAGTGGAGATATTCAGTAGGCGTCAAGACTTGTCAGAAAAACCTAGTAGTAGTAGAAGTAGGAGCAGGATGAAAAGGTGGAGCAGTAGCAGTAGTAGGATGAGAAGAAGCAGCAGCAGTAATGGTATTGGCTGGAATGTTTATTATCATCATCATATGTATCTTCATACCTACTTGTTTGCTCTATTTAAACTTTTTCAAATAATTTCTAACAGGGGAGAAAAGGGAATTCAGCTATTGTCACAGCCAAAAGAAGATAGAACAAGACAAACAAAATCATCCAGCAAATGGCGTAACCTATCCAGCCAAGAACGTGTGGCCAACTGGGTCAGGTTGCGAGAAGTAAAGAACAGGAAGAGGGAGATTTGGAATACTCCAAAACTGTTTAATGTCAGTGACCTTGAACAGGATGATAGTGACATGAGTGTGGAGAATACCATTGGTGAAGGTGGGATGGATAGGTAATGAAACCCAGACCTTTCGAATCTTTTAGATTATGAATTGATTTATCAAAATACAAAAATTCAACCCTTATCAACCCCAGCCCTCTCATTATTCCCATTGTATAATATAAGAGGTTAATTAGGGGTCCACTTATTCAATGTCTCTTATATTATGGATAATTACTACAAGCAGATAATATCTTAATGTGACAAGACTGAAATAACAGATATTGTAGTATTTTGTAATATTCTTTAGTGAGCAAAATATTTTCTGCAGGTCGGAATATTTTACTAGATAAAAGTCACATTAATCAAATAGAAAAAAAAAGGGAACAGCATATTTCATACTGATATATATATATATATATATATATATATATATATATATATATATATATATATATATATATATATATATATACTTAATGGTCAGACATTATTATTGCATCACATTTTATTTTTTTATTTTTTTTTTTCTTAGATGGCATGTTCACTTTTTCCCTTCTTAAGTGTGATTTCTAATTCTGAAGTATTTCTTTTACATGGAACAATTATGGACACTTTCAAAATTTTACAGGACAAAATCTTAGGCAGATCTTAAAATGTTTTCATCATTTTAAAGCAAATGACAGTTGTATGGAGTTTAAAAAAATATAAATTGTCTATAATGATCTATACTTTCATTTTTTTCCTACAGAACAAAACCAAAGAAACAAGCAGCTGCTGTGTATGTGCCTCCATTTTTACGAGGCAAAAAAGGTGCTGGTGAGTCGCAAGAAAATGTGAATAATTCGCAATCATCTCAATTTGAAAAGCTGAGTTCCCATCCAGAGCAAAATAGTGGTGTTGTTCATACAGAAGAACAAGATGAGCCTAGGTCTAGGGGCAGAGGGAGAGGCAGGCGAAAACCTGAAATTCAGGTGTATGTTCCAAAAGCTATCAGGGAATCCAGACAGGAAGTTGATACAGATATACCAAGTGGCCTGATAAATCAACAGGAAATACAAAATTCCCATGGGAATGAGGATGTCAAAAACTTTGTCATTGAAGATCAAGAAACTAAAAATATGTATGATGACTATGACGAAGAGGATAGGGATGAACACATTTTACACAAATCTGAACAAGCCATTGAGGTACCATCTGGTGAGCAGTGCATGGCAGATCAAGAACAATATATGTCTATCACTGATGAGAGTGTTAATACATCTATGGCAACAGATATTCCATCCGTAGATTCTGATGATTGTGTACAAAATGCCTTAAATGTTGATTGTAGTGGAGCTAACAATGATGAAAGTAACTTAACATTTGAATTTTATGATCCAGCTGTCATTGCTTTCTTGCCATCTCCTAAACTTCCACAAGAGGCAGATCTTAATATATCTTCTAATGCCAATTTTAGTAATCCATTTTTCTCACAGGGACCAAGTAATCAACTTCAAGAGACTAATGGCCTAGGTTCTGATTCCCAAAATGTACATGTTATTGATAAGAATGTCTGTAGCTCTGATTTGACAGTTCCAGTATCAGTAGATACGAGTGAAAGAGCAGATGGAATGAATATTAGTGATGATGTTTCACAGAGACTAGAGCAAGATTCAAGTGTAAATGTTTTATCTGACGATGTTATTAATTCAGAAAAATCCAAAGTTTCCATTGAAAACGATAACGATGATTCTGTGTCCAGTAAGAAAAAAAGTAAATCTGAAACAAAGAAAAAGAAGACCAAGAAAAAACGTGACGAAAAGAGTGACAGTTCTGCTGGTGAGTTAGGGAAAGAGACAAAACCTAAAAGTAAAAGTAAGTTACGCAAATCTCCACCTGAAGAGGAAGAGAAAGAAAAATCTTCTGCTTTGAAACAGTCTCTGTCACCGAGGGTAGCTGCTGAAAAATCTGCAGACGATGGTGCGGACAATGATGACTCATGGGACGCTCTGTTTGACGATGATGGTGACTGTCTTGATGACTCAGTGCTTGCAGATGTAAGTTGACCATTTATTTTATTTATATATTTTGTGGTGTTGGTGGCCCAGCAGTGCAGTGTATTGTCTTGTAATAAATTCAACTATTTTATAATAATTGTTACCTCACCATACTTGTGTGTGAATGAATACCTGGTTAAAGATAGTAATGGATTTGTAAGAGTGCAAATATAATAATGTTGCCAATAAGTGACTTGTATTGTATGAGGTAGGAATTGTATTCCATATAGCATGCTGAATGAATAGATGAGGCACTGTGAGGGACATTAAGCACGGTGAATCTGTAGACAGCTGTAGAAATGTCTAATTTTTAAATTTGTTTATTTGAAAATTAAAAAAAAAAGATAAATAGCAAGGACTAAGACATTTTTTATTTTGGATGCATTCATTTGATCTTCCTTAATGATTTCTTTGAGATGAATAAAGATCTTCCTTTAATGATCAGTCATTGATTTAAAAAAAAAATATTATCAGACCTGTAAATCTTCCGACAATTGTTGGATTTCTGACAGTACGATTTTACTCGATAAATTCTGTTAAGTGCTGACATTAAAAAAGAAAAAAAATTTAAAGTAAACATAAAATTCGTCACCTCAAAAGACAGAACCAACAAAAATAAAATAAAATAAGAGTTTTGTTTCGTACCTAAAAAAAATCAGTTTTTATTCCATTTCGAGCACTGACTTTAAAAAAAAAGAAACTTTATTTGTCGCTTCAAAGACAAAACAAACTAGTCAGCTAGGTATATTACCATTCCATCTTGTCACCATCTGCATGCTCCGCTGGACGTATTCACCTCCTACTGCCTTCTATGCTACAGACGAGAGAGAGGGGTGAGTGTGTCCTATCTTGTCTCGAGTCGTCGAACACACGCATAGTCAGTAATCAACTAAAACACACAGCATGTGCCGGATCGTCGTTTCTCTCTATTTTGCTAATGATACACATATATTTTTCTGGTTGACTATCTCCGATCCTACGCTCTCTTTGTTTCCATTGCTTTCTTTGTTTCCGTTTGAAAGTCAACGGGAATGATGAATGTGAAATAAATATTTTTCCTTGAAAGACTGCTCTCAGCAGAAGTTTTCTGTCCTCACGACCATGATTATTAAAATTTTTCTCTTTTTCCTCCTTCACATACAACCGCACCTCTTCTTCTTCTTCTTCTTCTTCTTCTTCTTCTTCTTCTTCTTCTTCTTCTTCTTCTTCTTCTTCTTCTTCTTCTTCTTCTTCTTCTTCTTCTTCTTCTTCTTCTTCTTCTTCTTCTTCTTCTTCTTCTTCTTCTTCTTCTTCTTCTTCTTCTTCTTCTTCTTCTTCTTCTTCTTCTTCTTCTTCTTCTTCTTCTTCTTCTTCTTCTTCTTCTTCTCTCTTCTCTCTTCTTCTTCTTCTTCTTCTTCTTCTTCTTCTTCTTCTTCTTCTTCTTCTTTCTTCTTCTTCTTCTTCTTCTTCTTCTTCTTCTTCTTCTTCTTTCTTCTTCTTCTTCTTCTTCTTCTTCTTTCTTCTTCTTCTTCTTCTTCTTCTTCTTCTTCTTCTTCTTCTTCTTCTTCTTCTTCTTCTTCTTCTTCTTCTTCTTCTTCTTCTTCTTCTTCTTCTTCTTCTTCTTCTTCTTCTTCTTCTTCTTCTTCTTCTTCTTCTTCTTCTTCTTCTTCTTCTTCTTCTTCTTCTTCTTCTTCTTCTTCTTCTTCTTCTTCTTCTTCTTCTTCTTCTTCTTCTTCTTCTTCTCTTCTTCTTCTTCTTCTTCTTCTTCTTCTTCTTCTTCTTCTTCTTCTTCTTCTTCTTCTTCTCTTCTCTCTCTTCTTCTTCTTCTTCTTCTTCTTCTTCTTCTTCTTCTTCTTCTTCTTCTTCTTCTTCTTCTTCTTCTTCTTCTTCTTCTTCTTCTTCTTTTTTTGTAAGAATTAATCTAAATACTGTAAATGAAAGAATCAGCATAAAAAATTAACACAGGCAGGAGCGAAGAAGCAGCTTCTCATGTCAAGCACTAGAACATCCTTCAAAAAGGTAGGAATTTTTCTATTCCTTTCATTTTACAACTCAGATCTTGGACCAGAAATGTGTGCCCTCTCTCAAATTATTGGGATTTTTTTTTTGGTACCATAAAATAAGGACCTGCTTATTGTATTATAAATAAGTTGGGGAAAGTGATATGATTTGACCAGTCAATTGACATGTCATATATATGTTGTGTTTATTAATTAATCCATTATTTTTTCCCTGTTGGGCTATTTTCGCGTGTTCAAAAAGTTCTCACCAACCATTTACAGGCCTGTATTATGTATAACCCTTGACAATTACTACTCAAGAGAAGAAGAATGTATGTTTTTGAAAATTTTCAGTTCTTACAGTTTGTAAATAGAATTTTCGGGCATTGCAGTCTTCCTCAATATGCCAGTATAGCAGAAGGTTATCAGCAATTAAATAACATATTTGACTATGTCATCTGGCAATTTGATGTGACATAACCAATGCCCTATATTTCCTCAACCACGCCTCTTTGAGTTTACCCACTCAACAATGATTGAATTTCTGTATCTTTTGGGCAGAGCTAAACAGATACATCATTTTCACTTTTTCTCTCTCTACCTCTTTTTCTCTCCCTTGTTACAGATTACAGCTCATGTTGGGAAAGTAGAGATTGACAGACCCAAAATTGACTATTTGAATTACACACCTAAAGAGCCAGATGAGAATTATGAAGGTGATGGTCATTGTGATCATATTTCGTTTTGAAATTCAGTCTTATTACTTCATTTTGTAATTAATTAATGTTTTGGTTTATTTATTTATTTATTGTTTATGCATTCGTTTATCTATTGTAGACCTCAATTTGTGTTTATTTTTAGAATCTTGGAAATTGAATTTCCGCCCCTATATATTGGGTGAAAAGTTTTAAAATGTTAGAATTCTTATATTCCTTTTATTCAACACGAATGGCTAGCTACAAATAGGACATCCCTTCTAATCCATTGTGTGGCTATGTGGTATGCCACTCGCTTTCAGATCGGAAGGTCCTGGGTTCGAGTGCATAATTGAGTACTTGGAGAAGGCTCTTTACTCACATTCTCTCACTGTACTCAGGTGTAAAATGAGTACCTGGTGGTTAACAGCATTGTCTCTGTCCAAAAAAAATTGTAATATTGCCTAACAGGTATCATTTCCCATCCTAATGTTAAATGTTGCTGGTGGTCAGGGACCCATTGTAAAAGGCTTTGAGTACATTTAAAGGACATTGCGCTATATACAAGCTCATTTAAATTATTTTTTTATACGTGACTGACTTACTACAAATAGGGCATTATTACTGTGTATCCTGATTGGGCGTACAAAAGAAGGATTTTTACCCCTGTCCATTTGGATTTTATGTGAAGCATTACCGTTTTGATTGCCTTTTCTGTTTGCTGAAGAAGGGTTGTGAGCCTGAAACTTTCTGTGTCAAGTGTTTTGTTCTTTTTTGGAACTTCTGTTAATTTTTTTGGTTAATGCTTTTTACAGTCCATGCTTCTCTGAGCTTAAGATATACTAAAACTATTTTACTCTTGGGTCATGTTTGCAGTTTTCAACCATATCATTGAAATCTACAACTTCCCACCTGAGTTTGGGACTCATGACATCATTGGGGCCTTCAAAGACTTTCTGTAAGTATTCAAAAGTTAAAAAAAAAACCAACCAAAACAAAACAAAACAGAATTTCAAGATTCGACTTAGACATCACCTGTTTGTATTTTGTAAAAGCGATTAATGATGTTGATGAAGAAGGATTTATTGCAGAAGCTGCACGAATAGTAATAATATTATCCTTACTTAGTGCACAATAAGTTTTAAAAAATGTAGATTGAAGGTTCCTCTCCCCCCCCCCCCCCCCCCCCCCCCCCCCCCAAAAAAAAAAAAAAAAAGAAAAATTGAGCTTGATAGCATTTATAGAAAAATAAAGCTATAAATTGTCCTCAAGGGTTTATCCAAAAAAACAAAAACAAAATTGAGCTAGACATTATACCTAGGAAAAAAAACCTTATGATTGACGGTCTGTCCAGAAATAATTGCTAGATGGTATAATTAGATAAATTTGAGCTTGGTGTTGGATTCAGAAAAAGATTTTTGCTAGAGGGCAATAACAATTGCTTGGAGTGGATGTTATTCAATTGTAAAGTACTTTTTACCAAATCTACTAAATCTAACTACCCAATTACTGCAGGGTGTACAGAGAGGTCAGAACAAAATTCTTGATTCAACTGGGATTGGAACAGATCCCTTTGCTTGTGATTTTAGTTCTCCCTTCCTGTTGAGCTATCAGGACCCATTATGATGATCTAGGGGTTCGGTTAACTAATTTGTGGGGAGTTCATCTAACGTATGGACAATCCTTTATATCAAAACCCTCGTCAATTAAATTTATGTTTGTTTACACCTTGTTGCATGACCAGCTGTAAATTGGCAACTGGATCTAATTCAGATCAGTTGAAAGGTACTTTCTAAATAAATCAGTGATTAATCTGAAGGGAAGCAAATGTTTACCCAACCATTCAGAATATTGATTTTGAAATCTACTTCATTTTAATTGGATGGTAATGGACCCTACTCATACATCCTAACCGTTCATATATCACCTATTTATAGCAGGGTATTTAATTATTTTCTGACATTTTTATCTTTTAATATAAATTTCTTTCATCAGACCTCAAGGTTTTGACATTAAATGGGTAGATGACACACATGCCCTAGGTGTTTTCTCAAGTACCATTGCTGGTAAGATTTCAGGAGAGTTTGGAGGGAGGGGGAGTCAAAGTCAATAAGTAGAATTAAGGTCGACATTTATGTGGTTTATTTAAAGATCTTAAAGTTGTATAAAAATTAATGGAGGAGTGTTATTTACTTTTTGCGAGTATGAGGACACTTCTATGTTCCTTTTTAAAAAAAATTGTGTATTTCACTTGCTAAGCTGGTGTTTTCTTCAGCATCGGGTGTTGTTTGGCTGTCAAGATTTTTCTATACTTGGAAGGATTCTATCATACTAATATGATCGTTTATCAGTTATTGTTTCAACATATTTGCCAACATTAATAAAAACTATTCACTTCACAAAAAAAAGTGTATAGAAATGATTTCATCTGAATCCATAACATTAGAAGTTAACTGCTACATTGTGCGATTTCACCATAAGACTCACATTCTTTGTCAGTAATGCATTTTGAAAATATTCCTTATTCCTTTCCGTGAAAATGAATGTGTCCTGAAATGTGGCACTAGCACACATATTATATCAGTACATGACTTGATTTAAGCATGAATAAGATACCTGGTTAGTGGTGAATATTGTAAATGATGCCCGGCAGTTATCTTTTACTGATGAAATGGAAATTTTAGTTCCAAATAACCTGATGGAAGAATAAACGAAACAAAATATTGTTAAGTGCATTGAGCTTTAAAAATATTTATGGAATTGTGAATATATTAATGTTTTTAATTAATTTAATTTATTTATTGACTCGAAATGAAATTGAAGAAGTTTAGCGATAGGTCATGCTCTAAGGTATTTCTTTCATCCTCACCTTAATTGTATTTCATGACACAGCCAGGGAAGCCCTCAAGATATCTCATCCCATGTTGAAGATACGGCCCATGTCAGAGGCATCAAGACAGGGACTGAATAAAGCCAAAAGCTGTCAAGGTTTGTATTGCTTATCACCAGTCTGCTTCTATGTGTACAAGGGCATTTTGGCATTGTTAAATTTTTTTGATGGCTTGGATCAGATGAAAATACGAAAATATGCTCATATATCACAGGGGAGTCCTGTCAGCTCAGGTGAGCTCTTGATTTATAGTTAAACCAGGTTTGAATCCACTTGGAATTGAGTTACTCCCCTTCTTCCTCCTATTTACTCATCAGTATATAATAGGTCTAAGTTTATCCTTGCAGAAAGTATTTTTGATACACCAGCATTCTATTCGAGGGTAGAAAACGTTTTTAAAAAATCTGTTTAATGCTGTAGAAGTTTGGATAATGTGATCCTTATGTTCTGAATGGCTTCTTTTTTAGTTTGTTTAAATACAACTGTCACATTTGGCATTTGCATGGTTAGAATTAGACAGACAGTTATCAGTTTCAGTCTCCAACAATAAAAGCAACATTTTATATCATAACGCTATGATCTTAGCAAAACATTGATGTGAAATTTCATAGATTGGAATTAGACACTGACAGTTGTCAGGTTCGGTCCTCCTTAATAGAAGCAGCATCATCTATACTATATAATACTTTAGTTTGATTTAAAGTTTGATGAAAAATTTATCTATAGATAGTGTGTGCTTGGCTAAGAAACTCACAACATTGACATCCAGAAGTTTAATGGACCAACACACAAAACTACTTGTAACCTTAATAGTTTATAGTCTGGTTAATACAGTTAAGTGAGAATTACTCATAAACATGAATGGCAGAAAACAATAACAAAGGCCTGAATGACATCAACTTCGTTCTATCTATAGCTATTTCAAAAATTATTAGAATTTTACTATGTTCTTCAAAATATCCTTTAAGCAGACCTTGTTTTAGGGGCACATGATCTAACGGCTCTTAGTATAAGATTATCATCATCATTCTTCTCATTAACATAAAACACTGTTGTCAATTCACAGAGTTCCTCCAGCCATACAAGGAGAGACCCCAGACCACATCCATGGCAGCCAGACGTTTGGTGGCTGGAGCATTGGGTGTGGCACCAAGGATGTCCAAAGAGATGAGGGAACAAGAGAGGAATAAGCTCAAGGCTGCCAAAGGTTGGTTTCATCAAACTTGTTTGATTTGATTTTTAGAATCTTGCTTTACCATTGCTAAGCAGTTTTTCTTATAGAATACTTGCTAGCTGTCTAAAAAGAACAATATATGATACAGTTTTGGAATACTTTTTCTACTTAATATATAATGATCGGCCGTTTTTCCATAATGCCCCAAATGTCTGGAATTCACTCCTCGTAAGGTGTTTGTGTCAGACATGACATTGAAAAAGCATCCTAAATCACCTCCCATAATTTCTATCTATCCAAATTATGGTAATACCCTCAACACAAAGACAAAGTCACACTAATATCTAATGTCTATGGTCCTGATGTTGAAGTGAGCTATAAAATAAATGAAGTTGACATCACTCGGATCTTTTTTATTTTTTGACCGCTGGTGGGATGATGAGTTCTAACTACTTGCTCTCTCAATCATAATTTAAATATTTAAGATCACACATCATTTGTTTTTTTTTTGTTTGTTTGGGTACAATTGATGTGGTGGGCGGAATTGAGTATTTTGTAAAACATATATCATCAGTAAAAGCTGCAAGTGCCATAAAGCTTTTACATAAAAACAAGTCAAATCAATCGTTTCCCATAAAAGTTAAATTATGTCTTTTGTTTCATTAGAATCAAGGTTTTTTTTTTACAAAGCTCAGTGTGCTTCCCAATTATTCATATATTACCCCAACAGGTCACATGAAACACAATTTACACTTCACATCTGAGTTGAAGTAATTTACCAAAGGACACTAAAATGCAGTCATATTGTTTGTTGGAAGCAGAGACACCATTTCACTTTAGACTGTTCTTGAAAAATGTTGAATGTTGAATATATAATAGTGAAATCTTTACCATTTAAAAATTTTTATTTCTAATTCTAAATGGTGTATTCCAATATTTTTTAAGGCTTTGCATTTTTTTTTGTAACAGAGAAAAGAAAACAGGAAAAACAACAGAAAGTGGATATTTGGGATGGAAACTTTGGCAAGTGTGCCATGGATGATGTTTGAAAGCTAGCGTCGTGATTGATCTTATTCTTTGCAACTCAACAGAACTTGGGATTCAAAGTGTTTTGATTTAACAAGACCTCAAATTGATAGAAATAAATATATCTGATAGAAGATAAATGGAGTTAAGATACCTATTTATATTTAATGAGACTACAGTTATAAAGTACGGACGATCTTTAACTTCATTAACGGTGATGCAGTTGAGGTTGGAGTCACACCATTTCGGATTGATATATTTGTGCCCTGTTGTGTTCCCATTGTTGATTACACAACTAAAGCCCTTATTGGGTAATCTTTGACATTGAAAAAATTACATGCTCATGATTCTGCTCTGTTAGTGTGGAATAATAAAAATGGGTAAAACAGTAGAGCCAATTTTCTCTGATCACTTCTGCATCAGATTATTTTTAATGCTATTTTTAATCTGGTGATTTAAACAAAGATTTTTTTTTTTACACGTAAACAAATTTATTCAATATTTGAAGAAAAATGTTTTTGTTTTTTGTTTTTTTTTAAATATTTTCTTTTCTTTCGGACTTGACCCTTGGGTTTTATTTGATTTTTTAAAAAATCATATTTGGCAAAAGTTCACCATATTGTCGGCATATTCTCCATTTTAATCATAGATAAACCTGACTGGGCTCTCAACCATCTGCTTGAAAACTCTTCTTACTTTCACTTTCAACTTCCTCTGAATCTGAATCTCTCTCTCTCTCTCTCTCTCTCTCTCTCTCTCTCTCTCTCTCTCTCTCTCTCTCTCTTTTTCTCTCTTTCTTCTCCCTCTCTCTCTCTCTCTCTCTCTTTCTCTCTCTCTTTCTCTTTCTCTCTCTCTCTCTCTCTCTCTCTCTCTCTCTCTCTTTCTATGCTGTGTGTGTATGTGCTTGTGTATGTGTGTGTATTTGTGCAATTGAGTTTAATTGATGACTCTCAAAATTATTTGAGAAATAAGATCTTTTATTTTTATTGCAAACTCATAATGATTAGAATAGTTAGAATACAAGCATGTGTTTGATAATTTGAATGTAAGACGCTTAACAAAATAAATAATAATAAATAAATTCCCTTTATTCATCCACTAGTGGAAATTTTTTTCAAGAGTTTATTCCAAGGGAAGACTAGAATAACCCAGGTGTCAGCCGCAGTGTAGCGCTTCAAATTGAGTTTGAGCAAGGTGACTTACTCAAGGCTACACTGCGCAGCGGCGGATGATCGAACTCGGTACCCATCGGGTAAGAAGCAAAGACCGTTCTGATAAACCACGCTGCCCCCAACTGTTGTCCAATGGATAGAATGTATTGTTTGAACATGTAGTAAGTCCTAAGGCCCATGGAGCTGGAGTTTATCCTAGTTTCTATAGTCTATCGCAAAGTACCTTTCACCAGATCTAAAAGACCTAGCTATCAATCACTGCTGGGTGGTTAGCAGCTCAAAAATGAATCTCTGCTGCACCTGGGATCGTTTGCGGCTGCTTAGTGTATGAAACGTGTGCTCTAACAACCTGAACTGTTGGAACTCCCTTTCTGAGAGCATACTTTCGGGTTGTTTTTTTAGGGTTTTGAAAAATAAAAGATTTTTTTTTTGGTTTCATCTGAGGTTATTTTCATCACATAATTGAAATATGAGATTGTTTTAAAAAAAATATGTATCTATTAATTTGTAAAAAAGTGAAAATGTAACTATCTGCAGATGTGATGTCAAAACATACTTCAATACAGTAAAATTACTTTAAATCGAAAGAAGCTAAACCGAAAAATACCATTAACCACAAAGAGTTTAATAAATTGTACTAGTTTCTTTATTATCTTTGTACTAATTCTTACGATGAACCGAAATACTTCTAAGCAGGACTTTCTTTAAACCAAAACAACTTGAGAGCACCTTCCCTTTTTCTCTCTCTATTTTTCTTCAAAAATTTGGGAAGGTGGCCACATGTAATAATGCCCGGCGATATTAAACAAAGAGCCTAAGTATAAGATGAGGGTGTGGGGTGGGGGTGAGGGGTAGGCAAACACTTCAATCACTGCACTTGGGCTTGGCCAACACCTCAATGGCACAGACTGGAAAAGGAAGACAACGGGTGACTGGCAGGCGAAAAGGGAGGAAGGAGGAGGAGGTGGGGGTATAGAATCACGCAGGATACATGTTCTCGCTCGTTGTTTGATGCTTTGGCTGGATTTTCAACGCGACAATAAGGGGGGTTGGTGTAGACATCTTACCATTGACATGCCATTTCATTTCCCCTTTGTTTAAATTTGTGTGTGAGGAGGTGGAAGGAGGGGGGGGGGAGTGTATGTAATTAGGCCTTTGAACCTAATGGCATTTCAAAGAAAGAGGGGTGTGTAGTAAACAGCTTAGCATTGACACGCCTTTTCATTTCCATTTCACTTCACCTCTGAGTTGCTGCGCATCATTCATTATCAATTATCACACAAGACCTTTCGATCTTATTTTAGCCTTACCTTTTAATAAAAGATGTCTAAAAGAAAGCACTGTGCTTACACGTTGGAGTTTAAAATCAAAATACTATGTGAAGTTAATGAAAAAATGTTGAGCAAGACGGAGATATGTAAAAAACACGGCATCCTGAACTCAACTCTTTCAACAATTTTGAATGGAAAAACAAAACCCGCAAAAATAATTTTAAAACACACACAAAAAAAAAAAAAGAATTAAAGAAAAATTTTAAAAAATAAAAAAAATAAATGGTTACCAAGTTGTCATTTATTCAACAACTTTATTTAAGGGGAAACAACCCATGATATGATTAAATGAGCAATTATATAGTACCAACCATTAAAACAAAATGGTTTAGAAGATCCCCATAATTTCGGTTTAAAGTAATTCTACTGTACTACCGTTTATTTTTCCATAGTTCTGATATTTTATAAATTAGTTTTCCTTTGCTCTCTTTAGTATTTTTACATATTATAAATTTTTTTGTTTGTTCCTGTATTGCTCAAATGTTGATATTCAGAAGAAAACAAAACAAAACGAAAACCGTTTTTTTTTTTTTTGGGGGGGGGGGGGGGGGGGGGGTTGGTGATTCTTGTGTAAAATATCTGTAGAATCCATTTTCTTAGGTTTCAAAGCTCAAAAGGTGTCTAAAACTCCTAAAAATTACTCTTGGATAAGGTAAGGGTAAAATAAAATATGATTAAAATGTTGAAAATGCCTCATCTTTACCCCTTAGCAACCATATTTTTCACTGTCGTAACATAGCAAAGCTTTGTAACATTGGAAACGTCTAAATCGAAACTAAATGTAACCATTATTTTCTATTTTTATCAATCTATAAGGGAGGAACAAACTTCTGGAGATTCATGGCAAATTTTATGCAACTGGTGATGGGGATTAAAAAAAAAAATTGCACATTTTTCTTAGGGGAGTGGGTTAACATATGTGGTTGCATCCTTTACAAGTTGCTGTTAGCTTATTTTCAATCCTTTGTACTGTTTTAAAGTCTCATAAGATATATAGATTAAACACAAAATAGGTGTCTAGTCTTTTTTTTTATTTTGCATTTGAAATGTATTTTTGCATTTTTCTCAAAATGTCATTTTTGACTAACTTGTAGATCTCAAAAGGTAACCGCCAGAATTGACTGTAATTTTACCATAATGTTTAAAAAATGTATATTTATCACCTTACAAATATATTTTTTGATTAGCTGTTATTGTTCTTGAGTTAGGACATTTTTTCTGTAATTATCCTCTTAATTAGGAGACCTCGATATAGCCAATTATTTGGCACACTTTGATTCTGAATTTGTTTAATATGATAAAGATACTCCAAATCAGTTTTTTTAAGTTGTTAGAGGATGTCTTTAACAGGCCTTAAACTAGAATATCTTTTGAGATCTACCCAAATAAAAGTAATATGTAAAACGCTGGGTCAGCATTTGAACCATGTCACCACCAGATGGAAAAACATGAAAAATTGGTGGTATACCATAGCCACCCCTCTTAAGTGTCATCAGTAAATGTAAACAAAAGAATAGTCGAAGAATTGTTTGCTAGTCTGACCTAAGCTGACAAAATTACTTTTTTGAAATTTGGTCCTAAAGATAATTTAAATCTGATATTGAAAAACGTTTTTCTTCAAGTTTTAATGAATGAAGATCTTATCAGACTTGTCAAATATTCTTAAATCTGAGATTTCTTTAATCTCATGATTGAATAATACTCTATCTCCCTTTGTGTCTTCTATCCCCCTATATCTGTTTTCCAACATGCTTTGTGTCTTTGTCTTGTAATGTGATTACTTGGTTTTGTCCTGGCCCTGGCTGGGAGGGAAGCAGTCAAATGTATAGGTAGAGTTTTGGGAGATGATATTTTTTGTCTTGTAAAGCGCCGTAAACCAGTAAAAACAAAACACAAAAATACTCGATGTAAAAATGTTTTTTCTGGTCAAAATTTTTAAAGATACTTTTTTTTAGTGTATGGTAGCAGCAGCTTCTAATGGTCTCGTCTCTATCAAAGCAACGAATTTGTTGCCGCATTTGTGTTCAGTCACAAACCCGTCTTGTAGTCTCATTATAACACAATACCTACTTCACCAGATGCTCTGCGGTTGCAGGTTCTTGGTCGCAACGCGTACATGTCGGATAGGTGAAAAGTCTCCACTGATGATCATTGCTGCCATAAGACAGGTTCTTGATCTCAGTCTGTATGCAGCCACCCAGTGTCTCCTCTTGGTGGTATAGAAGCCTGGCAACTTCTCTCTCAGTTTCAAGGAGTCTACGTCCCTGCCCCCTCAAGAGACTAATTTCATCTCACATGTGCAAACCTGTCCAGAGTCAAGGAAGTGAAATACAAGGGTTGCTGGGACTTGTTTTGGCTCATACTAAGCGCATTGTCCATTATACATCAGAGAGGGATTTCCCCACTGCTCCTGTCTCTTTTGTAAATCCCCTACCCCACACTGGAGTGCAATACTCCGCAGTGGAATAGCATAGTGCAGAGCAGAAGTCTGGGCAACACCTTCAAGATGGACCCAATAGGTAAGGCTTCGGTCCAGTGTAACCCCAAGGTACTTCAGATATGGTTCATATGGTAGAAGCTGGTAGTAGCAAGGGCCCAGTCGTCCTCATATCCCAACCTAAGGGAGGAAATGTTCAGCATGTCTCTGATGTAGACATTAAACGACATTGGTCCCAGAACAGATTCCTGAGGGTCTCCATTCTTCAGTTTCCTAACTTTGCTCTTCTTCTCGTCTAGGGCAATATGGAATTGTCTTTCCCCTAGTATAGAAGAAAACAAATTAAAGGTCTTTTTGCACTTTATGATTTTTGCAAGGTTCAGCATGAGCCCTGTTCACCAAACCATATCATCTATATTCCTTTGTGGAATGCCTAGGCCACGATATCTTATGATGTGGCGGAAAAGGCATTTTAAAAAAATACATATATATATCACAGGCTGCCGATAGGTCTATAAACACAGCACCTGTTTTCCACCCAAAGCCTGCTTCAATATGCTCTGTATAGGCAATGACCTGCACACCTCCCATTCAGGTGGCAGGGCTGTGTCTAGGATCAGTCCCCATCGGTTCAGTAACATATGTTCCATAAGTTTGTAAAGACAATTCTGTAGTGATATGCTTACATTTAGGTGCCTTATAACATTGATCTGGTAGTTACAATACACACTGGTGTAGCTGAATATAAATTAGTTACTTGCTTTACTGATGTCTCTTTTACAGTTACAGATAGCCGTAAAACCCTTCAAATATGTTTTTAAAGTCTTAGTATATTTTGTAAAATTATTGAAAAAAGAAACAGTGTTGAACATTTTTTTGTCATTTATTTTCCTGTAATATTTATGGTGGTCTGTTGTATAATCTGTAAATTTGTATAATAAAATTGTGATCGTGGTACCCAACGATATGGGATTTTCCATGATTGTAAATGGAGTGTGTGTGAATTGTAATAAAATATCAAATTGAATTTTACCTTGGACTCATTGTTTTCATCGTATCATTTCTATTGAAGTTTTTAGTTAACCTTAAAAATGAAGTCAATTTATATAAGTTGTGCCAAAGGTAAGGCCATTTATTAACATTTGACACAAAATGACATTACTGTTAAATCCATTGGTTCTAGATTGGCAACTTTTAAATTGTTTTTTTGTTTTTTTTTGGATTCATCCCATAAAAACTGACGAAAATTAAATTCTTTACGTTTTTCAAAAATATAAGTTTATATATATATCAATGTCTTTTTTGTAAGAGAACTACCTCTTCGCACTGGGTGGGGATCCTGACCTCCCATAGCGGGCAGGGGGGTACATACTGTGTCTTCTATCTCCTTATATCTGTTTTCCAACATGCTTTCTGTCTTTGTCTTGGAATGAGGTTACTTGGTTTTGTGCTGGCCCTGGCCCGAGTCCTGGCTGGGAGGGAAACAGTCAAATGCATAGTTATTGTTTTGAGAGATGAAATTCTTTTCCTTGTAAATCATCTCTCTGTTATGTATTATTATATTTATTTTTAATGTATGATGTATGCATCTGAGTGTATTCCTCCTTGTTGGATTTTGTGCTTGTGTCCGGATGAGACTTATAGGTGATCTCAAGCTAAGTACATTGATGGTATGCTCTTGGAATCTACATCTGATCCCTATTTGTTCCCAATTCCCCTTTGTCTTACTCTCTCTTGGGTACTTTAATTGTAATTCTAGAACTTTTTACTATCCCATTTTCTTCCTTTTTACTGGCGCTGATATAACCTAAATGTGTTGCAAGCGCCGTAAAACCATTAAAAACATAAAAACAAACATACCTCTTCGCAGACCTTCTAATAGACATTTATATGTGAGGGGAAATAATAGGAATGGTCAACATGTCGGTGAAAGCACTTTTGAGATATAGCTATTAAAAGGTGTATTGTGATTTTCCAATCAAAAATTAGAATTTCTCGATAATATGATTGTTTCTGCATTCTTTCACAAATAACAATAAAATTTGCAATTTAAACGCAATTTCAAAAACTACAAATTCGAGGGCATTGAAATGACTTTTACTAAACTTTGAAGCCTTTTTTTTTCTAAAAAAAAAAACCTCTTTTCTATAGATTGGCACTTCAATTGGCCATAATTCAGCTAATTTAATTTATTTAAAAAAAATATATATTGCAAAATGTAAGATTTGTTTATTCTTTTTAAACCAAAATCTCAGGTTGCCAAAATGTGACACGTGGACCATTTATATAGATCGTCTCAACAGTCATCAGGTGCAATATACTTCATTATGTTTTAATTTCTTACTTAGCGTGTCATATAAATCCAGATTTCCACTTCATAGAGTGAAAATCCCTGTTGGCACTTAACACTCTAATAATATCCACCCCTTCAGCCAGCTAATCATTTACACTTGCGTGTGACAGGTAAGTTAATATGAATAAACAAATGTTTTTCACTGGGTCAAAGTTTTGCTCTCATGGACAATTATTCAGCCACTGACCAGACTCAATTCAGATTGCAAATGTCTTAAGACGAGACCGTATTGCGTGAAATAAAATATACTCTTGATATTGATGAAAAATTTATAAGAGAAGAAAAATTTGAACATTTATATAGAGCATTTCTACGGGCTTATCATGCTCAATGCCGTTCACAATGCTTCTTATATTCCTCCAACAGCTCACATAGAACCATATTTCCATTTCACACAGTACAAGTCACCTATTAGGCGTCACTTTTATATTAACACAAGGGAAGGTGGATTGCGTCTGGAACCAGGTGCTTTTGGCTTACGAAACGAAGACCAAACCATTGTGCTAAGCTGTCATTTATCTTATACATAAATGACTCGTAACTTGACTGACAGGTCTTCAAACTGAGATTTCTGAAAAAAAAGTCTCGGGTTTAACACTTTTTACATTTAATTTTAATCTAGCTATCTATAAACGAAGCATGCTTTTTCGCCCAAAGGAGTTATTGTATAAAGTTTTGCTATTTTGTTGTGCAAAATATTACCCTGTCCTTTTCACCAATAGAGCAATAAGAGCGGCTGAACAAGGGCTGAACGAAGTCCACCACTTTGACTGCTGTCTTTGTGAAAAGGTTGTCGTTCAATATGGATCTTTGAAAAACCGTCTGAATGTGCGTCTAGTTTAAAAATAATTTATTCATTCATCTTATCAACACAAATTTGTTCTTCTTTATCATCGCACTTATCAACAACAACATCATCGTTCTCATAATCATCGCCATCATCGTCAGACCAAGGTTGCATATTTTGGAGGGCGTGCAATGAAGAATTCCCCAAGCACAAAGCATCACGTGACTGGCCTGGAGATGCCTTGCAAGGGTCTGTGTCTAAGTTCAACATGAGTCTTGTCGCTGCTTGCCTCTCGGCGTCCCGCTCCTCGGCAGTCTGACGTCTTTGAATACATAATAACAATGAATTGGTTAATATAATGATAATAATAATAAAAATAATAATAATAATAATAATAATAATAATAATAATAATAATAATAATAATAATAATAATAATGATAATAATAATAAAAATAATACTGATAAATAATAATTAAAAAAAATAATAACAATGATAATAATAATAAAAATGATGATGATGATGGTGATAATAATGATAATATTCAGAACAATTCCTACCTCCATTTCGTCCTCCTATTTTGGAACCAAGTTTTCACCTGTGCATCGGTCATCTTGAGTCCTTTAGCAAGGCTGGACCTCTCGTTGGACGCCAGATATTTTTGTCTATGAAAAAATATGGTAAATCAATGTAACTTTTTTACATTTTTTTTTTACTGTATTCGAGTTTACCATAACTTATCCTATATAACCTTATATAATAATATAGGTATCAGAAGTAGAAATACTAACGAAAAGGTAAAAAGGTAAAGTTTCGGAACGAAGCAATATAAATAATGCTAGTTTTGCGCGCAAACCCATCATCAGCTTTTAACCCCCCCCCCCCCCCCCCCCCCCCCCCCCGCAATAAAAAATATAAGCCGCACCCAAAAAGCAAGAAAAGAAAAATTAAATTCAAGAAAACGCAAAAAAGCAAAAAGAACAACAAAACACCCCCCCCCCAAATAAAAAAAAACGAAAACAAAAAAAAAACAACAAACCAAACAAAACAATAACAAAAAAAAAAAACAACAAAAAAACAAAGCAAAAGGACAAAATAAAAAAAAAAAAATTAAATTGCCAAACAAACAGGGCAGTGTTGAAAAGAAATAAACAAAATGCAATGATAATAGTAGCAGGAGTTTTACACACCTGCTACAATACTCATTACATTTTGTTTACTACATGTCGTGTTCATCGTTCCTTTCTCTTTATGTTAAGCTGACGAATGGATTGCCCCGAAACGTCATTTGCTTGTATTGTTGCACTCCGACCCTATATCTTTTCACATTTTCATTAGTATTAAACAACCCCACACTTCAGGCTCCCTTTATCCTTCTCTTTACTTTATAGAGCAGTATAATTAGGTGCCCCAAACGTAAACAAAGGTCTAGAAGCACATGGCAAACCACATGTTCCTGTCTTGACAGCTCAAGTTCCAATGTAAATTATAGAAAAAAATAACCTTTAAAATTTGGCTGTTAGGTGGCAAAAGAAACACATATTCATAAATACTCGATCATGCATCAAATAATGTCTAGATATGGATATTTTATGGAACAAAAGGTAAAATTTATCAAAAGTTACAGTCTATCTATTTTTAGACCAGAGCAAATTATTGCGCTGGTGTGAACAAAACGAGAATTATTCGGAGCCTGATTTTCAGAATAATTTAGTCTTATATTATTATTTCTGAAACTGTTAGATTTTATGTAAACATATTTTCAATACTGAAAGTGTATTGCCTACAACTCAAACTACAAAATTGGGAGACCTATATTGTGCGTAATTTTTTCCGGTCCCTAACGAAAACATTAGCAACTTGTTATTGTTTACGTTTGGGGCACCTAATTATACTGCTCTATTCAAAAGTAGAGCGCTCACAACAAAAGCAAAGGAACCAGTATCGATTCCGTGTGTAGCCGATATTTTTGTTGTTGTCTGTCCATCTGACACATGTAGTTACGTATTGAGTGCTCCGTGCTGGGTGTGATCAGAACGTATTTTTGCTATTGACTAGCGTCCTATTTAGAGGGTGGCAAGCAATTGCTATTGTCCGTTTGATTCTACATAAACCTGGATAAACGCCTGCTCCATTGGCTCAATGCTGTAAATTACAGCTGATGTAACGATAATATGACATTTCACCTATTTTTTACCAAAATAATAGTAGGTGCAATGCGACTGGGATTTCATTGAAGTCTGGGTCGCTTAGCAGTTATACCATCTGTAGGCCTACGGTCAACATATTTCAGGTAATAAGGTAATAGGAGAAAATATATGTTGAGATTCCGCTATCAATGTGATAATAATTTGATGGTAATGATGCTGATGAGAATTATTATTATAATTATTATTATTATTATTATAATATTATTATTATTATTATTATTATTATTATTATTATTATTATTATTATTATTATTATTATTATTATTATTATTATTATTATTATTATTATTATTATCATTATCATTATTATTATTATTATTATTATTATATTATTATTATTATTATTATTATTATTATTATTATTATTATTATTATTGTTATTATTATTATTGTAAATTTAAGCAATAATGTATTGTTATTATCATTATTATCATCATCATCATCATGGTCATCATCATCATTATCACTTTGATTATTATCTTGGATGTGTAGGATATGGGGATGGCAAAGAGAGGAAAAAGGAGACAAAAGAGGAGGAGGAGGAGGAGGAGGAGGAGGAGGAGGAGGAGGAGGAGGAGGAGGAGGAGGAGGAGGAGGAGGACGTAGAGAAGGTGGATGGGGAGGGGGTGAGTGGAGGATGAGGAGGGGAAGAGAAAAAATATTAAGGATAGTTACCTATGAAATCGTTTTTCAAGTTCCAATATTTGTAATCTTGTGAATGACGTGCGTGGTTTCTTTCTTTTGGCTTGAGCACATCGGCCCTGGCAGGTAGACAGGTTTGGACGCCGGGAGTCTGGAATTGACATACACGTATTATCAATATCGTCATCATCATCATCATCATCATCATCATCATCATCATCATCATCATCATCATCATCATCATCATCATCATCATCTTTATCAGTATCATCATCATCATCATCATCATCATCATCATCATCATCATCATCATCATCATCATCATCATCATCATCATCATCATCATCATCATTATAATTATCTTTATCATCATCATCATCATCATCATCATCATCATCATCATCATCATCACCATCATCACTATCACCACCATCACATCATCATGGCAAACCATCAACATTGCCACCAGGCTGATATCATGCTTACGGGTTTTTCGAATTTTTATTTCCACCCATCGTTCTATTTTCAACAAGCAAATGACCCTATCTGGGTGGGGTTCCCGACCTCCCATAGTGGGCAGGGAGGTATTTACTGTGTCTTCTCTCCCTCTGTATCTGTTTTCCAATTGCTTTCTGTCTTTGTCTTGGAATGAGATTACTTAGTTTTGTCCTGATCCTGGCCGGAGTCCTTGACTGGGAGGGAAACAGTCAAATGTATAGTTAGTTTTGGGAGATGATATTTTTTAAAACTTGTAAATCATCTCTCTGTTATGTACTGTTATTTTGTTTTATTCTGAACATATGATTTGTAAACATCTGAGTGTATTCCTCTTAGTGGGGACTTACTGGTGCCTGGGTGAGACTTTTAGGTGATCTCAGATTCAGTATACCGTTAGTGTGCTCTTGGAAACATTTTCCCCTTGTCTTACTTTTTCCTTAAGTCCTTTTAATTGTACATCCTTTTTACTGGCGCTGATATGACCTAAATGTGTGGCAAGCGCCGTAAAACCCTTAAAAACAAACAAATGACTGGATTTGGCATTGACAATTTATTTACATATCTTGTCTTGAGTTTGTGACTGCTCATTTAGAAAAAGGAATGTGATATTTTACGATACGTGACTAATTGAAGATTTTCTTGGGGGAGGGGAGCCTTTGAGACAGGTCTGCTTAACTGCCGCACATGACAAAATTAAATATTTGTTTTTGTTTTGACTAAAAATCATTTACATCAAATAACTGTAATTAAGATTAAAATTACCCCCAAAAAGTCTTATTGCCTGAGACTTAGTATTTTTCATGAAGAGACGTATGTTTTGCGGATAGATAATCTAAATCGACTAATATACATGCGAGCATTGAAAATACATTATTGTTGTTGTTCTGAGGAGCAGGCACTAACTAGAACAAAATGAAAATGGATATACAATGTTATAATAAAATACCAAACGTAGAAGGAGAAAAATACAAGACACCACTCCCATAACGCCTCACTGAAAAAAAAACAAACAACACAAATATGTAAAATACAAAAAAGAAACCCAAAAAACAAACAAACAGATAACAAAACAAAAAAGAGAAGGAAAAAAACCCCAACAAATATATACAAACAAACAAACAAAAAACCCAGCTTTTCTTGACCGGGAATAACATTTCAGACCTCTATATTATTTCCGTTCACTTAAATACCACCCCCCCCCACACACACACACACACAACCCCCCCCCCCTGCCAAAAAAAATAAAATAAAAATAAATAAAACCCAACAAAAAAAAAGAGAAAAAAAAAGACCAAAAAAAACAAACAAACAACCCCCCCCCCCAAAAAAAAAAAACAAACAAACAAAACAAAACAAAACAAAACAAAAAAACCAGAACAAACAAACAAACAAAAAGAGCAGACTGTTACTTAGTTTTACAACTAAGTGCAAATCAGGCAGGTGCAGTGGCGTGGCGTGATTACAGTATAAGGTGGTGCCAGAATCAGAAGAAAATGACTTAAAACATGCTATATTTGTAAATACAAAAGAAAGGGGGAAAATGAAGAAAAGATTTACTCAAATAAGTAAGAGTTGGTATATACCATTTCTCAGTTTTATTTTTGTTTTATATGCTGTAATCCGTTTTTAAAAGATGGATGCGGTGCCAGGCACCAAATCAACCAAAATAGCCACGCCCCTGGGCAGGTGTATGTCTGATAAACTAAAGCAATTTTGAATGAGCTTGATCTAACATTGCTGTAATATATTTTTGTTGGTATGAGCCGACGTGGACATATTTGCAGATCTGACATCCAAACGCTATTATGGGCCTATTTTAACATTGTTGTAATGGACAATATTGGGCGTCATTTAAATTTTTTTTTTTTTAGATTTCCATGATAAAACTGAGCCCATAATGAATTGGATTATCAGAGCTGCAAATAGGTGCACGTCGGGTTGAGCTTATTTCCTTTTCAACAATGAGCTCATAACAATTTGGGTTATCAGACCTACAATAAGTACACATCGTTTTAGATCATTATTTCTGACAATTTTCATACCTGCGTCTTTCCAGTAACGTGATTGTCCAGTGGCGTAAAGTCCAGAGAGGATGGGGAGACTTGGCCGAAACCCGACGAGCACTGGGGTTTCCTTGCCTGCATCTCTCGGAATGGCGAGTCTTTGATGAGGGTAATACTGTGGGTTTACTCTAAACGCCGAAACTAAACTACCACAATTGTCCAAGCAGGTTGGAGAACTGTTGTCAGAGGGTTGTGTAAGTCTGGAATTGACCGGAAGTAATGTTGGTTTAGGGGGAGTTGGTGGTAGAAATAATCCGTCATTTGTGATTGGTACATGGAATGGTTTTGGAAAGAAAATAGGCAATTTGTCGTTGTTATCACTGGAGTATTGTGTTTGAAATAGTTGTGATTTTTGAAGGTGTAAGAAGTTGTTAGATTCACCGGATTTTCTGAGCAGTCGTACGTCTTGAAAAGCTGACTGAGCTTCTTTGTTTAAAATTTCGACTCTTTGCGATTGACTTGAGCTCGTGATTTCCGTGTTTTTTGCTGAGTGGTTTTCTACATCTGTGATACATTTGGAAAAACGTTCTTGATTTGTGGGGATATGTGCTGTCATGTTTCCTTTGTCATCTGGATTTGTCATCACCCTTCCGGATTGGGGACTTAGCATCAAGTCAAAAGGTCGTGAATCCGAGTCAGGAATCAGAGGCGTTATCTTTGGTATGTTTTGAAGAGTTGTATAATAACTTTGTGAATTTTGCCGGTTGGGTTCAAACGATGAAACTGGGGAAATTAGGTCACTAGAACGAATCAGACACTTTGGAATTTCAATAAATCCACTCCCATTGCATTCATATTCTCTTGTTGGATGTGAGCCATGAGGATGAGACGAACATGTCATGCAATCTAAGCACTTCTCAATTTTACTTCTATGCTTCACATTTTTGTCATCATTATTAACATTATCAGAGGCACGACTACCTGCCGCTTCCAGGCACGATTCATCGTCGTCAAGCTGTTTGCTGTCTTGTCCCGAGCCAAGAATCTTATCGATACTAAACGACAGCTGAGTCTTTGCTGGTGATTTTGAAATCATTTTGTGACCTATAAAGTCAAACAAGAAAAAAACATTTGATGAGTCATTAATCGACGATATTTGAGACAAATATGTGACCTACCACAACAAACAAGTATTATGTTGGAATGAAATAGATGAAGGAAAAAAAAAACGTTTCAAGAAAAAAATATTACCATACTCAGGAAATTTCAGTTTTTAGAAATTTAAGAATCAAATCTGTGCCACCTTAGTAAAGGCTTTTATTTTAATTAACATATTGTAGGTTACTCTCAAAATTCAATTTAAAACAATAGATTCACCAGAAGCGTACTTATTTGCAGGTCTGATAACCCAAACTGGTCTCATTGTAGTAATGTAAATACACTCAAACCAACGTAAAATATTGTCCATTAATACGAATGTTAAATCGGTCCAAAATTGTGTTCGGCTATCAGACCTGCATATTTTATGTGCACTCCAACGTAATACCGTTTTGATACCATTGGTCACATACAAAACAACATGGCATATAATATAAAAGGCGGAAATAATCTCTTTTATCTAAAATGCAATATGAAATGGGAAAAGGTCACACCCACACAACACAAAAACAGATTTATCTTACCCACACAGAAAAGCAACAGGTACCTTCTCCTATACATAATATTATTCAACAAAATGATATCTACAACACAGTGTCAAGTTTTTATAATTATAACAAAATATTTTCGTTCAATGTTATAATGCAAAAAAAAAAAAAAGATAAAATTGTTGGTTTCATCGTATCGATTGTGACGATTTTACTATTGTTGGTAAGGAGAGGGTTAAACGAAGCCCTTAATTATGTTCGTTTATCAGACCTGCAAATATTACGTGCTGTATTGGTACTGTATCAACGTTTTAAAAAATATTGAATAAATGTTGAATATCTGAATATATCAACTCTTATACAAGTTTAAATATTGAAAGCGAAAGCAATCAATGTCTTACCCATGGATCTTGTTCGTACTGAAGTCTCCCACAAAATGCTTGGATATGCTGGCTGAGATGTCTGTTATATCCCTAGTCTCCTATCTCTACTCACACGATGACGACACGATCGTGTAAACAAACCCGTAGCCACAACTTTGCATGTTGTACATTCACCACCTCCACCACCCTCGCCTCATCCACCACCATCAACCACTACTATAATGATACTACGTTATTCTTCGTCTTCTTCCTCTTCGACAAAACATTTTTTTTTAAATGGCAAGAAAACTTACTTCAAGTAGCGATTGATTAAAATGAGCTTCAATTGTCAAAACATCTTTTTAGATACACGACTTGTAAAAATCTGACCTTCATTTTATCAAAAACTCGTTTTTAAATACATGACTTGTCAAAAACTGTTCAAATGAGTCTCAGGGTTGAGAGAGTTTGGCAAGTTTTAATCGAAAGATGTGTATGAAGTAGTGTCAGTCAAATCATGGAGTAAAAGAAAAGGAAAAAAAATCCCCAAAATCAGACTGTCCAGTCGATTTTAAGATGATTATTTTTCAAGTATTTTTATTTCTGTTCCGTCTAGCACTGTTCCATATAAACCTTTTACGATTTTTTACGATACTGGACGTAAAGGTTCTCTGCTAAAATAAGAAAAAGATGTTTTGTGAGAATGCAATAGTTACTTTGCTGTTGCTGCCGCTGCCGCTTATTTTGTTGACTGCTAATGTCCGACAGCTTGTTTTTGTCATTCTCAGCTTCCTACCACATTCCCATTCATCACCTGAAACATATCTGGCACCGACCCCCCCCCCCCCCCCAATTCGCGCTTTCCGCCAACCCCCTTCACTATTCACACTAGACTTATTAAAGTCACCAGTCCTCCCCTCTTGTCTTCTCTATAAGCAAAAGAAAGAATAAAGATGACGTAACTCAGCTCTTTGCTATTGGGTTTAGACCTCAGGTTGGATGAGTAGTTTTCACTTAATTCTCTCAATCAGATAATAAACGTTAAATGTTAAACCTAGTTTCTTTTTACTGCGGCATTGTGGTCTAGTGGTATGACAATAGCCCTCAAATCGGTGGGTTCCTGGTTGAGTCCTTGGAAAATACTCTACTCAGATTCTCTCATCGCAAATGGGTGTAAAATGAGTGCCTTGCCGTTAACAGCATGGGATCTGTTGAAAAAAAATTTGTAATATCACCATACAGGTATCATGTTACGACCTACATGTTAAGTGTTACTGTCGGCTTGGGACTTTTTGTAAAGTGCTTTGAGCACATTTGGTGGATATTGCGCTATATAAACGTTCAACTATTTGTAGTGGGACAACTAATCTGGTGGCAGAACAGATGAGCATTAACGAATAGCATCAATACTGCAATGCAATATTAAAACGCCATTTTTTGCACTTTGTCCAAACATTTTAAAAAATAAATTCAAATACCAATGAATTCATATGACCCAAATCTTAGCACAACATCTTAAACCCGAGACCTCAAAGAAAAAAGGATTGCTCACTGTTCTATCGGATCGACAGCAGCACGTTTATTGTGAAGTTGTTTACGTTAGATCTAGCAGAGACCCAGCTACTCAGTCACTGTTCAGTGGGCAGAGGGGTCAGAAAAACGCATGGACTTTATCCGGGATCGGGAGTGTAAGATGCTTACCTAAGGACAGACACGCTGCCGTGGCCAGAGTTTTGTGATTATTGTCACCCATCGAGTCGCCATAATGGCTAACGTCGCTTGACAGAGTTACAAAAATAGTGTACCACATGGCTCTACACTCAAATAAAGATGACATTGACGACGACGACGACGATGATGATGATGATGATGATGATGATGATGATGATGATGATGATGACAATAATGATGATAGCTGTCAATCGATATTGAGCTTGGTAAGTAACTGGACAGGAAACGTAGATCACAAACTCTGGACATAGTGATGTTAGCTTAGATAAGGTGATTTACACAACCCACCTCACTCGACACACGGAGTCCCAATAGCTCAGTAGTAAAGCACTCCCTTCACAAAGGGACGGTGTATAGATAGACTGAAGATAACGTCACTCAGGCCTTTGTTATTTTTTTTTTTTTGCCATCCACGTTTGTGAGTAATTCTCACTAAACCGTATTAACTAGACTATATACGTTCAAGGTTACACACAGTTTTGTGTGTTGATCCCTTATGTTTCCGGATGGCAATGTTGTTAGTTGCGGCTATGTGGTCTAGTGGTATGACACTCGCTTTCGGATCGGAAGGTCCTGGGTTCGAGCCTCGCTCGACGCATAGTTGAGTCCTTGGAAAAGACTCTTTACTCACATTCTCTCACCGTACTCAGGTGTAAAATGAGTACCTGGCCGTTAACAGAGTTGTCTTTGTCCGAAAAATTGTAATATCGCCTAACAGGCGTCATGTCTCGGCCTACATGTTAAATGTTGCTGTTGACCAGGGACCCCTTGTAAA
>NC_088361.1:28403576-28413576 GCF_034508935.2 Berghia stephanieae
AGGAATTCCGCGACCTTAATGGTATAATATTGGTCATGTTGGACCCCCCATTTCCTTCGCAACGACAAAGCTCCGATCCATAAAGAGAAGTTTGCTTTTCCCCTTCCCATCCACCTATAAAAAAGAATGTCTGAAAAAAAAGGTAGAAACTATCAATGCGCGTCTGCCTGAGATTATTTTCACAAGTACATTTTAAAGCAATATTTTTTTTCAGTTATTCAAACAAATCCATTCAAAATTGAAGAAAAGTCTTGTAATTATTGTTAGATTGAGATTTCTAAGTACTCGATCCAGGATTTTGGCGTCCTATATAAAATTTCTCAAATGTTCACCATCTAATTTTGATAAATTGTCCAAAGCTTCAAATATCGAACGGTCAAAATAACCATAAGTCTGTCAGAAAGTCTAACCTGAGACTTATAAGAATTTTAAAAATAACTTTTATTATTGATAAGCTAGCCAAAATAGAGAGCATTTTGTTTATTTTTCCAAATATTAACTTCTTGTAATTAGACAGTTCTAAATATATAAATAACATTTTGCAATCATTCAAATTTTTATTTTCTGAATTTTATAATAGTAAGAGATAAGGTGGGGCTATTACGTAGAGAAACGAGAATGGTCTATATATGAACTATCAGTGGCGGCTACGTCAATTCAATGGAAGACGTTTAGCCGGATGATTCATTATTCATAATCAATTTAACCAGAACGTTTTGGGATTCGAGGTTATTCCGTGTTACACGATCGATGTTGACTTAACCTCTTGACCCCTTCCCGTCCTCCTTTGCGCTCAACGACTGTCTTGATTTGGTTTGGAGCAGACGGCCAGCAAATGGCAATCGAGACAAGCGTCAACAATTCATTTCACCGTCACCAGAGACCCGACAAATTGTTCCATAGAGGAATCGTAATTTAATGGCGGCCCTCTCCCTCTAGACGCCTGGCTAGAGGCTAAAACAAGGTAAGGCTGAAGAAGAAATTGGCTCAAGTGTGAAGTCTTTATTTCGTAGTCCCAGAGCTTCCCTCGTTCTTAGTGTTATAAGAGACGTGACGATTGGATTACTCCTAAGCATCGTTGCTTCTTTTCTCGCTTTAACTGACTCCCTACATAATTCTCTCTCTCTCTCTCTCTCTCTCTCTCTCTCTCTCTCTCTCTCTCTCTCTCTCTCTCTCTCCCTTTCTCTCTCTCTCTCTCTCTCTCTCTCTCTCTCTCTCTCTCTGTGTGTGTTTTAAGTCTATCACCCTGTCCCTCTAACTCTCTATCTTCCATCTCGCTTGATCCCCATATTCCACATATTCTTTGAGTTTTTCTAACTCGTTCTCTCCCTCGAACATCGTTGCTATTTTTCTCTATTTCTATGGGACCTTCTTCATTTTTTTGTCGCTCCCTTCTCTCCAGGATTCATTTATGCATAATATACCCAGTTCTTTTTATCCCCTCCCCCTTTCTCTCTCCTTTAATTACACACTCAAACACCCACCCATCTACACACTCTTGCTCATCTCTCTCTCTCTCTCTCTCTCTCTCTCCCTCCTCTCACTCTCTCTCTCTCTCTATCTCTCTCTCTCTCTCTCTCTCTCTACCTCTCTCTTGAAATATACTCCCTTTAATTTTCTGTGGTACGGTCTTCGTCAAGCAAGTTATGTTCATAATCTGTTGGAAATAATTATGGAAAATTGATATTCAAGTGAGAGACCACACTGCCAAACTCTGCCAAAACACTTTCTTCATTTTGGCCAGAAAAGTTTTTACTGCAAATATCGATCGATAAAATCGACCCTCAATTTGTCAAAAAGTCTAAAAATTGAGACTTATTTTAGGCGTTAGACTTAATGTCATTTTGACAAGTCGATTGTAATTTTGATAGAATAATATCTGAAGTAAAATTTGTCTTCTGCCCAAATGAAAAATAAATAATCCAAAAGTGTTGTGTCGAAGTAGGGCATCACATTAGGCCCAGTTCTGGAAAGTGTGAGTTTCTGTGTAGAACTTCTTTATTGGGTGCTATAACAATTTAATTTGCGGCTATTTCATTACCACTAATTGTTCTCAGAAGCACAAAGAATTCTTCGTCACTTCACCATCCATTAATCACAAACCTTTAAACAATCGCCCCCATTAACACGTAGAATGTTATTTTGGTTTGATTTCATTTTCTCTGTCTTTTGATTGATGCTTGGGTATTATTTGTTTCAATCTTATGGGAGCTTCTTCTATTGATGATAATGACAAAGTAAGAATTAGACGCTAGTGAAGGATAGAAATCTGAAAAGGTGTGTATTTTTCTTTCTGCTTTGTCTGGCACTGTTTCATATACACCGTTTCAGATTTAGATAGATAATATTATTTTTATTTTGCTCTTTTCGCAACAACAACAACAACTACAACTAATAATAATAATAATAATAATAATAATAATAATAATAATAATAACAACAATGATAATAATAATAATAATAATAATAATAATAATAATAATGATAATAATAATAATAATAATAATAATAATAATAATAATAATAATAATAATAACAATGAAATGATGATGATGATGATGATAATAATAATAATAATAATAATAATAATAATAATAATAATAATAATAATAATAATAATAATAATAATAATAATAATAATAATAATAACCATCATCATCATCATCATCATCATCATCATCATCATCATCATCATCATCATCATCATCATCATAATACTAATAATACTGGTGATGATAATAACAATGATAATAACAATAATGATAATAATAATAATAATAATAATAATAATAATAATAATAATAATAATAATAATAATAATAATAATAATAATAATAATAATAATAACTGGAGATCTTTGACCAACATTGAAATAATATCTAGCAATGACTATCCCGCACAAATCTTTGGGCCTCTTTTTCGCTCACGAAGTGCCCAAATTCGCGGCAAAATATGGGACGAGGCCGTTTCGTATATGCTATTTTAAAAAATTGATTACGACGCTGTTTATCGATGAATATGACTGAAAGTTGGCACACAGTTAGATAAAAGGTCATTTTAGATTATGTCAAGCGACAAAACTCGTGCAATTAACGGAAGATCGTTAAAAATAGATTTTTACTCTTTGGAGTAAAATATTTCTAAAACTACCGGGCGTGGAGGTTTTGTCGCTGACAAGGTAATACATGAACATTTCTTCTTTTTGGTTGTAAAATTTCATATGAATATGACAAATACTTTTCCCGTATTTTACAAAACACCATCCCAAGTTTCAACCTTTTAATCCACTTATTACGCAAGATACAACCAAAGATCGAAAAAAAAATTGCCGAAAAAGCGTCCCATATTTTCGCGTTTTTTTCCTCTTTGCGGGTCATCCAAATAAATGACACCTTTGAAACTGCATAACTTGTTTATTTATGAATGGATTTTCAAAATTCAAAAACATTTTTAATCAGTGGAGATAGAGCTTTGCTATTAGACAAAAAAAATTCTCAAAAAGAGAAAAAAACATTTTTCATAGTCATTGCTATAATATCAGACTGCAAACGTTAAACAAAGGATTGTCATGAAATCGACGTGCTCTTATTTGCAGGTCTGATAACCCAATTTCTTGTGGGCTCATTGTTGAAATGGAAATCTCAAAAAATGACTAAAATATTGTCCATTACAACAATGTTAAACTAGGCCCATAATCGGGTTCGGATGTCAGACCTGCAGATATGTAGACGTCGCATGCAATCCTTTATTTATAAGCCCACCATTACCCCATCCTATTCCATCACCCCTGCCTCGTTTTGAATTGAAAACCATATAAAGTTTCATCGTCTTCCGATTACCCTCTAGCCTCAATTTCATCATTACCCCACGCGTAGTCTTGTATCACTCCGCCTCTTCCTCTATTGATAAATAATTCACCCGTGCATCGTCTTGTATCACTCCGCTTCCTTTATTTATAAATTATTCACTCGGACATCTCCCTAGCAAACGCCCCTTTAACTTCCTAACGGATATCCCCATTATTCTAAGAGTTGCCTCGAGAGCTTTAAAGACAATCGTCCACGCATCTTGACTTAATTGTCTTAACTCTCGAAAACATTTTTTTTTCTTGAATGAAAACATTTATCAATTTATTCCTTTGCTTGTTTGTTTGTTCATCTAAACCGCCATTACAAGTATGTCTATGTAATATTATTCTTATCAGTTAGTAAGTCTATCACTATGAAAATTTCGATGAAAAGGGTAAACTCCATTCATGCGCTTGTCTCCGTCCAAATTGATGAGAAATGTAGGGTATAGAGAAGTACCAGATTAAAACAAAGAATAAAAATATCACGATATCAGAGAGCCACACACGGGGGATCCCAAGTGATAAGACACACTCCGCCTGGATGAGATAGAGAGATCGGCGTGCAGTCGCACTAGCCAATGGGCCATCCAGCCAAACATGCAATTTGAATTGCTCAACTCGGAAACTCCATAAATAGAAACTTAGATGATTAGACAAATAGTAACTGACAGCATTTACAATAAAACGACAAAAACAACATAATTAAAAAACAAAACAACAACAACAAAAGAAACTATAACTCCCCCCCCCCTTTTTTTTTTTTTGAAATACACAAAACACACAAGACAATACGTAATAAAAAACCCCCAAGACAATACGGAATTAAAAAAAAATTATTAAAACAACCACTTCCCCCAACCCCCCCCCCCCCAAAACAAAACAAAAAACCCAAACAAACGAAGGGAAAACAAACTACAACCCCCCCCCCCCCCCCCAAACAAACAAAACAAAACAAAACATACAAACGAAATAACAAAATCAAAACATACAAAGAGATATTTAAACAAAACAATCGAAAAAGAAGCAAATTTATTTTTCATAAAGAGAGGATTGGCAGTAGCTACTCTTGCTTGAGAGCCATTTGACCATGATCGTGGATTCGTGAATTGAGTTGTAGTAATTGCTCAATGGGGTTTATTTAAATCATTGATGCAAGGAATATAATCATTACGGAAACCCCACCAGAGGGCAGCTCTGTCTGTCCGGCTGTGGGCGTTATGTTGTCACAATTCCCACAAGCCAACCATTGACTCCAGTTGAGAACTTCCGGTTACTTCATCCGCTTTTGACCTCAGCGTTGCTCCAGGGATGAAAGCACCCAGTTGCTTCTATTACCGCTCTGCCTTACTCTTGCAAAACACAATTTTATTTTTTTGCATTTTGGCCAGAAATGTTAAAAGTCCATCAATTAAAATGACCCTTAATTAATTTAAAACAAGTTCACAGCCTGACACTTCATGGAAATATCGTCTAAAACTTTTTGACAAATAGAAGGCCAGTCTAATCGTTCGATATTTGAAGAGAAAAATTTCTGACCAAATCATAAAAAGTAGTTTTGCCAGAATCGTGGCGTGATGTGATCAAGGAAATGTCATCCTTAAATACATGAGAACTCATTGAGATTCTCTTTTACCCCCTCCCCCTTTCCCTTTTCTACTTTATTTCAACCAAACGCTTCTTTGCTCCTCTCCTTCACGTTGTCCTACACGTATTTTCCTTCTGCTCCTCAACTTCCTATTTAGAGCATATTTGAAGAACCCCCCCCCCCCAACAAATTACCAAAATCAACACACAAAAAACACACAAAAAAAAACAACAACAACAAAAAAACAAAAAACAAACAAACAAACAAACAAAAAATAAAAAAGACAACAACAAAAACCCAGGTAAAACGGAATGTATTGTAGCGAAATAGAAGGAGCCCATACACGATCAACAAATTCAAAATTTTGATGCAAAATTTGTAGGGAGTTTTGATGTCAAAAAATATTTGAATCAACATTGTGACGGAGCAACTCCAGGTAGTAGTGGCGTACACCTCCAAATTTATTTCGTCAACCCAGCTTCGAAAGTATTTCTCCGCCCTAATTACGGTTTCATAGCCAGCTTCAAGTTTAGTTACTGGACAGTGTAGGACGATGTGATCGCTGGTCTCTGGAGCTTCCTGGCATTTCCGACAGGCATCACTGTTCCCAAGTTTCCATCTGCACATATTTGATGCAGTTCTGCCATGTCCTGTTAAGAGGCGATTTGAGGAAACCCAGTATTTTCAGGTGTTATGGAATGCAGGCACTCTTTTAATGGGATCTTTTATGATGTTGCCTCCTCTTGATGTTTCCCTGTTCCACATTTCTTTCCAGTTCTCCTCCACACTGAAGATGCCATTTTTGTTAGGTGGAAAGGTCTTCTCGATTTGAGTCTTGTTGAAGGTTCTCCCTTTATGATTGTTTTTAGAGGAGTATCATCTGTGGCTTCATCAAATCTTGCATGCATCCTTTGATTAGCGTCTTGTCGTCTAAGACTTGGTGGTGCAATGCCGTTCAGTGTTGGGAGCCACTGAGTTGGAGTTGACTTGAGACATCCTGTTATTATTCTCATTGATTCTCTTAATCGGATATCAATGCGGTTTACATGTGGGCTCCTCATTCAAACAGGGGCGCAGTATTTTCCCACACTGTAGCACAGTGCCATAGCAGACGTTCTCAGTACCTGGGGTGAGGCTCCCCAGGTGGTACTTGTGAGTTTTCTCACCAGGCTGTTTCTTTTTGCGATTTTGTTTGCACTCCATGTGATATGTTTTGACGAGGTGTCAAATTTTTTATTCGTTTGTAGACTCGTGTCCAAAATTTAATCAAATTTCATTTAGCATGTGACAGCAGGATTTTGATTGAATTTAGACGCGTACAAGACCTTGCCAGCCTTATGGAGAGCGAAATATGAAGACTACTACAATCGGGCAAAGAATGCTGCAGATTCTGTGAAATAAATATTAAGAACATTTCACCTCAGGGATATTAGAGGAACTGAAGAAAAAATAATAATCTGAGAACAAACTTTCAAAATGAACTGAGAAAAGTGAATAAAAACGCCTGTGGAGATGTTGTCAGGAATTCCAAGTCTTCAAGGGCATTTCAGACGCCAGGTACCACAGTGTTATAGACAATCGTTCACTTGGTGGTATGGACGAACGTATAACAGTGTCTTCTTTCCTTATTAATGACTCGACACAGCCGAATATTTCAATCGAACGATGGGACATCCATTCGAAGGAAGTTTCGGAAGTCCTCTGGTTCGTTAAGACGTTATTCTTGGAGAATGTTAGCGTGTTCGTGGGTTCCCCTTGTAAAAACCAGTCCTTCGACCATTTCCGCCGTTTACGTGGTGTTTAATTTTTTTGTTTTAGTCTAAGGCGATCACCTGTGCTACGGCTACCGATGTGTCCATGTAGATGATTTTGACAAGACTGAATTTTGATGTGCATCAAAATTTCGACGACTTTTTGATTGGGCCCCTTAAGGGTATTTCGATTTTAAAACAGATACACACACACACACACACACACACACACACAGAGAGAGAGAGAGAGAGAGAGAGAGAGAGAGAGAGAGAGAGAGAGAGAGAGAGAGAGAGAGAATCCATATTTCTCCATGACACGAGGACTACACTGTAGTTGTCTCATTGTAACGAATTTCCTCCCTTCATCATAAAGTTAAAGAACACCACAGAATATTGTATTTGTGTCCTCTCCTCGATAACTGTAACTGGGTTCTGAAGCCTATGATCGTGCAAATACTAAATAAAAGCTGAAAATGGAAAATCTTCAGTATTTAATATACATTATACTAACAATGGACGTGTCATGTGCAAATCTATCGTCGGGAATCAATAAATGAAGAAACGGCAATAGTAACACACAGAGGAGCTAAATAAACTCCAAAACAATAGATAATTCATATTCAATTCACCAAGGAGAGCATATTACTACTTGCCACACATTCTCACTGCGTTTTCTTTATTTTTATTTTTATTCTTGTTTAAATTTTTTTTTTTTTTAGGTTTTAATCAGTTCTATGATAATTGTATTGCTGATGAAGGGTTTGCTCCCCAAATGTCAATTGCTTGTATCAATTCCGAGACTTTCCAATTTTCACATTTTTGTGTTTGTTCATTGAACACATAATGAGGACATACTAATCGCATGTCTCTTTTCATTAAAAAGAAAATTTACCATGGAAAAAGTAAATTGGGAGCAAATTTTTTTTAATTTAGTGGTGGATAGGGAGTTTTGTTTTTTCGGATTGTATAGAGTATGTTTACAAAGAGAGAACTGACAGCTCAAATTGATTTCGGTTTCTCTTTTTTTCCCCTTTGTTTTCGTTTTTGTTTTTGTTTGTTTTTGTTTATTCATTTTTTGTTTGATTGATTTTCATCATTATGGAAAAAACAAATATGAACATTTACATCACCAAATTTTAATGGGTTTACCATGTTCAATACGCGTATCAGTGCTTAATTTATCCTCCTAGTTGGGCCTAGGAAATTATATTACCTTTTCATATCGAGCAAGTCGCCTATATTATGCGCAATTTTCATACTAGCAGTCTTCCTATATGCGTCATTACCTAAAACCAGATATTCACTCTTCCATGCCTTAATCGGGTAGGTCAGTGTCTCATGTAAGGACGCAACGTTTTGACAAATATTCTTTTTAGAATCACTGTCACCCATCCGACCACCAACCACGCTTAACATCGCTTGACTTTTTGTGAAAAGACGACCACCGACGCCACAAAAATATCAGAATGTCCCATTAGTTTATTTCATATTTATAGTGTGTCGCTCTGGCTTAGAGGTCGGGCTTAATACACGACCACAATTGTGTCCGAGGGTTCGAACCCTCGATCAGGTATTTCGATTGGAAATATATTTTGTACTGATGTTCTCCGTTCTATCAAAAGTGGAATTACATCTATCCCCACCTCCTAAAATTCAGAGTTGTCTTTATTGCTCAGTCTGCAAGCCTTGTTATATGTATGCTGTTCCATCGTCGAGATATAGTTAGAGTAAAAAAATATTGCCAGGTGCTCAAAGCATCGTGTTTTTCGTGGGTAAGCGCAATATATATACCATTACTACATCACACACACACATACACACACACACACACACACACACACACACACACCTACATTCCCCCACCCCGAATCTATAAACAAACAGCACACAAACACTCCTAATCCCGATCGCTTTGTAAGTCAATCAAACTAAGTGGCAATGAATAATTGTGATCACAACTTTGCCTTACTCTGAAGAAACACATATTAGACGTTTTGGCCAGAAAACTCGTCCTTCAAATATCGATCAATTAAAATTACCCTCATCCTGCCAATAAATCTTAAATATGAGACATTTCGAAGTGTCTCAGGTTTTAGAGTTTTTGGAAAGGCGAGGATTATTTTAATCGATCGACATTTGAGGGACGAGGTATCTGGCCAAATTTTTAAAATGTGTTTTTAAAAAAAGTACGACAGAACGGAACGGGCTTCGATTGGCGTGGATGTGCAATATTGGACAAGGGAGACCATTCCCATAAAAGAACAAACCCCATTATCCGCACGTTATGCGTCAACTCGACTAGTAACCGTGGAATCTTTTCCCTGCCCACGAATCACTCGCGAGGGCCAAGCGTGTTTCTACACTAATCGACATATCCCCAAGGGCCCCACGGGGACTCGATTGTGGCCCGAGTCTGGCCCGAAAAGACGTGAAATGCGATAGGGCCCCGTAGACCTTTTGCGCTCCCGCGTGAGACGGGGACTAAATTAGCTATTTATTGTCGCTTTTCTCGTCAGCTCGCGACGCGCGATTTTGATGATCTGTTTCCGTTGTGGTCCGTCGGGAGATTCATTGTATGCAGTGTGGGGAAGTGAGTTGTGAGAGACGATGCGAGAAATTGCCTGTCGTGTCCACAAAGACTTTGTCAAAGAAAATGAAAGCGATGTATGAAATATACAGTTCTAGTTCTTTACAGTTTAAGGCAGTGTCGGCACCAAACACATAACGCACCACACGAGACATCTCGTCCTTGTTAATCAATTCACTCATTCGATCAAAATTAGAATCTTGTAATTTTTTCCTGGCTAAACAAAT
>NC_088361.1:28418576-28423576 GCF_034508935.2 Berghia stephanieae
GTACCATGTATCATACCTCAAATTAAAGCTTGACATTACCCGAGTAGAATGCTACTTCTCAACATAGTCTCCGCCTCTCTCGATTGCCACAGTCCACCTTTTTTTTGTAAGGCCATGTAGTCCGTCCTCCAAATTTTCACTGCTGTCTTAGCTTCTTCGTCATCTTCCAAGCGATGTCCCCTCTTTGCCTCCTTCAGTTGACCAAAAAGATAGAAGCCTGAAAGTGCCATGTCTGGTGAATACGGAGGGTGAGATAGGATGTCCATTGATTACCTCCCTTTTCCTGACACTTGTGTGTGGAAGGACATTTTCCTGATGAAACAATATTTGTTCCATCTCCAAAATCCGGTCTAATTCGACGACTTCTCGCTCTCAGTCAACGTCTATTTGTACCTGTTATTTCATCAAGAGAAGTTGTTCTATCAGAACTGATCAATGCTTCTGTCTTTATTTGATTCACTACTTGGCGACGACCATCACAAGATTTATCAGATAAAGACATGGTTGAGGGAGTTTCAGTTTAGGAGTTGGAATTTTCTAATTTTCTTCTAAATGACGAGATACATATAAAAACACCGCCTCCTGAGATTTATAAACTTCCCAAGGCGTTTAACAATGATTCTCGAGGTTCCGTCTTCGAAAACAAGATATTCGATGACAGCTTCCTGTCGTTGACGGACATTCGTGGCGACAGCTATTTTCAACTGCCAAAATTTTGTCAAAGTTTGACCGAATTAAAATGTTCAACTTTTGGTTACATGTGTAACTTAAATTGGGCCAAATATGACATCACATGAAAGAGAAATGAACTCAGTAGGATATTTGTCCCAATACTTTTGACTTGCCCTCGTGTGTGTGTGTGTGTGTGTGTGTGTGTGTGTGTGTGTGTGTTATATACCAATAGCAATACCAATAATGAGCAGGTCACTTGTGAGGTAGTAGCAGATTATATATTTAGTATTTAGATAAATTCCTAGACACCATCAGCTAAGTCAGCGCACCGCCCATCAATCCATCACCCAGGCGCCTGTGTGATTAACTCCTCAATTCCGCACCGATTAGCAACGAAAACGGCCAAATTAAGACGAAAGGGAGACCGCCAGCAAGCGGTCAAATATCACAAGTAGCCACCGGCCAGAAACGTTTAGGAATTAGAAGTCGCTCCTGGTCAATAATCTAGCCAAATCTATTACAATGGCTGTTCCCGTTAATTGTTTGAAGACTTGGTAATTTAACCTTAGAGAATTTCCGTAAATTATTGGTAAGAGCGCTTAGAGTTATAGTTAGCAATAACAGTGCGCAAAATATTGTATTACTTCATTATTTATTGATTTGTGAATATAGGTCATAGAGCGGATTTCCATCGCTATTGGAATATAATATTTTAGTCCTCCTATCCCTCTCATCCTCTTTTGTTCAACAAACTAATTATCTTTTCAGAGAGAAAGTATACCTTTCCCACCCAGTATAACCGCCCCCCCCCTCCCCATTTTCACACACACACACACACACACACACAAACATACACACACACGCGTACAAAGTCAAGCAATTAGAGAAAATGTTAAATACCTTTCTTCTCCTCCCTCCCCCCCCCCCCCTCTCTCTCTCTCTCTCTCTCTCTCTCTCTCTCCTCTCTCTCTCTCTCTCCTCTCTTTTTCCCTTCTGTCCATCCCCTTTCTATATCAACTTTACTCCCTATCCCCCTTTGGCGGTTGCTACTGGTGTCCGAACTGATCAGAGACAAGCGCCAAGACGTTTTGCAGTGGCGGCACACCAGGGTAATACGAGAGGGCTAGTGCCCGATAAGGATATAGAATACCCCTGTGTCTAATAGACTGGATACGCTTAGAAATTATTGTGGATCGTTACTGGTGTAAAGGAGCGGGTGTGTGAGGGCGAGGAGGGGGGGGGGGGGGGTACTAGAGTGATCATCATAATTATAAAAACTAGATATGATAGTCTGAGGCAATCTTGTTTCAGTAGTCGATCCATCTAGTCAAAGAATCCGTTTAAGAGTTAAAGAGACAGACCCTAAACAAGCTATTAAAGATAACAAGATTATTATTCGTTCTTATTAGGGACGCTTGCGGTTCGTTTCTCCTTTGGGAATGATAGGCAGTGTCTGCTACAGTAAAGTTTGTTATATCGGCTCCGGCGCAACAAATGTGAATTGACCACACACACACACACACACACACACAAAACACACACACAAAAACACACACAATATCCAAGAAAATAAAGCCCACCAAATAAACAGACAACAAAAAATAAGAGAAGCAAAAAAAAAAAAAAAACAAATGAATAAACAAAAAACCCAAAAAACAAAACAAAAACAGACAAACAAAAGAAAAAAGACAACAACCTCCCAAAACAAACCGAAAACAAAACCACAAAACAGATTTTTTGGAATATTAGAAAAAAAAGGCAATATAAAAGCAGGAATAACACGAAGTGTGAGCCCTTTCTAACTGTTGTCGAAAACTCAATTGCAAAAACTATCAGGTGAAATATTTCTTTTGCTATCGCAATCACATAATTTAAAGTATATAGCTAATGGTCTCTTGAGTTTTTATTTGTTATAAAGAGCCTAAAATTCTTTTTGTCTCTTGTCGAAGAAGCTGCTGCCCGTTTTTAATTAAACCATCCCATATATGGAAACGTCTCATCTCGACCTTGATAAATGAAATAATATTTGGCGTAGTTGGTGACCGGAAAAAGCAAAATCGTGTAAGTGCGAGAGAGAGATTTTGAAAAAAAACCCAACAAATCACAAAAAAAAACAAACAAAAAACCAACCAACCAAACAAACAAAAACAAAACAAAACAAACAAACAAACAAAAACAACAACAAAAGAACACGTAAACAATAATCAAAACAACATTTTAAAAACCCAACAAAAAGCAAACGAAAAACAATGCGGCTTCTGCAATAACACTAAAAATGCGTCTTTAGATCACATGACTATTCTCTCCATAAAATGGGATTATGGTAAGTCTCAGCTGGTCACAAGGGTACGGACGGGGTTGAACTGTAAATTAAAGTTAAAAAAAAAAAGCAAACTTTACCAAAACATTGGCGCTTGCACGTTTAGAGTCGGACGACTTCGAAATGATTTTTGTTGTTGTTTTTTTTTTAACGCAAAAATGTGAAGATTGATTCCTGTCTATTTTAAAAATTTGAAACACAATGTATGCCACTTGACTTTAGGTGACAATTATATTGTAAAGAGATTGTTTTTATTCTATTCTATGCATGATTGTAACGACCACTATCAGACCAACCAATTATCTTAGCTCATTTAATTTGTTTTTTTGTTGGATTATTTTACTCCAGTATTTTGACATAAAAGGATTTCTTCATTCAGAGGTGTTAGAAAAGTCACTAGATTTATCTCAAATGGATATCTTAAACGAAGATAATAAGTTCACAAGAGCAATAATATAAATATATATATATATATATATATATATATATATATATATATATATATATATATATATATATAAATTATAAAACAAAAACCATGAAATAATAGTGCTCAACTTTAGTATAAAAGGAGCTATTTATAAACATTTGAAATATAATTAAGATAGTTTGACTTCTACAACGTTGTTATCGAGCGTTGCTCTCATCAGGAAGTGGAAGTGAATATATAGTTTATATATATAAACAAACTTGATCAGGTCAACACTAGATTGAACTATTGCGAGCACACCAGATGACAATCATAATTCAAAGAAGATATTTTTTACTCCTGGGATACCAACTAATCATTTTTTTTCTTTCTTTTTTTTTTTTCATTTTGCTGTTGAAAGATAACAATTACAGCATTACTGAACAAATGACTTAATGTCACGTTCAAAAGCAGTCTGTACAGAACAAACGAGTTCTCACAAACAGCAAATCGTGTCACTTATATAGTATCGGTAAAGTAATCGTTGCCGACGTTTTAAAATCACTTCATGGCACAACAAACCGCCTGTGACAAATTCTCACATCATGCCCATTGCATTTTAAACATCTTCTATATTAACCTCATCCAAACCGAATGTCTTTTTTCCGTGCCATTCAATAGTTTTCCGGTGGTTCTGTTTTGTATAACACTGAGTGGGTGGGGGAGGGAGCGGGATGGAATACCTCGCCGTCTCCAAAAGAGAATCCTTTGCTAAACAGATTGACTACAAAACGACCAATCCATCACCGATAATCAGTTGCTATTTCCAATTCCGTGTTACAGATTATCTCCCCTTCTTTGAACGGTGTTCTATCGGAGTTGGACAACTCTTCCAGACAGTTAACGACGAAAATGTTGTCCGATAAGAAAATTGTGTTTGGAGTAATTGATAGGGATGGTCCGTATTAATGTAAATGCAGAAAATCGGGACAAACGGAGTTGTGAATACTAACAGTTTTAGCAAGTTCATTTACTGAATGGATGCACCAACACTTCAATTGGTTTCAGACACAATATGTATCGATTCCAGGTGCAATCAGGATTTTTTTCTATCAAGTGATTGGCTAACTTCATCTATAAGTCTTAGATCTGTCGGATGATAGACTAGCGTCCTACTCGAAGTGTAGCATCCAGTTTTTTTTAATGACAAAGAGACACATAGATAACCACGCCTCTCGGACAGTCGTCATAATGGCAGTTATTGGTAAACATAGTAAACTACACAGGTTATAACTATCGATGGTATGAGTCTAAGTAAAATACCCACTGTTCTACTGCTTGATCTATAGAACCAACACAAAAAATTATGTGTAAATTTAAACGTTTATAGTATGATCGAGAAAATCGTATGATAACTAGTCTCTCATTTGGCGGTATAAAAACAATAAAAATGATCAGACAGAAGTCGATTTCATTCATGTTATTGTTTATAAACAACCAACTATGTTTGTCCGACCACGTGTGAAAGTGTGTTACAAATTCCATGTTTTGATTGATCAAAAGTCTCCTGATTACTTATTCAGAAACCGGGATAAGCTG
>NC_088361.1:28426076-28436076 GCF_034508935.2 Berghia stephanieae
ACAGCAACACTGAACATACCGGGAGTGACAATGACGTCTATACTGTGAGGCACTATTGCAATTTTTCTATTCGACACAGACAACGCTGTTTCCTGCCGGTGACTCATTTTACACCTTGTTATGAACAGAGAATGTGAGTAAAATACCATTTCCAAGGACCTACTTTTGTGCCGCCCACAACAACGATGAGCAGGATCCAATAAATGGTGACAATATCTCAAAAAAAAAAAATAAAAAAAAAATAAAATAAAACTTCACTCAAAACAGGTATATATGGATGACTATCTGGCTACACTCAGTGATCGATATTGTATAAATGATAATACAAAAGGACGTCTGACAGATTGTTTCTTGTGGCCTTCTGAGGGTATGAATGTCGCATTGTAAAATGTTTGAGCAATGTGAAGCCGTTGAAACCCGCGTTATGTTTATACGTGATTATAACATGTTATTTAATATATCTCTAGAACACCCGAAATTAATAAAACAAAACAATTCGTTGCTTTTTTTTGGTTTTTTTTTTTTTGGTATTTTGCAATTTTCTGGTCCAGGAGGTGAGAGCCAATTCCTTATCAAGAAACATCCTGGTCCTCTATTCCCCGGATAATCTCTGGCAACTAGATAGTCCCATGGCGGCGTTAACTTGTTCGAGATGATTTTATTCGATGCCAGCTCATCCCGATAATATGCTAATTGATATGACGTGGAGAATATGAAACCGACAGCTCTAGCCCAGCCAGGGCGGTAGATCGCAAGCGGGGCGTTTTCACAGGCCATCCCGAGAGAACAATGCAAGTCAGGCGAAGTAAACGAAATTTAATCGTTACGAGATGTTATTGCTGTTTGGTGTTCGTCCCTGTTGTCATTCGTTTTTATTAAGAACGTGATGTCGTTTGTTATTTCATGAACAAAACAAGGAGAGGAAATTGCGGAAAGATTATTGTTTTATTATTAGATAATGTAATTACATCGATGCAATGAAAGGGAAAACCATTAAGTTAATAGTGTACTTAAACACGCTTCTTGTTTGCTAGAAATTATGATATTTTTGATGAAATATGTGCTTGTTGGTGACTTTTGGGTCGTAAAATTCGTTTTTCAAAGTATTTGATCTTTTGTTAGGGGAGCGATTAAAATTATAACGCATTATGCCCTGTATGTTCAGTTACAATGGAATAAAGAAGTTTACGTAACCCAATTCATTTTATTGTCTTTAGACCGCTGGGAGGTGATTAGTTCTCACTAAATTTTCTCTATTAGACCATAAACGTTAATAGTTTATTAAAGTTTGATTTTTTTATTGGCTGGCAGAACTGGTGAGCATTTTATCTATGCATGAAACTGATTTCTTTTTCTGAAGTCATCTCTTTCACCTGTATGTCACTTTATGTCACCACTGACCGGCGTGTGGCCAAGGCTTTATCTATCTGTCTCATTCTTCAAATTAGTTAATCAAGCACTTATAATGTGTCAAGTTAAACAGCAATGTTGAACAAGTGCATTCCCGTCTTCAATGATTTATTGTATTCATTTAGCAGATTAGAATCATAAACAACACCATTGGACCAGAAAGAAAAGTTGGAACACCCTTAGAAAAAGAACAGAATATTTGGGACCACCAAGAGATAATGAATTTAAGCAGAAGTTGACTTTAAAAGTGTTGACTTAAAAAATAAATATAAAATTAAAATTCACTTTATTCATCCCATTTGGGAAATTTGTCTTTAGAGAACATTTCAAGGGAACACTGGAATAACCCAGGCGTCAGTCGCAGTGTAGGGCCGCGATTGAGCGAGAGCGAGGTGACTTGCTCAAGGCCACACAGCAAATTGGGTATTCGAACACTATACACCTTCGGATACGAAGCAATGACCATACCGATGAGCCACGCCGCCCCATGCGGATTCCAGAGTAGGATCAAACGCTTTTTAAAAGATTCAATGGACATAGGTGGACACGTCGAGGAATTTTAAGAGCGGACGTGTTTGTGAATGGATTTTGACAATGTCAATCAACTGATGGCAAAGAAACAGAAAAATATAGATAGGCGATAACGACATGGCATCTTACTTTCTTATTGGCAATGTTTTTGGTATGACGTGGGCAACAAAGATGCGTTTTGTTAGCGGCATAGATGCAGCTAAAAGATAAAAATTATTTTTAAAAAAAACATAATCTAATTATCATTACCTAACAAGACAATCTATTTCCGTAAAGCAAACAGAGCGCCAATTTACAGTCTATAACAAATACAAGGGTCAACCCAGGGGGCGAAGTGGCCGAGTGGTTGAGGCATTGCACTGTGATCCTGAAGGTCCCGGGTTCGAGCTCCACCTCAGGCCCTTTCGGTTTTTTTCCTTGGGCAAGATTATTAACCCCTAATTTGCTCACTTGGAAAACATGAGTGATTCCTGTTGACATCAATTATCTTGTTTGATTAATTGTCTATATTCCTGCGTGGAATGTCTAAGCGACGATATCTTATGATATCGTAGCGGAAAGTTATAATATTATTATATTATTAGGGTCAACCCTAAAGAAAAGCGCTTGAACACTCGTCCCGCTTGTACTTGTATGTCGTTTTGCTTGCTACTTCTCCACAAACGGGCGCTTGGGGTGGAAATTACTGTGTGATGATTTTGATGATGTTGATGACGATGATGTTGATGCTGCTGCTGCTGCTGCTGCTGCTGCTGCTGCTGCTGCTGCTGATGATGATGATGATGATGATGATGATGATGATGATGGTGGTGGTGGTGGTGATGATGATAATAATTTTAAAAAAATAAAAATAATAATATCTAATAGAGACTGGACAGAAATTCGTAAATTATGTAAGAAATATAAACCTCGTTTCGTTGTTGTATCAAATCCATACATTTAAACTTATTACCGTCAAACGACCATCGGTGACCTTGATTCGGAATCTTTATTTTTTTTTTCAAGAAATTTTTTCATAATATTATTTCAATGCTGCTAAAACGGCCCTGAAAGAAAAACAATTGAAAAAAAATCCAAGCTAAGTTACTTAGTAAAATTACAAGTTCATCAAGGGTGTTGCTCGTACTTGCCTTTGTTAAGATTATCATTTTATTTGCTTGATTTAATTTTCTACCTTTTCCTCAAAATGGTTTGATGCTTTTGTTTTTAATTTCATTTGCGTTTAGTGATTATATCTGTTTCCGCTATGAACGCTGATCTTATTACATCTGTAGAACTCTGTCGAAAACTGACAAAATGCCTCTTTCTTTTTGTCTAGAAAGTATTTATTTCTAAATCGATGAATAAAAGTAAACCTCAGCTTGTAAAAAACAAAAAAGAAGCTTTTTAAACTCGAATATCTTTGAATTCTCGGCTTCGGGAATTTTCAATCAGTTGAAAATCATATGAATTCATCATAGTTTGAAATTTTTTTTAAAGATCTGGCTAAATCATACAAAGTTATTTTGTCAATTTCTGGCAATATTTGCCTCCCGTTCTTTCTCCCTTTAGGTTTAGTATCCACTGGCTTGATTTAATTTATCCGGTTCCTGCACTCGACACATGTAAAATTAAACTTTCTACCGCAATGACATATTGGTTGATTTCATTAAGAGTACAAAGAGCCGTTTGTTGTAAGCCATATGGCTCAATCAATGTGAGTGTATACAAAGTAGAAAGAAAAAAAGGCACAGCGCCATAAACGAGCATTCAATGAAAATGACGAGAGCTCTGCGTAACTGGCCAAACAATTTTTTGTTTTTTTTTTATTTTATTTTGGCTACAAAACATGAACTCCAAATATCGATTGATTGATTGATATGACACTGCGTGCAATTTATTTACAGGTCTGATGACCGAACGCAATTATGGGCTTGTTTTAACATTGTTGTTCTGGGCAGTATCTTGTGATGGTTTGAGATTATTTCCCCTTACAATAATGAGACCATAAGAATTGGGTTATCGGTCCTGCAAGTAAGTAAACGACGATATGACATCCGACTTGCCAACCGTTTTTAAATCTAATACTTCATAGACGTCTTAGGCTCGAGACTTTTTGACAAGTGAATCGATTGAGATTTGAAATAAACAGTTTTCTGAGCGAAATGATGAAATAAGTGTTTTGATATGGTACAGCTCATTCGTGGTTGAATCTTTTAAATTTACCGTTTTTACTTTGAGAGTTACAATAATATAAGAGAGGCGAATGTTTGTGCATTTTTGTGGTCTAAGGGTTTGACACTCACATGTTGGTCCCGGGTTCGAGTTCAGCTGTGGGAAGCACAATGCCGAGTCCTTGGAAAAGGCTCTTTATTTGCATTTAAAAAAATCATGCACGAGAGTGAAATGAAACCTGGCTGGTCACACACACACACACACACACACACATATACATATATATATATATATATATATATATGCTTAAAGTGCTTTATAACAGCAACACTTATCACGACGCCTTGCACTTTATATATACGAGTATATATATATATATATATATATATATATATATGTATATATAATATAATATGTATATATGTATGTATGTATGTATATATATATATATATATATATATATATATATATATATATATATATATATATATATATATATATATAAAGATCACGACTCTGTCAAGCCTGAATCATGTTGTCTTGGTGAAAGCTGTAATAACTTCCAAAGACACATTTTGACAGGTTAATTATTACACCAAAGATTAACATTCTTATAACGTCGGTTTGTCAAAATGTCTTAAACCTAAGATGTCGACGTTAAACATTTTGGGCAGAAACGAGTCCTTCAAATATCGATCGATTGAAATGACCCTTATCTTGTCAAAAACTCTCAAACCTGGGACCAATTTGAACTAGTTGCCTTTTAATATTTTGTTTTTATGAAAGTGTATAACAACCAATTAGCATGTATATTATGTCTGATTAAAAATTTATGAATTTATCATAATTCTATAAAATATCATATTATTTTTATAGATATACATATCAAGAAAAATAATACCCCCCCCCCAAAAAAAAAACAAAAAAAAAAAAAAAACAAAAGAAAAAAAAAAAAAAAAACCAAAAAAAAAAAACCCAACAAAAATCCACACACAAAAAAAACTCCCAAAAAACAACAACAATAAAAAACAACACAGAAACAAAATCAAAAACAAAACAAAACAAAAACAAAACAAAAAAGCACATAGATAACACCCAGTACGAATCGAGCCAATTTTGATAATAATCATCGTTTACCATTTACCACGTTTTCACGTTTTTAATTATTCTCGAGATTTTATTGTAAAGCGCATAGAGGCATTCACAGGGGAAAATGCGCTGTATAAGCGAAATTTATTATTATTGAAAAAGGAGTTTAAAACCAGAAGCTAAGAGATTATGACATCACAACAGTAGATTCGCCATTAAAGGATTAATGACTAATTGTTTTTAAAAAAGGGCACTCAAGGGAAAGAGGAAAGGAATAAAATAGATCACAATAGCGCCATTTCAGGTCAGTTTTGAAATCAAGTTATATCCCATGGTACCAGCTTCAGAGAGTGCTTCCGCGATGTGACCAAGTTCAAAACAAAGTAATCATTTGTTTTCAAAATAATTCAATGTCGTCTCCAGCATCCATATTGAATAAAAAATAAACCAGACGATGATAATATAGTGAAAACAAGTAAAAAGGCTAATTTCAATAACGTTTACATATTCGACGGGAACAAATTTAAAAACAACAACAACAACAAAAAAAAACAACAACAAAAAACAAAAAACAAAATAAAAACACAAAAAACAGCCGATTTGTGAAGTGAAATATCGTAATACAAATACACTGTAGATACTCGAAAAGTCAAGGTTGTTGTTGTATGGTTTATATCAATCTAAGAATAACTGCACGGAAGGAAAAACACTCAAGTTGTTTTTATTTTGTTGTTGTCGTTTTTTAACTTTAAAAAAAAAAGGTTTGCCGTCATATGAATTTCGAAATAAAGTAAGATGATATAAAACAGAACTAAGAATTTTGTCACACCATTGTCCCATTCCCTTCGCCTCCTTCTAATAATTCTCTGTATCGCTGCGATGTTATAGTAATTAATCTTGGCTTGTTTTAGCCAAAAACCTGTCCTGCTTGTTTAAAATTAAAATCTACGTCAGACCAAATATCTGGTACAAAAGTCTTAAATTGCTTCATGTGCTTCCTATTTCATAATGGAAATTGAGCAACATGCAGGAGATATATTAAAGTTGAGCGTTTTTATATAGCGCAATGCCCACTTAACGTGCTCAATGCGCTTTACAAGGGATCCCTTGTCAACAGCAAAATTTAACATTTAACGGGACATGACGCCTGTTAGGCGATATTACGATTTTTTTCGGACAGAGACAACGCTGTTAACGGCCAGGTACTCATTTTACACCTGAGTAAGGTAAGAGAATCTGAGTAAAGAGCCTTCTCTAAGGACTCAACTATGCGCCGAACGAAGCTCGAACCAAGGACCTTCTGATCCGAAAGCCAGCGTCATACCACTAGACCACATAGCCGCATAAATTAAAGGGCTTAAGACGTGGAAATAAAGGGTGAAAATGTCTTTTATGAAATAGTTATTTATAACCATTGACATAACACGTTTTTATTGAAAAGTTCTTCTCTGACTATTATTTTATGACCAGGAAATCCTTGGACCTTAAGATAAAAGTGGAAGCAGGCTGATTTTTTGGGGATGATTTATGCGTGCGTGTCCCTAATTGTCACAAAAGCTTGGGGGTGTTTGCCACAGAGTACTTTAACTGTTCCCAGTAGTCTTCAACTCTATCAATAAAGATGCGTCAAAGATGAACACGTCTTGGAAATACGTCGTCAAAATTGCACCACCTAAATAGATACATTAACCTCAACTTTTTCATCGTCATTATGAGCTCTTAGAGCATGGTGGTATTTAGTTATATAAAAGCTCCTCTCTCTCTCTCTATCTCTCCCTGCCTCTCTCTCTCTCTCTCTCTCTCTCTCTCTCTCTCTCTCTCTCTCTTTCTTTCTTTCTTCTTCTCTAGATGGTTTTTATTTTGAGGGGAAAAAAAAACCCATATGCCAGTGAGTCCTAACTACAAGACAGGATTTTAATTCCAAATTCCAACCCCCCCCCCCCCCCCCCCCCCCAAAAAAAAAAGAAAAAAAAAAAAGAAAAAAAAAAAACACCAACAACCCCCCCCCCAACCCCCCCCCCCCCCAAAAAAAAAAACAAAACAAAAAAAACAAAAAAAAAAAAAAAAACAGCGTTTTAAAAGCCGTTTGGTGTGGACAAATTTGGTTGGGCAATTTGAGATTTTCGTACTTTTCGGATCACTAGTTTTACTTACTAGACAAATTATTGCTAATTACAAATAAATACATTTTAATTGTCACCTTGAACTTTTGGTACCTTATAATATGCTTTCTCCAGGTCAATGAACATACAGTATTATTCTCTTTGCTTTTCTCTATACTTCTCTGCGGTCACTTTTAGAGCAAATATAGCTTCCGTTGTACTTTTCTCAGCAACAAATCCAAACTGGTCTTCACTTATGTCCACATCGTTTCTAATCTTCTTATCGATTAGTCTTTCTCATATCTTCATTGTGTTGCTCATTAACTTGATGCCCCTATAATTGCCACATTCTTGATCATCTCCCTTATTTTTGTATATGGGGATCAACGTACTTTTTGTCCATTCTTCTGGTATTTTTTCTTCATTGAATAACCGTACCAGGGAATTTAACCCTTAATCTCCAAGAGATTTCCAGACTTCTGTTGGTATCTCGTCTGGTCGAACTGCTTCATCCCCACACCCCATTCTTGCTTATCTCATCTACTATCTTCTCTTTAGGTTGTAAATCTGCACTTCTCCTCCCCCTGTCATTCTCTTCATTCATGAGATGTTCACAGTATGTTTTCCATCGTGCTCGAATCTCTTCATCTTTGCCCAATACTTTTCCATTCTCATCTTTGATCATCTTAATATGTTGTATATCTCTCCTATTCTTGTCCCTCTATTTCGCTATTCTGAAAATATTTTTCTGCCCTTCTTTACTTTCTAATTTCTCATACATATCTTTACGTCTGTAAACGAATTTCAATTTTTTGGATAATAAAATATATTATTATTATTATATTTTTATTACAGAGGTCACAAGGACTTTTCTGGGTTTGTACCTGATTCAACGGCACCGGCCATTATGCGTTTGAAAAGGCTGGGATCCAGCGGGGTCCTCCGTGTCTTTGCCAGGCAATTGGCAACTCTTTCAGAATGACAAATGCAATACTGCATGAATCCTGGCATATTACATTTAGCGCCAATACAATATTCATTTCCATGTTTTAATTGCTTTAATGTGTTTATTTCTAATGTAGGCAACCTTTTAAAGGCGCCTTTACAGTCAGGAGGTCACGGGTTGGAGTCCCGCTTCAGATACTTGTGTAAGATTACTAACCCTCGATTTGCTCACTGTGACAAAATGGTTAATTCCTGTGGACAACAGACGTCTCTGTTTGATGGATTATTTATATCCCATCATAGACTATTTACGATGACGTTGGAAAAGGGTACTTTTCATATTTTTGCAATAAGCCTGGACATAGAGGGTCAGGATGATATCCTTATTTCAAATCCTTCAACAGGATTGCTCAGTATATATGGTCATCTTGGAACAAAGTCAAGAGGACCGTGATTAGAAACAAAATGGGTTACAGTGATAACACACACTGCTCCCGGTTCTGTCTATCTGGGCATAACCCAAAATGCAAATCACCCCATTCAACTCAAAGGAGAAGGAGTACCTTATCATAGATATAAGCAGTTCCAGTTAATGTGGACATACTAGTCCAAAAAAATTGCTTTGTGGAGACATTTTTTTATACTTTATCGGGACATAGTGGATGCGAACCGTTGTAATGCTCACTGAGCTTAGTAAAACTTTGAGAAAATACGCTATAATAAGTTTTGTTTATGCTTATAATCATTTGCGATACGCATGTAAGCTCATTGTTTTATTGATTCCCCCATGGGTGTGATAGCTTATTGGGAATTGTGATAAATCGGAATTGTGAATTTTTTGTAATCTAATAAAAACTATTCTAACCGAATCCTTTGCTGAATTCTCTGTATCAAATCAACACTCCAAAACATAAAAGAAAAGTGTTGGAAAGGGAGAGGGGAAATTGCCGTACTCTGGCAAACCACTTTTAAAAAACATATTGACCAGAAAACTTTTACTTTGCATATCGAGTCATTGAAATAACTCCGGACTTTTCCAAAGTTCCAAACCTGAGACTTCAATAACGTCTTCAGAGAAGGTTCAGGATTGAAACTTTTGGGCATGTCGATGGTCATTTTAATGAATAGATATTCAAAGTACAGATTTCTGGCCAGAGTGAAAAAAAAAGGTATTTTGACAGAGTGAAGCGGAGGGAAGAACAAACGATCACACATCAATATCAATAATATAATGATTTCTATTTATTAGAGTTTTCCATAATTACATTGTACATTGTCAGCGGTGCTATTGATGAGGATGATAACAGCCAAATTGGCGGAGAAAGCCGTGAATATCAATGTTTATAGAAGAGCCTGTCTTATTGAAGCTCCTAGTAAATGGGAAACTCGACGTAATGGAATGGAGCTAGTTCATAATATTTCAATCGTTCTGGTCCTTTGAGGCACAGCATAGGACTCATCATTGAGATTCGGAGTTTATCTTGTTTTCTGAGGCATTAGTAATTATTTGCTATCCTCATGACAGGACGACAGTAGTAATTGGTTGCTATGCTTTGGAAAGACCGAAGGTAGCAAGATCGAATTAAATCTATAAAATTGCAAATATGATCTCCTCCTTCTCCTCCCCCCTCCTTCTACTTCTCCTTCTCCTTCTTTATCTTCTCATTCTCATCCTCCTTCAACTCTTTTAAATACAATAGTTCAAAAGTTTATCAATTTCTATGTATTTTTAATTTGAGAGGCTCAACTATTTCAATTTTACAGAAATA
>NC_088361.1:28438576-28441076 GCF_034508935.2 Berghia stephanieae
GGTAATAGATTTAGGCAGGTTAGGCCCAAATAGATCCCGGCCTATAACGTGTAAAACATGTTCACACTTAGACACAATTTATTATTTTATTTAGTTGACAGACGTGGCCACAGGAGATTTAGGAGCTTCTGCGGCCGGTTGAGGGGCCTGTTGTTTTACCCCGCAGAGGGCCCCATATGCCGATAAATTGGCCCTGTTAGGATCTTCAGGCCTTAGACTTAGCAAGAACTTGTGCGCAGCTTGTCGTTCGATCTCTCTTTCCTCCGCCGTCTGTCTCCTGTGAATAGAAAATGATGACCAATGACCTTTCATGGGAAATAATTCAATATGATGGGCTTTTTATAAGTTAAAATAGACAGATTTAACATTTTAAAGTGACTAACATTACATTGGGGGGGGGGGGGGGGGGGGGGGGCGGAAACCCGACAAGAGTCGCTATTGTAATGTTCGATATAGACCCTGTATGGCTGGCTTGACGGCTTACCAGTATTTGTCGTCTGACATTTACACTTGCATAATGTATGTATCTATAATGTGCCCTAATAGTGAATAGGGGGGGGGGGGGGTGGCGAAGTGGCTAAGTGGTTAAGGCATTGCCCTGTGATCCGGAAGGTTCCGGGTTCGAGCCCCGTTTCAGGCACTATCGTTTTTATTCCTTGAGCAAGATTATTAACCCCCAAATTGCTCACTTGGACAACATGGGTGATTCCTGTTGACATCAGACATCCTGTTTGATGGAGTATCTATATTCCTTCATGGAATGCCTAGGCGACGGGCTCTTATGGTGCCGATGCGAAAGGGCGTAATTAATTTATTAAATAGTGAATAAGATAAAAAAAAATGTGACCAGCCAGGCTGAAATGGCATCGTGCCTGAGTAAATATGACGCAAAAGATTTGATTTGAAGCAGAGCTGGGTTTAGACTTAATGAGCGTATTTATATATAATATATGACAATTGTTCACTTTGACCATTTAATGGGGAGGGGGGGGGGGGGGGGGGAGGCCCTAAGCTATAGTTTGTATAGTTTAAATCATGTAAATCCGACACGGTTTTGAAGTCTCAATCACATGGTTTGGAATTGACGAGAATACATTAAAATATTAATTTTAGAAATTGTTTTTCTAAATTCGAGATAGGAACACTTTAAATTAAATACTGTTTATCTAGCTCATTCAGATACAGTATTCGCTGGATTATAGCACGGTCTCTGGAAAAGCCAAAAATGCGTGCTAGAATCCGAGTGTGAAGAAATCCGGTGCTTGAGAGCTAACGACTTATTTTTATAGATAAACTTCGGTCACCCAGCTCCGGCGTTCTTTAATAAGAAATAAAAAATAAAATTCCCGTTTTTCATCCCATAGGGGAAATTTGTCTCTAGGGTTTATTCCAAAGGAAGACTGGAATAACACAGGCGTTAGCCGCAGTGCAGCGCCGTAAATTGAGCTAGGGCGAGGTGACTTGCTCAAGACCACACAGTGGATCACAAGTACACATTTATATAGATAATTTTTACTTGATAAAAGTTGTCTTTGACAACCCATAGAGCCGATATTTATATCGGTTTGTTTAACGAACGGTAAAAAAAAATATAGCAAACACTTTTGCTCCGGCGTTGCGTTCTAAATAAAACAACACCTTTACACATACACATTCCCCAATCGATTCAGATGTGAGTGACTACCTAAGTTTTTGCATTGATGAAAATTGTAGGCTTTCTTTAAAAAGAAAAAGAGCAATATCAGATGATAGTTAAATGTTAGTTAAATGACCTGCTGCTCAGAGAATAAACGGAGTATTGTAGAGCGCATTGAGAATAGTAAATCAATAAAAAAGCGTGTTTTTATTATAATATTATTCCAGTTTTTCATTGGATAGTTGCTAGATACACATGCGCCCTAAGGGTGAATATTGGGAGCTGTATCTATTTATCGTATTTTTAAAAAAATTATTTACTCGATCAATTTTATATAATCGTAAACATTCATTTTAATTTTTCTAGATCTCTTTTAAACCCAACCCACCTCCATTTTGTTCTTCTGTTCTGGAACCAGGTCTTGACCTGTGCATCCGTCATGTTCAACGTTTTGGCCAAAGCCGATCGTTCAGCCGATGCCAGGTACTTCTGTCTGGTAAATCTCTTTTCTAACTCGAGAACTTGTTGTCTTGAGAACGCTGTTCTAGGTTTCTTGCGTTTGGGTGGCGTTCTGTTTTGGTATGGATGTCCTACTCGTCGTACCACTGTGGGAGACGTCGATATTATATCAATAAGAAAATGAGTAAAATGTGACCCGCCGCGTCAATCTGAATGAAATTATCACTATTTTTTTTTCAACGGAATAAAACACTAACTTTAATGGGGGGGGGGGGGATATTTCTAGAAAAACCAAGAAAAAAAAAACGATACAAAGAACAAAATAACCAACGAAAAACCCAAACAAATAAAACAAAACAACACAAAAACAAAGACAAAAAATATAAAATGAAAAAAAAAAAAAAA
>NC_088361.1:28446076-28451076 GCF_034508935.2 Berghia stephanieae
GGGTTACTTTAACCCCATGCCTATTTATTACATTTTTCTGAGACAAACTATAGGCATAGTAGTAACAAAGCTAATGTTTTTAGTGTTTATATGTTAATGATAATTGAATAAAACTATGCACATGCTCATTTTAATACAATTTTTTTTTTCCAATTTTGAAAAGTAGCAAAAATCTCTGGGATTGAGTGAGTTACCACTAACATAATATCGTTTTGAGACGATCGGTTGCGTATAATACGATATGGGACACACACAACGCAGCGCCAAATAAAACAAAGAACGCAATATTCTGTCCTTTTCCAATAAAATATCAGGAGAATGCGTTTGTCACAGATTATGTCCCTTAATTGTGTCCAAGCTATTATGAGGACAATTCTCATGTAAACATTATTGTTTAGCGCTTGATGGTTTCCACAAGTGGACAAAACTCACAAAAGTACACAAAAAGCCACAACACTATATTATATCAGTCCTGTTTAGATAAGTTTTTGTAAGTATTGTTTAGTCACTAATCAAGAGACAAAATTTGGTAAATAATGCATTCACTCAATAGTAACCTGTAATATGTAATTTATATCTTATAATAACAGTACAGTCGGGAGGGGGAGGGACGATGGCTCAGCTGGTAGAGCACTCACCTCTCAAGCAAAGGGACCCGTATCGATCTCGGGTACAGTCGAGACTTTTGTTTCTGACTGCCCTATTCCCAGTCCACCCAGCAGTGATTGGGTGACTGGGATTATCAGATCTGGCGGAAAGTACCTTGTGTTAGACTATTGTACGATCCAAATGGTAGCAAGGAATTGTTATTGCTCTTTTAGCGTTATAAGAAACGAAATCACCTCCATTTTAATAGACCTTATGGCTTAGAAGAACTACTTTTTTGTGCGGCTTGTTGTCTAGTGGTATGACACTCGCCTTTGGATCGGAAGGTCTAGGGTTCGAGTCCCACTCTGACCAGCGCATAGTTGAAATCTTGAAAAGGCTCTTTATTTACATTCTCTCACCTTATTCAAGTGTAAAGTGAGTAACTGGCCGATTCAGCGTTGTATCTGTCCGGGGAAAAAATGTCATATCGCCCAACAGGCGCCATGTCTCGTCCTGCATGTTAAGTGTTGCTGTTGGTTTGGGATCCCTTGTAAAGCGCTTTGAGTACGGTTGGTGGATATTGCTCTATATATATATATATATATATATATATATATATATATATATATATATATATAACCTTGAGTTTAGTTAAGTTTAGTCTAGTTTACTTTTTGACTTAGATACATCAAGTTTGTGACGTCAAAATGTCAAGGGTTAACTTCAACTACAAGTGTGATACAGTGATACTCTAATCCAGACCGGCCTACTAACTAGCAAAATTTCGTAGAACTACGAATTTTGGTGTCCTATTTGACATTTATATAAAGAGCTTTCATTCAATAAACTTCCTGAAAACAAAGTTTTGTTGTAGGAGCTAGTATATAAAGGAGTGGAAAGCATTAACTTGATGTATTTAAACAAAAATGGATAATTTTCAAGGGTAGTTATAGTGTCTACTATGTTATAATCCATGAAAACTGGGAATGCTCTAATGTCATTGTTTCAAAAATGTGACTCACCCGCATCGATATGGTTCTATGTCGGAATGAACTTGATGATAAAAAAAATAAAAAATAAAAAAAATGATCTGAATTAGGAAATTGAATTATGTTTTTGAAGATTGAGGGGGAAATAAACCTCCACCCAACTCCGCTTCCACCAATGGAACCAATTAGTTAAATTCAATTGTTACACTTAAAATTTCATGTTAATAATATATACCGCTTTGAGGTGACTGGTCTCGAATATCTTTGAATAAAAAAACAAAAACAAGATCAGATGTTTGAGTAGTAAAAATGTAGTCCCTGAGAGCCACTAGGTCCAAAGAACAGGAGTTGATCACGGTTTCTATAGCCTGAAACATACAATAACAATTGCTTGCTACCCTTTGGAAAGGACAGTAATCTATCACCAATTATTTTCCGCCAGATCTAACAGACCCAGCTACCCATCTGTATGGACTTTGGGAGTCAGAAAATAATCCCGATTTATCTTTAATCGATTTCGGTCCCTTTGCGAGTGCACTCTACCAATTGAACCATCTGGTCCCCCAAAATTGTTTGAGGGATAGAACTTTTAAAAATATTTCATTTTGTATTCTGGAATCCAAACTCAGTTTTCCATTGATCTGGAACACACCCGGAGTATTAAAACGCAATGGTGTAAGAATCGATTCTAGTATGAAAGTGTAAAATTGGTGAGCAGTCTCGAGTAATCGTGTAAGATAGAAATGTGAACAAGTGGGCATGAAACTGGAGTCTATCCAGTCGAGACAGCTCGTATTTTTAGATGATTTTCCCCCCAAAAATTATCTAGATATCTTCTGATACTGTTTCATACACCCTTTTTCAGAGTGTACGAATCCTGTAATTTATAACAATAGCAGGTTTGGCCAGCAGATGAAAGACCTGAGGTTTGGTCTCCAACCCAGGAAGATTGTTTTTTTAAATTTCCGAATCTTTATAGATGGCATGTGTTTAAGAGAAAAAATACTCCCCACTTCTACCCGCCATCAACACACAAATGAGAGCTAATAACTCTACTGGCGGTCTATAAACTATAACGAAGAGCTTAGTGACGCCACCTTCATTCAATATATATATCATTCACCCTCTTATATGATTATTAAAAATATTGACCTGTAAGTGGTCGTTTAAGGTCATAATAAAACATATGGAACCTGAGTTTATGACGATATCTACAGCGTTCAATAAAAAAAATAACAATTGCTTCGTTAGATGATGATTACAAAGTATTTTCTCCCAGATCTAACCAACTTAGTCTCTCAAATCACTGCTGGGTAGACAGTGCTGCCGTACTCTGAAAAAAAAATGTTTTAAAGATTTTGGCCAGGAAAACTCACCCTTCAAATTATATAAAGATGATCCCCATCTGGACAAAACCTGAGAGGGTGTGGGGAGGGGGTGGTAGCTAAACTGAATCGGAGGTAGATAACGGTCCCTCTGCTTGCTCTAGCAAATCAGCTATCGGGACTCTTGTCCTATTCTATAGTCTATTCTAAAATGTGACCCAGAGCCTAAAATCCGTATTATTTCGGAGTGACCCAGAAATCCAAAAGTGAATTTCCAATTAAAATTATCAGATTTATCAATTTGAAATTTTCTTCAAGTTGAGAAACTTAAGTTACTCGGCAATAAAATATAATATTTTCTATAAATTCAATTTTCGCTCAATAAACCAACTCAATTAATACCGATTTGAAGCGGAGGGTCACAAATTCTCATTTGATAAAGTTGATGCCATACCTTGGAGGTTCCATACGACACATATCTCGAGGCAAAACAGCTCCGTGGAAAGGACTGAGAGGTGAGACCAGGTCAACACCTGGAAGAATTCGAGGAGGTAGGCAATTTGCGTTGATAGCAGCTGCCGCTGTAGGAGTTGTCACTTTGCAAGAAGCAACAATTTCATTGCCGTTGATGCTCTGAAGTCTATGCGGAAATGGCAGAATGTGTGTCCTGTCTTCATCGTGGTCATCGTCACTGAGGACAGTGTGGTGGTCCATGTCTTTAGAGACATCATCGGAATCTTCTGATAATTCAACTGACGTTTTTGGAGAAGTTTGCCTATGGTGATTATCCGGAATAATAATATGGTTATTCTTGGTTTCGTTTAATATCCTGTCAATTCCGAATGAAAGTTTGGAGATTATGTTGGCCTTTGGTGATAAAACTGTTGGGCTACAGCTATCACTCTTATTGTCACTGTTATATTCATGATTTGGACTGTTTTTGATTTTTCTGCTGCCGCTGTCTGTGTTAACAATGGGAGAGGTAGATTGGGATCGATCATTGGGTATTTGAAGAAGCATGTGGGGCATGGATTGTAAAGGTTTTTGAGGTAGGGGATGGAGAATGGTTAAAGGTGGAACGGATGAAGTTGAAATAACATTGCATGGTAGACAGGAAGTTGTATTTGTTCTATAGTTGTGATAGACGCTAGGTCGACTTGGATTAGAAAGTCTTTCGCTTCCACCATGTGACGAATCCAGGTCTGAAAGATTCTGATCTTCGATATCGGATTCTTCTTCAACATCGATATTTTCATCGTCCGTTTCATTGTCTTGAGTTTTATCATCGCATATTTTGATGTCAGTATTTTCTTCATCATGGTCATCTTCGTCAAGAATGACCTCCTTTGATAAGGAAGTCCTTGATGGGTAAATACTGACTGTATTGTTATTTCTGTCGTTCAGCGGGCGTTCTGTTTCTGTAACCATATTGATTTGGCTTGAAAATATTATATTGTCCCAATATTATTTTCTTTTATATCAACCGATTTTAAATGCTTGAAACGAAGAAAAAACAACTAATAATAACATGTCAACGGTGTTATAGATCTGGTTATAAAGTGATTAATACTCAGAACAAAATTCAAATCTAATCTAATCCTCTGAAACAAGGTAAAGTGAAATAATCATTAAATTATTTATATTTCTTTCCTTTGAAAATGATGATTCATGAAAACACTTCTCAATTATTTTGAGGAAAAGGCATTTCAAGTTGTTGTCTTTTAAACTTTTGTTTTTACTCAATGAAGATCTAAAAACAACTCATATTCGTCTTTTAATGAGCATTAAAAATTTATAAAAATGGTTTTAATTCCTGTTTCTTTATATTTTACATGTACGAGTATTTCACACAATACATCGGTGTTATGATGAACGTGTAAAAACATATAAGATGAATGTTGTTTCCTTGAATTCCAAGCACTCCAGAGTCCGAGAAATCCAATTTTAATCCAATTCACCCAAACTCTAATAAAAACTCTAAAATGTCATGAAACCAATCGAACTATAAAAAAACCCAAACCCAACAGAATTTTGTCTTTTAAAACAACAACTGTGAAAACAGAATCATATATCTATTATGGCTTACAGACAAACCACT
>NC_088361.1:28478576-28508576 GCF_034508935.2 Berghia stephanieae
TATCTATCTATCTATCTATCTATCTATCTATCTATCTATCTATCTATCTATCTATCTATCTATCTATCTTGTCTGTTTTGATTAGTTTGTAAACGAGAAGTACATATACTTATTAACCATTGAGTTCATCTTATTCTCTTATTTTAAGTTGTAAAGCCAAGATCGATGACGGAAGTGGAATTTAAAATTTAAAAAAAAATGTTCTGGCCAAAAAGAAATAATGTGTTTTGTCGGAGAATTGCAGTGGCAGATTGTGCTGGTGGTGGTGGTTGGGGAAAAAGAGGGGGTGGGTGGGGTGTCAATGGGGTTCTTTTTACTCTTTTGATGGCTTGAGATCAATGCTAGACACTCACTTTTCTGAATTAAAAATTCACCCCATACACCGGAGCATACTCAATGTCTCAATCGTTTCTATGTTATATGTTTGTGTTGAGAATATTGGCTATTAAGCTTAACTGCTGGTCAAAATTATTCGCGATGGTGGTGTACGAACGAATCGGCGGTCTCAAGAAGTGGGTGAGAGAGGGATCTAGTAATGACTTTGAGTTTGAAACGAATATTTTTGTGTTCGTGGATAGCTCACACGGTAGAGCCACGCTCTCACCTGCCAGGCGGAGTTGTCGTACCAATAAGGTCGCAGGTTCAAACCCCACCACCGCCGCGAAAAATTTTTATTCTCTATTGTCTTCTGGCACTTTTCTATTCACTTCATATCTTGTTGTTACCAACATAAGTGCCTGCTCCACTCACTTTTCTGAATTAAAAATTCACCCCATACACCGGAGCATACTCAATGTCTCAATCGTTTCTATGTTATATGTTTGTGTTGAGAATATTGGCTATTAAGCTTAACTGCTGGTCAAAATTATTCGCGATGGTGGTGTACGAACGAATCGGCGGTCTCAAGAAGTGGGTGAGAGAGGGATCTAGTAATGACTTTGAGTTTGAAACGAATATTTTTGTGTTCGTGGATAGCTCACACGGTAGAGCCACGCTCTCACCTGCCAGGCGGAGTTGTCGTACCAATAAGGTCGCAGGTTCAAACCCCACCACCGCCGCGAAAAATTTTTATTCTCTATTGTCTTCTGGCACTTTTCTATTCACTTCATATCTTGTTGTTACCAACATAAGTGCCTGCTCCACTCACTTTTCTGAATTAAAAATTCACCCCATACACCGGAGCATACTCAATGTCTCAATCGTTTCTATGTTATATGTTTGTGTTGAGAATATTGGCTATTAAGCTTAACTGCTGGTCAAAATTATTCGCGATGGTGGTGTACGAACGAATCGGCGGTCTCAAGAAGTGGGTGAGAGAGGGATCTAGTAATGACTTTGAGTTTGAAACGAATATTTTTGTGTTCGTGGATAGCTCACACGGTAGAGCCACGCTCTCACCTGCCAGGCGGAGTTGTCGTACCAATAAGGTCGCAGGTTCAAACCCCACCACCGCCGCGAAAAATTTTTATTCTCTATTGTCTTCTGGCACTTTTCTATTCACTTCATATCTTGTTGTTACCAACATAAGTGCCTGCCCACTCACTTTTCTGAATTAAAAATTCACCCCATACACCGGAGCATACTCAATGTCTCAATCGTTTCTATGTTATATGTTTGTGTTGAGAATATTGGCTATTAAGCTTAACTGCTGGTCAAAATTATTCGCGATGGTGGTGTACGAACGAATCGGCGGTCTCAAGAAGTGGGTGAGAGAGGGATCTAGTAATGACTTTGAGTTTGAAACGAATATTTTTGTGTTCGTGGATAGCTCACACGGTAGAGCCACGCTCTCACCTGCCAGGCGGAGTTGTCGTACCAATAAGGTCGCAGGTTCAAACCCCACCACCGCCGCGAAAAATTTTTATTCTCTATTGTCTTCTGGCACTTTTCTATTCACTTCATATCTTGTTGTTACCAACATAAGTGCCTGCTCCACTCACTTTTCTGAATTAAAAATTCACCCCATACACCGGAGCATACTCAATGTCTCAATCGTTTCTATGTTATATGTTTGTGTTGAGAATATTGGCTATTAAGCTTAACTGCTGGTCAAAATTATTCGCGATGGTGGTGTACGAACGAATCGGCGGTCTCAAGAAGTGGGTGAGAGAGGGATCTAGTAATGACTTTGAGTTTGAAACGAATATTTTTGTGTTCGTGGATAGCTCACACGGTAGAGCCACGCTCTCACCTGCCAGGCGGAGTTGTCGTACCAATAAGGTCGCAGGTTCAAACCCCACCACCGCCGCGAAAAATTTTTATTCTCTATTGTCTTCTGGCACTTTTCTATTCACTTCATATCTTGTTGTTACCAACATAAGTGCCTGCTCCACTCACTTTTCTGAATTAAAAATTCACCCCATACACCGGAGCATACTCAATGTCTCAATCGTTTCTATGTTATATGTTTGTGTTGAGAATATTGGCTATTAAGCTTAACTGCTGGTCAAAATTATTCGCGATGGTGGTGTACGAACGAATCGGCGGTCTCAAGAAGTGGGTGAGAGAGGGATCTAGTAATGACTTTGAGTTTGAAACGAATATTTTTGTGTTCGTGGATAGCTCACACGGTAGAGCCACGCTCTCACCTGCCAGGCGGAGTTGTCGTACCAATAAGGTCGCAGGTTCAAACCCCACCACCGCCGCGAAAAATTTTTATTCTCTATTGTCTTCTGGCACTTTTCTATTCACTTCATATCTTGTTGTTACCAACATAAGTGCCTGCTCCACTCACTTTTCTGAATTAAAAATTCACCCCATACACCGGAGCATACTCAATGTCTCAATCGTTTCTATGTTATATGTTTGTGTTGAGAATATTGGCTATTAAGCTTAACTGCTGGTCAAAATTATTCGCGATGGTGGTGTACGAACGAATCGGCGGTCTCAAGAAGTGGTGAGAGAGGGATCTAGTAATGACTTTGAGTTTGAAACGAATATTTTTGTGTTCGTGGATAGCTCACACGGTAGAGCCACGCTCTCACCTGCCAGGCGGAGTTGTCGTACCAATAAGGTCGCAGGTTCAAACCCCACCACCGCCGCGAAAAATTTTTATTCTCTATTGTCTTCTGGCACTTTTCTATTCACTTCATATCTTGTTGTATGCTTGAGATGCATACTGACTGATATCAGGAGGGTTTGATGGTGTGTGTGTGTGTGTGTGTGTGTGTGTGTGTGTGTGTGTTTGTATATGTGTGTGAGAGAGGTTTGTTTATGTCTGTATGTAAATTATAATAATATATTTTTATGTTTCATTGTTGTTTAAATTATCAATTTGCAAGTATTGTCATGATTTTATTTGAATGTTATTTATTTAAATTTAATGCAAATTCTGCCGGCGTTTTTGGAAAAAAATAGAAAGAGGAACATGGCTCGAGCGTGTGTATTGTCTGTCAGTCTGTCTGTCTATCCGTGTGTTGCTGCGAACTGTGGGCTGATGATTAACTTGTGCTATCTCCACTTTTTGATTTAAAAGGGTTTCATCTGGCAAAATCGTTGCTCAACTCTGGAGATTGGCTAAAAAGTTATTACAAAAGAATTGCTGAAGTTATATAGATAGTTCGAAGATGACGTCACTCAGGTCTTTGTTATTGTTTTTTGCCATCCGCGTTTATGAGTAATGCTCACTGAACTGTAGTAACCTGACTATAAACGTTCATGGATACACACAGTTTTGTGTGTTGGTCTGTTATACTTCCGGATGGCAATGTTACGAGCTTCTTAGCCAAGCGCATACTATCTATAGATACATAATATGACAGAGACAACGCTTTAACGGCCATGTACTCATTATACGAGTAAAGAGCCTTTCCATAGGACTCAACTAGATATGAAGTGAGTAGAAAAGTGCCAGAAGACAATAGAGAATAAAAAATTTTTTCGCGGCGGTAGTGCGACCTTATTGGTACGACAACTCCGCCTGGCAGGTGAGAGCGTGGCTCTACCGTGTGAGCTATCCACGAACACAAAAATATTCGTTTCAAACCCAAAGTCATTTCTAGATCCCTCTCTCACCCACTTCTTGAGATCGCCGATTCGTTCACCACCATCGCGAAGTAATTTTGACCAGCAGTTAAGCTTAATAGCCAATATTCTCATCACAAACATATAACATAGAAACGATTGAGACATTGAGTATGCTCCGGTGTATGGGGTGAATTTTTAATTCAGAAAAGTGAGTGGAGCAGGCACTTATGTTGGTAACAACAAGATATGAAGTGAGTAGAAAAGTGCCAGAAGACAATAGAGAATAAAAAATTTTTTCGCGGCGGTGGTGGGGTTTGAACCTGCGACCTTATTGGTACGACAACTCCGCCTGGCAGGTGAGAGCGTGGCTCTACCGTGTGAGCTATCCACGAACACAAAAATATTCGTTTCAAACCCAAAGTCATTTCTAGATCCCTCTCTCACCCACTTCTTGAGATCGCCGATTCGTTCACCACCATCGCGAAGTAATTTTGACCAGCAGTTAAGCTTAATAGCCAATATTCTCATCACAAACATATAACATAGAAACGATTGAGACATTGAGTATGCTCCGGTGTATGGGGTGAATTTTTAATTCAGAAAAGTGAGTGGAGCAGGCACTTATGTTGGTAACAACAAGATATGAAGTGAGTAGAAAAGTGCCAGAAGACAATAGAGAATAAAATTTTTTTTCGCGGCGGTGGTGGGGTTTGAACCTGCGACCTTATTGGTACGACAACTCCGCCTGGCAGGTGAGAGCGTGGCTCTACCGTGTGAGCTATCCACGAACACAAAAATATTCGTTTCAAACCCAAAGTCATTTCTAGATCCCTCTCTCACCCACTTCTTGAGATCGCCGATTCGTTCACCACCATCGCGAAGTAATTTTGACCAGCAGTTAAGCTTAATAGCCAATATTCTCATCACAAACATATAACATAGAAACGATTGAGACATTGAGTATGCTCCGGTGTATGGGGTGAATTTTTAATTCAGAAAAGTGAGTGGAGCAGGCACTTATGTTGGTAACAAGATATGAAGTGAGTAGAAAAGTGCCAGAAGACAATAGAGAATAAAATTTTTTTTCGCGGCGGTGGTGGGGTTTGAACCTGCGACCTTATTGGTACGACAACTCCGCCTGGCAGGTGAGAGGACTCAACTGTGCGCCACTCAGAGCGGGACTCGAACCCAAGACCCTCCGATCCGAAGGATAGTGTTATACCACTAGACAATACAAAAGCAAATAACCCATACGTGTTGCCAGTGCCGTTGAATCTCAATAAACAAACAAAAGCAATAAGTAAAAACCTCCTGGTCAAATTGTAACAAAAATATGTTTTGTCAAAACATTGTAGTCTTCTTGCATCTTGGCACCTGGAATAATATCTAACACATACAGTAATTATTATTTACACTTCTATACTTATCTCTACTACAATCCCCTACTCTCTCCCCCCCCCCCCCCCCCCCCCCCCCACTCAGCCCCGAAAAACAAACAAACGACAAAACAAAACAAAAAGTAATAAACCCATAAATAATACCCTGCTCACACACAAAATAGAACGAAAAACGACAAATACAAAACAAAACACCGTACTCACCTGACCTATGATTAATATTCTATTTCTTACCCCGTCTTCTTTCTCTCCCTCTCTCTCTCCCTCTCTCTCTCTCTCTCTCTCTCTCTCTCCCTCTTTCTCCCTCATTCTTTCTTCTCTCTCTCTCTCTCACACAGACACTCTCTCTCACTCACTCGCTCTCCTTCTCTCTCACACACTCCCTCTCTCTCTCCCTCATTCTTTCTTCTCTCTCTCTCTCTCACACTCACTCTCTCTCTCTCTCTCTCTCTCTCTCTTTCTCTCTCTCATTATTATTTTTTTAAAATGCACATTCCGATTAATCTCTTAATTGCTTTTCATTTTTTTTTTTCAAAGACAGCTTTTATATTCCCTCCTACCCCTCCTTGCCTTATCTCATCTATGTGAAGACTTTGCAAGAAAATTTCTTGTCAAGAATATTCTATTCTGTGGTACGGACAGAGACGAAAAGCTGACATGAAAGGCACAGGAACCATCTCTCCCCTTGCCCCCTCTCCCCTCAACTCCAACCCGCCTCTACACTCCACGGCACGTGTGGTTTCCTTCCTTATCATTTACATATAAAAGGAATGAAAGTGACGTCACTCATCTCCTTGTTGATTTACACAGCCATTTTGGTGATAAATTCTCACTAAATTGTCAGTCAGACTATAGATAGTTCGAAGTTGACGTCACTCATGTCTTTGTTATTGTTTTTTTCCCATCCGCGTTTATGAGTAATTCTCACTTAACTGTATTAACCAGACTAAAAAAGTCCATGGTTACACATAGTTTTGTGTGTTCTGTGTAACCATGAACTTTAAAAGTCCCCACACAAAATAGAACGAAATACAAGACAAAAACAAAACAAAACACCGTACTCACCTATCATTAATATTATATTTCTTACCCCGCCTTCTCATATATATATATATATATATATATATATATATTATATATATATATATATATATATATATATTATTTTTTTTAAATATTTACCACAATGTTTGAGACGGTCTACATTAATGTTTCAGGCTTAATTTGCCATCGTCAGGACCAAGTTGTTTTGTTGACTATTGTTGTTTCTTGAAGTGGTTCCGGTTTAAAGTTAATTAACAAGAATTTCCGCCGATGTGGACACGTTCCGTACATCTCACTTTTCGTGTTGAGTGTGGCTTCATGAGGGTGTTTGATTATAGTATATTTCTCTTCCAGGCATAAGCTACATTGTTTTGATGTTGGTGTGTATCCTGTTGCTTTAGATAAAATTTTCCATGAAATGTTGTGGTCTAGTTTGTTGTCTTTTAATTTCCAAATATGTTCGCTGAGTTTTGTGGATGTTTTTTTGTTAGTGTTTCTAAATGTTGAGGTGTGGAGGTTGTATCTTGTTTTGAAATTATTTTCTGTTAGTCCTACATATTTTTCTTGCTTGTTTGTTTTAGTTTCTGTGACTGTGGCTTGGTAAATTAAACTTGATTCTAAGCATTGTTTGTTTAGCGGGCAATGTTCTTTATTTCTGCAGTTGCATTTTCTGGTGGGTGGGTTTTGCTCTTGTCGGTGGTTTATTAATATTTTTTTTGTTGTGGCTTGACATTATTTGTTCTATGTTGCGCATACACGAGTAGCTTATTTTTATGGTATTCCTGTTGATAATTTTATGTAGCTTGTGTTTTTTTGGAAAGTACCATATTTGTATCAAACACGATTCAATATATATATATATATATATATATATATATATATATATATATATATATCTTTCTCTCTCTCTCTCTCTCTCTCTCTCTCCCTCTTTCTCTCTCATTCTTTCTTCTCTCCTCTCTCTCACACACACACTCTCTCTCTCACTCTCTCTCTAACGTTTAGTCAGAGTTACTCATAATCGCGGATGGCAAAAAAAAAAAAACAACCAATAACAAAGACCAGTGACGTCAACTTCATTCTATCTATAGATAGAACGAAGTTGACACCACTCAGGTCTTTGTTATTGTTTTTTTTTTTTTTTTTTTGCATGAGTAATTCTCACTAAACTGTATTAACCAGACTATAAAAATTCATGGTTACACATTGTTTTGTGTGCTGGTCTTTATATTTCCGGATGGCAATATTGTGAGTTTCTTAGCCAAGCGCATACTGTCTTTAAACGTTCAAGGTTACACATAGTTTTGTGTGTTGGTACGTTCATCTCACCCGTTCTGTCCATCGGTCTCAAACTGTGAGTTGGCTACGTGTGTATTTATGTATGTGTTTGTGTATGTATGTGTGGTTTAAGTCAAGCTCTCTCTTACTCACACACACATAAACGCACACACCCAAGTAGACACACACAACTTTTGTATTGTAGTGTTTCAAATAATATAAAGTGCTCGTGATTTCATTGTGTTGTTCCTGTGAAATCGGAATGTTTTCTTATCATCTTATTACATATTGACATTATTATTCTAGTTTTCATTGCTGATATTAGTACAAACGGATTTGTTATAAAAAGGATCTTTGTGGAGTAAGTAGATAATTTTCTTTTATTTGGTTTGTTGTGTGGACAGTATGATCACATTATTATGCTTTTTTTTTGTCTTTGTTATCATTTTATAAAGATAATTCCTTTTCTAATTCTAAGTAGGCGAGTAAAGAATTACCTCGACGTCATGCCCCCCCCCCCCCCCGATCCCTCTTCTTCTGAAGTCTTCTTCTTCTTCTTCACCTCCTTATTTTTATTGCGCTGGTGGATGCTAATAACAACAATGAAACTTGATATGGACCATAATAATTTGGGTTATCAGCGCAAAAAATACACATCCATAAGTCTAGAAACGAGAAATCTCTCTCTCTCTCTCTCTACCCCCCCCCCCCCCCCCCCCCCCCCCCCACCCTCCGCCCCCTACCCTTAAAACAAAAATCACTATCACTGTTTTGAAGCAGTAAAATTGTCGATTGCCAAAACCTTTCCGTTCTTCATTTATATGCCGCGCTTTATTCTGTATGGCTCGAACACTGTGTCAATAAATAATGACATGTGTGATTAGTTACATGATCTCATGAATATTCATCTGCCTCAAATGTCTTCTTATTATTCATATTACGTTTCCCAAATCTTTCACGCTGAGTTGGAGCGAGAGAGATAATAAAGACAGCTTTTGATTTGCACCCCGCGGCGGTATTGCTCAAGGGGTGAGGTGAGGAAGGCGGAGAGGGGGGGGGGGGGGGGGGGGGGGGGGGTTGTTAGTCGTGCGGTTTTGTTTGTAGGGGGGAAAGAGCACCGAACTTCTTTATATAATAATATGACAATGGTAAAGAGGTGCGTGTTGTACGGTGTTTGGTGTGTGTGGGTGGGTGTGTGTGTGTGTGTGGGGGGGGGGGGGGGGGGGGGGGGGGGGGGGAGGGATATATGGAAAGACACCTGCCTGTTTTAAAGATTGAAGAAGAAGAATGACAAAATTGATGTGCACTGCACCCGTTATATGACAATTCTGTTATGTTTCAGGCAAAAGTTTCAAGTTATACATATCAAAATATGAGTGACTCGCTCTCTCAGGTGTGAAATGAATGCCTGGCCGGTAACAAGTAACAGCGTTGTCCTTGTCGAAAAAACGTAAATGTTTTTAAAATATAATATAGACATATAAGCGTCTATGTCTCGACCCACATGTCATGTGTATTTTGTTGGCTTGGCGGTCCTTGTTAAGCGCTTTGAGCACATTTAAGTCTACATCAAGCTTTATAGAAAAAAAAAAAAACAAAAACACACACACACACACACACACACACACACACACACAGAGAGAGAGAGAGAGGGGGGGGGGGGAGGAAGGATAGGAGGAGAATTATTAAAACCCCTTTCCACCATGCAGGCTCCTCGTAATGTCTACAAGCAATATTTTACTGTCCACACTATATATAATATACTCGTGTAACTTCTGGCAATCGGATTGGAGCACAGAAAACTAGAGAGATACGAGGCCCTTGGTTGTAGGCATTATCGCCTGGTCGGACTGCCTTTAAATAGTTAACTCCTTCACGAAATCCCAGGTTTGATAGTCTTTGCAACGATAGGGGTCGTTTTAATCGATTGATATTCGAAGGACGAAAGTTCAGGCTAACGTTTTAAATACGTGTGTGTGAGTGTTTTTGTGTGTTTTTATTTTTTTCACGTATAGCACTTCAAGACATCTAGTAAGTTCCATACATCCTTACAATTTTTTTTAAAAATTGAGATTTATATAGGGCAATATCCACTAAATGTGCTCAAAGCGCTTTACAACGCTGGTCAACAGCAACATTTAACATGTAGGACGGGACATGACGCGATATTAGGCGATATTACAATTTTTCGGACAAAGACGACGCTGTTAACGGCCAGGTACTCATTTTACACCTGAGTACGGTGAGAGAATGCGAGTAAAGAGCCGTTTCCAAGGACTCAACTATGCGCGAGCGCGAGGCTCGAACCCAGGACCTTCTGATCCGAAAGCGAGTGTCATACCAGTAGACCACATAGCCGCACAATATACTATACATTCCCGCCTTATTATCATTCACACCAAACAGATAAAATGTCCTGTCAGCCAAGTTGTGATTGACCACTGGCAAATCAAGTGCAGTAACCAAACAACCGTACACTAACAAAACACCTTTTAAAATAATATTTTGGTCGGAAAACTTTTTTTTTACTTCATGTTTCAATCGATTAAAATGACCTTATAACAACTTTTCAAAAATTCTTAAATTGAGGACCTTACAATCTTCCCCAAGGAAAAAAAAAACGAAATTGCCTTAAGTTGGGCACGGGCACGAACCCAGGACCTTCCGGGTCACAGTGAAATGCTTAACTACTTGCCCCCCCCCCCCCCCCTATACACACACACACAAACACACTCTCTAACTTTATCAAAATCTTTTTATAATGCGGGATAGTAAGTCCTCTTCCAAATACATACAGTGTATGTCGAACGATATGTATGCGTTCAACGTATGTACTTGTTCTTATCGCTGGGGGTCAGAGGTTAAGAAGCTGCGGTGTGGAATATTGTGTAGATAATAATAACGTTATACAGCGCTTCAAGAAGTTTTATAGATAGTATGCGCTTGGCTAAGAAGCTCATAACATTGCCATCCGGAAGTATAACGGACCAACACACAAAACTGTGTGTATCCATGAACGTTTATAGTCGGGTTAATACAGTTCAGTGAGCATTACTCATAAACGCGGATGGCAAAAAACAATAACAAAGACCTGAGTGACGTCATCTGCATACTATCTATATCTTGTTACAGACCAACTGTTTAAAAATAGATTTTATTATGAATAACATATTTGGAGAATCTTCGAAGTTGTGGCTGATTTGATTAGAGGGATAAATAGATATGTGGAGATAAATCAGTGTTGGGCGGGGGGTGGGGTGGGCCGATCAGCCTTCTTAGAAAATAACAACTACTACCACCACCACGAACAATTACAACAGCAACAAAAGACAGTTTTTGGTTTGTTTTTTTTTTTTGTTTATTTGAAAAAAAAAGGGAGGGGGGGGGGGGGGGCTGGGGGTAGAGGAGGAACGAAATTGACGTCAGTGTCAGCTCTCAGCTCTTTGTAATGGAAACCATCTAAAGCCAATTTGCCCATTACAACAATGTTGAATTAAGCCCATGATTGCCTACGGTTACCAGACCTGCTTATATTAGTGCATGTCGCTTCGAGTCAATCAAAAGTTTAAAATTCTAATTACTGGGTCAGAGTTTGGCTTTAAAACACACACGCACACACACACACACACACTCTCTCTCTCTCTGTGTCTGTTTGTCTGTCTGCCCCCCCCCCCCCCTCTCTCTCTCTCTCTCTCTCTCTCTCTCTCTGTGTCTGTCTATTTGTCTGTCTGCCTCTCTCTCTCTCTCTCTCTCTCTGCCTGCCTGCCTGTGTCTGTCTGTCTGTCTCTCTCTCTCTCTCTCTCACTCTCTGTCTGTCTGTCTGCTGTCTGCCTGCCTGTGTCTGTCTGTCTGTCTGTCTGTCTCTCTCTCTCTCTCTCTCTCTCTCTCTCTCTCTCTCTCTCTCTCTCTCTCTCAATTGATTAATAAAAACAGTCTCCCAATTGTCCAACACACACACACACACACGCACACACACATACACACATAATACACGCACTATTGCACATACTAAATCACTAAACACAAACACATTCGCTCATTCAGGAAATGAACACACATGACACAAATAAACCACAAACGCGAGAGGACACAGATAAGATTAACAATTACACATCGTGTGTCATACACGTTACACACATGATGTAATTTAATACAAAAAGGCAATTAGAACATTGCTGTGGCATTTCACGATAATGTCAACATAGTGAGGGCTATAATGTTACGATAATAATCACCTACAATTAAATCTTTTATTAATTATTGCGTTTTTGTGTTCAGTCAGGTATTCTACTTATTACCCTATGTGATGATTTTAGCAATAATTATGTAGTATGGTTAATAAACCCATAGCTCGGTTAGTAGAACTCTCGTTTCACACGCAAAGGGACTGAGGTCGATCCCGTGTGTAGTTGAGATTTTTTCTTTCTTCTGACTAGTGATTGAGTAGCTGTGCCTTTTAGATCTGGCGTGAAGTACTTTGTGATAGACTATAGAAAGAGAAAGAGATAAATAGATAGATATAATATAGATAGATAGATAGATAGATAGATAGATAGATAGATAGATAGATAGATAGATAGATAGATAGAGAGAGGGAGAGAGAGAGGATACATATGAAGAGGGAGAGATATAGAGAAAGAGGGAAAGACAAAGAGATAGACACACACACACACACACACACATATATATCTATAAATAAATATATATATATATATTTATATATATATATATATATATATATATATATATATATATATATAGAGAGAGAGAGAGAGAGAGAGAGAGGGAGAGAGGGGGGGGGAGGAGGTTGTATAGATAGATAGATAGATAGAGAGAGGATATATATATATATATATATATATATATATATATATATATATATATATATATATATATATATATATATGTGTGTGTGTGTGTGTGTGTGTGTGTGTGTGAGAGAGAGAGAGAGAGAGAGAGAGAGAGAGAGAGAGAGAGAGAGACGGTGTATCCACAAGGCATGATGTAAAATGTTGAATGTGACATGTGGACACCACATTATAAAGGTCTGGACGTCCATGTGTTGTCACAGTAAAATGACCTGAGGTGGGTATTCAGGACATTTATCAACTACACACACGAAAACACGCACACAGATACACACACACACACACACACACACACACACACAGACAAACTCCCTCTCCCCCTGTCCCCCCACCCACTCTGTTGTTACAGTTGTAATTGTTATTGTTGATATTTTGTAATGTAGCTGTTTCCGTTGTTCTATTTCTTGTTCTTCATCTTCTTCTCCCAGTGTGTAAATATTAGTGAGCCTTTCAGTGTGTGTACCTCTTCTCTCTCTATTTCAACATCATAAGACTTGATAAATAACACACGCTCTCTGCTTCTTTGCCCCTTATCTTCTATTATCCCCACCCCTCTTCATACAAACACACAAACACACAAACACACACACACACACACACACACACACTCATTGGTCATGTTAATACATCATCATCATTGCCTTTTTCACCCTGGGTCAGGGTATAGGCCACAGACAAACAGTTTCCATCCTTCTCTATCCTGAGCCAACTTTTTTATCTCATTCCAGGTCTTACCACTTCTCTGTATATCAGCTTCTTTAATTCTTCTCCATGTTCCTCGTGGCCTTCCCCTTGATCTTCTGCCCTGAGGGTTCCAGTCCAATACTTTCTTTGTTATAGTTGAGTCATTCTTTCTAAGCGTGTGTCCAATCCACCTCCATCGTCTTCTTCCTATATCCTCTCCTACTGGTTTCTGCTGTGTTCTTTTCCATACTTCTTCATTTTTTATTCTATCCATCCATTTTATTCTGAGTAGCTTACGCATGCACCTGTTTACAAAAATCTGTACCCTCCTTATACATGCCTGTGATGCGTTCCAAGTTTCACATCCATACAGTAGGACAGACTTCACGTTTGAGTTGAAAAGTCTTAGCTTTAGTTGAAGGGAGATATCTTTAGTTCTCCAAACTCTGTTCAAAGATGTGAATGCAGCCTGTGCCTTTCCTATTCGTGCTTTCACCTCTGCTTCCGTGCCTCCATCCTTGTCAATTATACTTCCGAGATAGCAGAAAGTGTCTATATCTTCGAGTTCCTGATCTTTTACTTTGATCTGCTCCCTTTGACGCGTACCTATCCTCAAGACCTTTGACTTTACAGGGTGTATTCTTAGACCAATTGATTCCGAGAGGCTGTTTATAATTGTGGTTTTTGCTTGCATCTGATCCTGGGTGTGGGACAAAAGAGCCAGATCATCTGCAAAATCCAGATCATCCAACTGTGTCCAGGGGGTCCACTGTATCCCATTTCTTCTCCCTTTGGAGGTTTCCTTCATTAGCCAATCAATGGCAAGGATGAACAGGAATGGAGAGAGCAAGCATCCCTGCTTGACACCAGTCTTAATTTCAAAGCTGTCAGTCAGCTGATCTTCATGTACAACCCTGCAACTTGATCCTTCATACATTTCCTTAATGAGGTTTACTATCTTTTCAGGGAGTCCATAATGTGCCAGAATTTTCCACAATGTTGCTCTGTCAATACTGTCGAAAGCCTTCTCGTAATCCAGAAAGTTGACAATAAGAGGAGAGTTCCATTCTATAGACTGTTCCACTATGACTCGCAGAGAGGCAATCTGGTCGGTGGTTGAACGGTTTTTCCGAAAACCTGCCTGTTCGTCCCGCAGTTTAGCATCTGTTGCATTCTTAATTCTCTCTAAAATAATACGGTTGAAAACCTTTCCTGGGATAGAAAGAAGAGTGATGCCTCGATAATTATTACAATTACTGAGGTCCCCTTTCTTTGGAAGCTTGATAAGATGTCCTTCCTTCCAATCCTTTGGGAATATCCCGTCATTCCAGATTCTCTCAAATAGTGGGTGCAGGGCCTCAGCATTTCTTTCCGCATCAACTTTTAGAGCCTCCGGTGGAATCTGGTCTGGTCCAGCAGCTTTCCCCCTTTTCATCTTGTTAATGGCACCCACAATCTCTGCTATCGATGGTGGATCACAGCTAATTGGTAGCTCATTCCTTGCAGGCAAAATTTCTGGCTGGTTGTCTGGTGGTGGTCTGTTCAGAAGGCAGTTGAAATGTTCCCTCCATCGTTCAGATTGAGCCTCTTTTCCAAAAATAGTTTTCCCATCTTTGTTTTTGACTGGTACCTCTGGTTTCCCATATTTTCCAGCAAGTGTCTTGGTAGTTTGATAAAGGATCCTCATGTGTCCTCCAGTCGCTGCTGCTTCTGCTTTCTCTGCAAGTCTGTTCATGAATGCTTCCTTGTCTTTCTTCACAGATCTTTTGACTTCCTTAGCTATGGCTCGATACTGCTCTTGTGCATCCAGTCTTGAAGCCCTTGTTCGGCTTGCATTCACTTGTTCCTTCCTTGTTCTCCTCTTTTCAATAAGGTCCAAGGTGGTTGGACTTATCCATTCTTTATGTTCCGATTTCTTTACCCCCAATACCTCGTGGCAAGTTGTTATGTAAACTTCCTTGATCTTTGCCCAATGTGACTCTACATCTATGTCCTCCTCGAGCTCAGTAAGAGGTTGGAATCTATTACTCAATTGTAGTTTGAATTCCTCATTCTTTTCCCCATCAAGTGCATTCACCTCGAATTTTCTTCTTGTATGTGATCTGGCCCCGTGTTTTCTGAGTCGGAGCTTAAGCTTTGCCAATAGCAGGTGGTGGTCTGATCCAACATCTGCCCCTCTCCGCACTGTCACATCTTCCAATGAACGTCTGAATCTACGAGAGATACAAAAATGATCAATCTGATTCTCTGTCACACCATCTGGTGAGACCCAAGTTGCTTTGTGGATCCTCTTATGGGGGAACACTGATCCTCCAATCACCAAACTGTTGAATGCACAGAAATTTGCAAATCTCTCACCATTATCATTCATTTCTCCCATGCCATGACGTCCCATGATACCTTCATAGCCTACGTTATCCTGTCCCACTTTTGCATTAGCATCTCCCATCAATATGTTGATGTCTTTCCTTGGCAACTTGTCAATGACTTGTTGTAGCAGACCATAAAATGTATCTTTGTCCTCATCTGTTGCATCATTTGTTGGGGCATAGATCTGTACAATGTTCATGCTGATCTTCTTACTCCGTGTTGTAAAGGACGCCATGATGATCCTTTCTCCGCATTGTTCCCATCCTCTCAGTGACTTCTGGGCAAACTTGCTTAGAATTATTCCTACTCCCTGTGTATGAATCCCGTCCCCTCTCCCTGAATATAAAATCTTCTCCCCAGACTTGAGGTGTTTCTGTCCGGATTGTATCCAGTGGGTTTCGCTTACTCCAAGTATATGCAGCCTGTATCTTCTCATCTCAGTCACAACTTGAGAGCTTTTTCCTGCTTCATACATGGTGCGAACGTTCCACGACGCAATTCGAAGCTGCTTGTTTGGCGAAGACGTCATCGGGTCAGCAGAGTCCTTTCGGCTTTGTCTGTTGTCCTTCATAAATTCTGTAATTCCAGAAACTCTTCGGTCGCCCAAGCTAAAAAAAGGATTTGGTTTGTCTGTCTGTGTTTCTGTAACGGTTTGAGTTTAACGGAAAGGGGTGTTAACCCTTTGCCAACCCCCAACCTGGAGGACCAGGTGACTCAAAGATGGGGGAATCACACACCATTAGTCGCCTTTTACGACACGCTGGCTTGGCGTTGGGCTATTCTTGACCCTCTCAGTTGAGGGACCCCGGACACCACACGGGGAATGTTAATACATACTATGAAATATTGAGTGTTTCTTTCAAGATAACAATTGCTATATTTTTAAACTACTTTTTAAATATTTCAAACCGAGTTTCACCATTTTGACCACAGAGAGACCCATAAATGATGGGATATTGTAAAAATAAGATTCAATCTCGCCTGTACTGGGTTAATATAAAGAATGAATGGAGTTTACGTGATTCACTCTTGGTTCATTATTTTTAGACAGCCAATTGAGTGATACATTCTCAATCAAATTAATGTGCGTTGGTACGATTGATCTGGCGGGCAGAAGAATGAATATTGAGTATTATTCCTTAAAGCAATTATCAAATACCCCAGTGCAATAAGTCCAGCTTAGAATATGGTGACATAACGTACAATAAAAATCAATTGCAGTCATCATTCATTATTTTAATTGGCCTAAAAGGAACAACATTTACGTCACTCAGTTCTTTGTTATTGTTTGTAGCTGCCAATTTTGTAAGAAGTTCTCACTAAATATAGATAGTTCGAAGATGACGTCACTCAGGCCTTTGTTAATGATTTTGCCATCCGCGTTTGTGAGTTGTTCTCACTAAACTGTATTAACCAGACTATAAAAGTTCATAGTTACACATAGTTTGTGTGTTGGTCCGTTATACTTCCGGATGGCAATGTTGTGAACTCCTTGGCCAAGCGCATTCTATCTATATGTTCACATCTTTTGAAATATCTTACATCACGATTGGTCATTTTGTTCAGCTTGACACATGGGCATGTTTACAACTTTCATAAACAAGGCAGCGTTTTTACATTTGTGAAGAAATATCCGATCGTTGGACAGCAACAAATCACGTGATTGGTGACTTGGTTGGACGAAAACATGAATATAGATCGCTCCCTCCCATTGAATAACAAAATAAACAATGAAGAATCCGTTTTGGGAGAGCTCGTTGCCTTATTTACCTGGTAATAACCTGACGCTGACCTAAAAGTGACATCCCAACACCAAGCAAAAGTGAAAAGTGTTAGTAATGCTCAATGTATCAAAGTAATCATCCCGTTGGGTTCTGTTGATTGCAACTGTCATCATGCACTTTCTTTTGGTGGTCAACAAATTGTTTTGTGAAGTAATTTATTTATTTATTATTATCATTTTTTGGGCATTGTCAGGAATGAGTTTACGGAAGATACGATAAAAAGAAAAACAAATAAAAAAGCCCACCCTTACTGCTTTACAATGAAAACAAATGTATCCAAGCAGCAAAATATTAGCACATGTGTTCCCCTTGAGCAAGAAACTTAGTCCCTTTTGTTAACATTATGTATGGCAGTGCTCTGCGGCTACCGACGCCTGTGTTACTCTTTCGGTCATTCTGAAAAATAGCCGTAAGATATAAATCGGCTCATAAAAGATCTTTATTTGTTTTTGTTTCATGTTGTTCCTTTAAATCTTCCAGCTTTCTGCATACAGCCGTCTCAGGTCAAATTATAAACACTTCACAAGGCCAGCTTACAACTGCAACGCACAGTAACAACAGACAGACAAGCACATACATACACAAAGGCTAACAGGTTCATACTCTCACACACAATGCAGTCGTACTCCGGAAAAACAAACAAACAAATTTTAGAATTTGGCCAGAAAACTCGTCCTTCAAATATCGAATATCCTTCGAGAAGTCCCAGGTCTGAGAGGTTTTTGCCAAGATGTGTGTCATTTAAATCGATCGAAATTTGAAGGAAGAGTTTTCTGGACAAATTTTAAAATATGGGTTTTTCCAGAGTACGACTGAATGAGGATTGTGGACTCTTCTTTCCACACCACCCCACTCCCCTACCCAACACCCTTTTATCGCGCTTGTCATCTAAAAACTCCATGTTGTGCCTATTGTAAATGTAATTTATTACACCAGTCAACAGCCGCAGCCCCCCCCCCCCCCCCCCCACTCCCCACCACCTCTCTCTCTCTCTCTCTCTCTCTTTCTCTCTCTCTCTCTCTCTCTCTCTCTCTCTCTCTCTCTCTCTATATATATATATATATATATATATATATATATATATATTATATAATATGTATGTATGTGTGTGCGTGCGTGTATGTGTGTGTGTGTGTTATGAAAAATAACTTTGAATGTTCTATTTACACTCTCTTTTATCGAAATTTTTTTATTTTAATCGTCTTTAGTTTATTTAATTTTCTGTCTATGTAATATCTTATCTATCGGTCTGTCTGTCAGTCTATAACAAATCTACAATTTCATTTTACATACTCAACTCTCTGTTATCTATAGAGTCTATATATATATTTTTTAAAAACGCTAAATAGCCCTACTCTATCCAGTCACCCCAACGGCCCCTCCATCTCTATACCTCCGTGCCTTTCCTTTTTCTTTTTTTCCTCTTCCTTCTACGTATTCAACCTTTAACCCCCCCCCCCCCCCCTCCTCCTCCCACCTCCAACCTCCCCCTTCTCGATCTCTGTCTTTCAGTAACTCGACCTCTCCTCGTCCTTTGTATCCTCTTCCAGTGGTGCTTAATTATTACACCAGTTCCCCCACCCCCTACAACAACAGCTAGTTCGCCACCACCACCATTGCCACTTCGAAAGCCACTAACACAGTCATTAAGCCTCTCCCCACCCCTACCTCTCTCCCTCCTTCCCTCCCTCCCTCGTCTCCAGCCCGTCCCACCACTGCATTTTCTTTCTTTCCACCCCCACCCCCGAAACACTCTCGCGGCGGTGATTTGATCCAAGTGGGGCCGGATAGATAGAGAGAAGAAATCGACGCGAACGAATGAAAGCTTTATTCCACCACCGCCTCGATCGCTCGTCTCTCGTCAGCTTGACTGGTTCAGCGAGAAGGCAAAAGCAAGGCACAGTATGTGCAGTGCGTGTGTGTTCGCGTCCGGTTTGTGTTTGTGTGTGTGTTCGCTCTGTTTATAGAAGTGTGTTATGGCGTTGTGTGTTCTTTTTCTCTCTGGTGTGTTTTTAGTTATAGTCTGCTTGCTCCCGAAAAGCCCAGTGTGTTTCTCCTCAAATACTGCCTGACTGACTGATGTAGAGAGGAAGGAGGAAAGTCTCTAGTCAAGTTATAACATTTATTATTGCTACAGACTGGAGTACAAGTTTGAGTGATATTCCTGGTAGGAGAATGTATAATATTATTGGATATTATTATTATTATCATGGAGCAATGGAAGTATAAATGTTTGAAGAGGAAAATCTTTGTGTGTACAAGTACACCTACTATAATGTGCGTGTAAAGCGTCGCCTCTACTCTACATTAATTCTTTTCATTCTTTATTATTATCTTCCTGATTCTTAGCTTTGGCTTTAGTTCATGTGCGTGATATAAGTGATATGTATTATAAGGACTGGGATTAAAAATTAATAATTAAATGATAAATGTGCTGTGTTTTTCATTTTCTGGATTTTGTTCCTTGGACAAATTATCTGTCTACACCACATTACATACTCATACCTAGAGCGGAATAAATTTAAGCGTAAGATTGTTTTATTATCATTTCCAAATGTAGTTTTATCTTATTTTCTTTTTCGTTGTTGTGAAACCAAGTTTGTAGATATTTGATGATATTTAGATATGCCCTTTATTCTCTAATAATGGCTTGTTGATTTATCATCTATCTAGCTCTAGTAGCTATCGGGAGGCCTTCCGAACGCTCCTACATCCCCAATATTCTTTCCTTTTATTTTTATAATGTTCTAGTAGGGAGTTAGGGAGGGAGAGACTTAAAAAAAAAAGTTTCCCACTCCCAAACCCTCTACTAGAACATTATTTAAAAAAAAAAAGAATACTGGGGATGTAGGAGCTTTCGGGAGGCCTCCCCTTCCTAGTATCATTTGCTTTATTGTTATTTTTTTTGCCGTATTCAATTCATTATTGTTTTTTTCATTCTTTATCGTGCTTAGGAATAAGTTGTTTTTTTCTTTTCTTTTTTTTTTTAAATTCAGTGTCTCTTTTCTTTTAAATATAAAAACCCAACAATGAACATAACCAGATATTTAATATTATTACTGAGTTAGTGGTTACAGATAGCCTACAGATGTGTGACATGTTGACTTCATTTTTGTTTTAGTTTTAATTTAGTTTTGGGGCCCCGGGGGCGGTTGTGTGAAATGGCAAGGTGGCATTGCACTCAAAGGACCTAGTTTAAGTCCTGGTTTTGGAAATAATTTTAAGCGTAACGCCAACCGCTCATTTTTGCGGCGCTGCATTGTGACTTACGCAAATGTTATTTCCTTATTTCTACAGCATATTCATGTATCCTCTAAAGACACGTTTTCATTTCCTCAAGGCCAAGGGATGGTGTTGATATGGGGGCTTTAAAAAAATACTCTTCTTCCCTCGTATATCTATCTAGGCTATCTATCTATTATTTGTTCTGTTTTTTTTTTAAATTACTGTTTTACAATATATCAGCTGACAAAGGTTCTCTCTCTCTCTCTCTCTCTCTCTCTCTCTCTCCTCTCTCTCTCTCTCTCTCTCTCTCTCTCTCTCTCTCTCCTCCCCCCCCCCCCACACACACACACCTTCCGCCCTCTGGCTTTCCTGTGACAGCTGTATCTGCTTCCCTCTCCCCTCCGCCTTTGTCTTGTCTTTATTATCAGTGGCATTAGCTTGAGGCGGCGATTGTAAAAATGACAATGACATGGAAAAAAAATACACGATGAATAATTCAATCTCCAGGATTTGCTGTACTTCTTTTTGACAAAACGCATCTCCCTCCCCCCCCCCCCCCCCCCCCCCCCACTCATTTTGGTCAGAAAACAATATATCGATCTATAAAAATGACCCTCAACTTGACAAACTTTCTTGTCATCGGGAAATCGGAATGAAGTTAAAGATATTTACAATAGGTTTTTGATCGTTTTAATCGATCGATTTGTATAATTAATCATTTTTTTTCTGGCTGAAATGTGTAATGGCGTTTTGTGTTGTCTGCGGGATAATATAATAATATGATCTTTTGTTAGATTACACAATAGGAAAACCCTACCGTTGGTTTTTATTATTTAGCGTTTATGATATTTTCAATTCATGAATCCGATGGCGTGTTTATTGTTTGACTTGTGTAATTGTCCATATAAATATCATCGTTTTTATAAGCAGTTTTCTTTTTGTGTGGGTTTTCCCAATCTCGGCATACAAATAACACGATAATCCCTCCCCCTTTCTTCCCCACGAATTAGATATAGATAGAATGCGCTTGGCCAAGGAGTTCACAACATTGCCATCCGGAAGTATAACGGACCAACACACAAACTCTGTGTAACCATGAACATTTATAGTCAGGTTAATACTGTTTAGTGAGAACAACTCACAAACGCGGATGGCAAAAACAATAACAAAGGCCTGAGTTACGTCATCTTCGAACTATCTATAGAAACGCCTAATGATATCAAGTTCTCAAAGATAATTTGTGATTGCTGAATAACAAGCGATAAATTTAATATGTGTGACATAAGTTTATTTTAATTTATATAATGTTTTTTTTTTTTTTAATCAGAATTTTTTAGATGTAGAATAAAAGATCTCTTTTACTATTGTTTTTTTAATTAAAAAAAATCGGTGAACTTTGTTTTCACTGCGCATTCGCAAGCTTGTGCAGAACTGGGACCGAAGAAGTCTGACGGGTGAGAATGCAAGAGTTAAATTATTATTACATCCCATTTCGCAGTGGTCACTTTCTGAAAATCTAGCTATATGATAATTTTGTTATTCTTTCCTTACCTGCATTACAATACACGTCAACCTCCTGAGTTCATATTCCCGACTCAAGATTGATTTATCTATTTTATTTCGCAGGACGAGGTTATTATTATAGTTATAATTTGAAGATTAACCCTTTAAAGACAAGGCCAAAATAGATTGAATCACGGTTTCTCCTCATTATTTATTCTGATAAGATAACTGCCGTTCTTACGGCCGTCTTCACAAATTTTGCAGTAGCATTGGGTAGGCTACTGCAAACAGGCATATAAACAGTTTTGCTGATTAATTAAATGACTAACATCCTGTTACCACACATTGCTTATTATGGCGAGACCTCACGTACGCGTTGCTTTAAGAGTATTTTACTACAACAATGAGATGGTGACTATATTTTTATATTTTGGCCAGAATTTTTTACTCCCAAATGGATTTATCTCCTTAGTAAAAATGACATTTAAAAAACAAAAACAAAATAAGAAACAAACAAACAGAACAAGACAACACAAAACAAGAGGAAACCCCCCCCCCCCCCCCCCCCCCAAAAAAAAAAGCACAAAAAAAAAAAAACCCAAACAAACAAAAAAAACAAAACAAATTTAAAACAAAACACGAATAACATTAAAAAGCAGAAACAAAAAGACCCTAAAAACAAACAAGCCTTAAGCACAAAGCTTCCTTGAAATCTCTGGTCTCATCTGTCTTAAAGCTTTGACAAGTTGGGGTCACTTTAATCTTTCTTTTTTCTTTTCTTTGAAAGGTTTTTTGTTATTGAAGGAGTGTATGATTATAATAGGATAACATAAACAGAGCAGCTATTTCTGGCTGCTACCACAAGGCCCGTATTCGGATTTGATCGTTCTCGGCCAGGCGTTAAGCAGCCTTACTTCTACCTGGTTTGACTAGTTTCACGTCTGGCTACGAAATCAAAGCTTGCCTAGTTCGATTCAAAACGGTCTGACAACCTTTCACAACACAACAACAGGCCTTGTATTGGTTTTACGTGCACGATGGCCTCGCCACGGCTGGCCGTTTTCAACTTGCTCCATTATACTGAACTATACAAAATTTCTCGACTTGTTAACCGGTAGCCAGAGGTAAAACTAATACAGTAATTTGCATAGAGTCTTCAGAGAACACCGCCCCCCTCCCCTCAAACAAGCGTTTCGGTCCCAAACCTCAGATACCATGTCAATTCTCTAATCAGTATAATGTTATGGCGGGGTTCGAGTTGACTCTTCCAATTAAAGTAAGAATTTCTTAGATTATTTTCCCGTATGGTTAACACAGACCTAACCATTTTCAACAAAGAAAGTAGTAGATGCGGCGATGTTAACAAAACATACATCGTATTGCTGTTACTGCTCTCTTGTTGAAAAACGGTTTGGTTCCTGGCTATAGTTATATCTAGTACATATTCTGATAAATTGACGGTTTCCGTTTAAGGAGAAGTGGACCACCGTGCATTCTTTACATAAATGTTTCGCAAACGTTTCTTGACTGCCGTTGTTATCCTTAACCATCTCCTTACCATCTATGGGAATATCGTCACATTCGTTATGATGCAACCAGCATTATTCTCATTCAGATTTCTTTTGTACTTCACATAATTTGAAAAAATATCATCGCTTTTTGTCATAGAATTTAACGATGTTCTGTATAGCTTGTATAGCGGAACAACATTATGTAAAGTAAGCTATTGTTCCTTTTGAATAAGAGTTTTAAAAACCTATTTTATTGTTGTGTGGGTACGGCATTTTGGGAAAATCCGGAATATTTTGATAACGAGGGAGTTAAGGAGCTATTTATTATTATTATTATTATTATTATTATTATTATTATTATTTTTATTATTATTATTATTATTTTATTATTATTATTATTATTATTATTATTATTATTATTATATTATTATTATTATTATTATTATTATTATTATTATTATTATTATTATATTTTTAATCGTATCAAAGCTCATTTGCCTTATTCTTTTAGTGATTAAATGGATAAATATGAACAACTGACATTGATTTTGAACGAAGCTTAGCTTGGACATTGGGAAAAAATAAATTAATACGATAGAGAACGTGAACAAATGAGTTTTGAAAAATGATTGGATGGCCCGGCCGCTTATCGTCAATTAAATTGATTAAAGATTAACCCTATACAGACAGCGCTAATTTTCTTCAAATCATAGTTTCTCCTCAATATTTGTTCTGATGTAACTACAAGTCAAACCGGCCGTTTTCAAATAATCTAAAAGAGTTATTTAAAAAAAAATAAAAAATAATTAGTTAATTTGAACGTCGCTGTTTATGGTTTAACGGTTAAATTAAATGCATTGACATGTTCTATTTTGGTTTGAATTGCATCATTATCATTATCATCGTGGAAATTAACATAAGCCACAGGCTAACATACGAGTTTGTAAGCCGATACCATATCTCCATAAGTAAGTGACCGTTATCGTTTATGGCTGCTATAAAGAGCTACCGTAAACATCGTCATCGTTGTAAAATCGTTATAAATGTACCCGCAGCAGTGTGACATTTAGTGACATTTTAGACAAGTGACAATGCTGGCTTTTTAGTTGTTGTTGTATACGTAGTCAATGACGCGCTGTGTTGGCATTTGGCTCGCGTTTTATGTTGTTTTTCATTGTTTGTTAGATTTTTAAAATAAATAGATTGTAGCTATCATGTCTCTTTTGGAGACGATTATCTGTCGGTAGTTAGGACATAGGAATATAGCTGTTTGTCTCGTATAAACAGCGCTTTTCAAAAACAGACCTGCCACTTATCCTAATTTAATCAGTCTGGATTTTTAGAAATATTAAAATTGACCAAATTCTGATTTTCCCCCTGCAGAGTCTGGAAGCCAAATTTTTAGAGAAGTTTTGTTATAAATGTTGTTATTTTTATCTTTCAATAAATTGATATAATATGATCGATCGCATTGAATGGTCTTTCATCGATTTTTAAGCATTCAACCAAAATATATACAATTTTTTTTTATTTCGTATTTTTTTTCACAAATAATTTCAGATGTTTTCCCACCAAACGGTCAGGATTTTTTAAATTTGCACTTTTCCCATAAAAATAAAGAATTTTTGTTTATTCTTGTAGTGGGTCTGTAATAATTTAAAGTATTGTTTACGTGTTGTGAAATTGTATATTACCCCCCCCCCCCCTTTCTCCCAAATAAAAAAGAAAGAATAGAAAGAAAAACAACAAAACAAATACAAATAAACAAAAACAAAACAAAGCTTTTCTTCGTAGTCTATATTATTGTGTGGGTTGGATAGATCTGTTAGCATTTTCATGGTACAGGTGTCCATACTGCTTCCATTGTGACAGCTGGTGTTTTCATTGACGTATTTTACCAATGATGTACCTGTTGACTTACTGTTTGATCAGTGAATTTGTACTAGCAGAGCAGTCAACGTTAGTGTTATTATTGAATATTAACTCTTTAACTGCTAGATTAGATTTCTTTTATATCATTAAGTCTCCAAACGATTAATACAATTCTGCTATAAGAAAGAGAGCAGTAACAGTGATGCGACTCGAGCTTCATTTGAAACCCCAGTCGCATTGCTGTTATTGCTGTCTTCGTCAAAACGAAATAAGTTTGGTGTTTGGTCCAATTGATACGAATATTCTCTGCATCAATGATATCATTGGTGATGACAAGCCTAATAACTTTTATCTGTCGTTTTGAATCACTTAATTATTATGTTTGTGCTGTAATAATTAATGGGTGAATTGCAAAAACATATAACTTGATGCTTTATGCACGTTATCCCTCAGATTAAGTATCATACAGATACACAATCGGGCCCTTTCGGCCGGTCTCGTACACAATCGGGCGCCATTTTGCGTTATCCTTCGGGCATAAACTATTTCGTTAGGTGTCTATTCTCTTAAATTTTTATCGTTCATTTTCATTTTATTTGTATATCAGGCATATTAACAAGAACGAAATGAAGGAGGTGGAGAGGGGAGGGTTCGGGCAATAAGCCTTGTTATGTAAATTAAACACACACAAAGTCGTCTTTGTTTAGAGCCATAAGACCCATGAAAGCATGAGTTTGTCCCAATTTTTATAGATAGAACGAGGTTGACGTCATTCGGTTCTTTGTTATTGTTTTTTTTTTTGCCATCCATGTTTATGAGTAATTCTCACTAAACTGTATTAACCAGACTATAAAAGTTCATGGTTATACATAGTTTTGTGTGTTGGTCCGTTATACTTCCGGATGGCAATGTTGTGAGTTTCTTAGCCAAGCGCATCCTATCAATCGATAGTTCGAAGATGACGTCACTCAGGTCTTTGTTATTGTTTTTTGCCAACCGCGTTTATGAGTAATGCTCACTGAACTGTATTAACCCGACTATAAACGTTCATGGATACACACAGTTTTGTGTGTTAGTCCATTTTACTTCCGGATGGCAATGTTATGAGCGTCTAAGACAAGCGCATACTATCTATAGATAGTTCGAAGATGATGTCACTCGGGTCATTGTTGTTTTTTGCCATCCGCGTTTATGAGTAATGCTCGCTGAACTGTATTAACCTGACTATAAACGTTCATGGGTACACACATTTTGTGTGTTGGTCCGTTATACTTCCGGATGGCAATGTTATGAGCTTCTTAGGCAAGCGCATACTATCTATAGCAGGCAAACAATAACAATTCGCCAGTAAATTTTTTGATCAATTAAAACATGGAATGTTTGACACACGTGGTCGGACAAACATAATTAGTTGTTTATATAACAGTGATATAAATGCCGTGTATTATTATTATTATTATTATTATTATTATTATTATTATTATTATTATTATTAGTGGTAGTAGTAGTAGTAGTAGTAGTAGTAGTAGTAGTAGTAGTAGTAGTAGTAGTAGTATAGCGAGAATGAAATCGACCTCTCTGATCATTTTTATTGTTTTTATGCCGCCAAACGGGTGTCTATCTATCTTGTTATCACACCATTTTCTCGATCATAATATTATAAACTTTTAAGTTTACACATGATTGTCTGTGTTACACTGTGTTGTTTCTATTCAAGTGGTTGAACAGTGGATATTTTATTTAGACACATACCATCGATTAGTACAATCTGTGTAGTTCGCTATTTACCAATCACTGGCATTGTTTACATTATGACGGTTGTCCGAGAAGCGAGGTTGTATAGATAGTATGCAGATGACGTCACTCAGGCCTTTGTTATTGTTTTTGCCATCCGCGTTTGTGAGTTGTTTTCACTAAACTGTATTAACCAGACTATAAAAGTTCATGGTTACACAGAGTTTGTGTGTTGGTCCGTTATACTTCCGGATGGCAATGTTGTGAACTCCTTGGCCAAGCGCATTCTATCTATTCCCTTCCATTGTCATTAGATGTCTATAGATATTGTGCGATTAGCTAAGAAACTCACAACGTTGCCATCCGGAAATATAATGGACCGACACACAAAACTGTGTGTAACCTTATAGTCTGGTTCATACAATTTACTGAGAATTGCTCATAAAACTGGATGGAAAAAAACAAAAACAATAACAATGATCTGAATGACGTCAACTTCGTTATATCTAATGCTCGCAACAAGTACTTTAGCTCTCCAAAGTGTTATGCTTTCTATCTTTCGTAGAATAACCAAGGACTTTCCAAGAGACTAAAAACGTAACAGTCATGATTCATCATGTTTGTTTGATGCTTTTCTTTTTTATTCAACATCCCCCCCCCCCCAACTCCCTCCCTTCGCCAGCAGGTGATGTATTTTATTATTCAGACAATGTTTCCTTTACCGCTATCTCTTACCATCCCCACCTAATTATTTATTTTTTGTCTTCTTTCTGTTCAATATTTCAGGTTGTTTGTGTTTGAAACTGCATTCATGGATTATCATCGACCCGAGGATGAGTTTCGTCTCGTCCAGGTTGTGATTTCACCAAACCTTCACCATGGATAAACCATGCATCATGTTTCCTCACGCGGTGGATGTTTATAAATAGATTACAATCGCCTCTTGCTATCCTCTTCGCACTCATTTTTGTGTAGTTTTTATCGTGTCGTATTTCTACGGCAGTCATTTTTTTTCTTTCTTCTCAACCGTGTGGTAAAAGGGCATTCATCATCCCGGCTTCCCACGGGGAAAGTGCGCATGTGTGTGTGAGAGTGTGTGTGTGTGTTTGGGTGCGGGTGTGCGTGTGTCTAGTGTTCTTGCCACTTGACCTCTGCTCTTTGAACCATGAGTGGAGTGAACAACGTGGCCTCCTCACATGTGTCATCCGTCGACAAAGGTCTCAAAATGAAAATAAAGCGGACAAAAGGTCCGAATAAAGTGGATTCTAAGCACGAGGTGGTCAAATCAGTCCCGCCTCAGTCGGTATCTCAAACCTCCTCATCGTCATCAATGTCGTCATCATCTTCCACAACGTCCACGACATTGCCATCTTCTTCATCGTTGTCTTCTCTGTCGACATCAACATCATCGTCAACTGCCTCTGTATCGTCCTCTTCTTCAAAGTTTCAACAACAATCTATTAATTTGGCAGTTTCATCGTCTTTATCGTCGACGTCATTGCCATCGTTATCAATATCATCGTCTTCCTCTACAAATTCCGCAATATCTTTGACTAATTTGTCATCTTCTTTATCATCTACTCATACCCCTTTGACTATCAATTCGCAGATAACATCTATTTCGTTGTCAAATCCAATGTCATCATCGTTGTCAACATCCTCCTCCTCCTCCTCATCATCATCATTATCTTCAAACCCCAGTGTCTCTCTGCTGAAAACTGCCAACATCGGCAACAACAACAACAACAGCAGCAGCATTCCCATTTCAAATTCAATGCCCATTAATAACAACAGTATTCCCGGTATCGGGAAATCCCCTTCCAAGCCCGTGATATCCTCAAACAACACGTCCAGTATGGGTATTTCCATTTTGGAGGGTAAATCCCCTAAAACCAAGGCAGCCTACGGCAAAAAGTTAAAGGACAACAAAAGAGGTGGTGCCAACGAAACTGGAAGTTCTATAGGTATGTCCTCTAGCACATCATCAGGAGCTGCACTTGGGAGTATCGAAAGCAATAGAATTTTACCAGGATCCTCTTCTTCTGGACCTGGTCAAGCAGGTTCCTCTCTGTCGTCCAATGTCGGTACCACATCCGGGTTCTTACCAGGTTACGGGGTCATGAACCCTGACCTGACCTCGGAACCACGTCCAGGGGATATTGTACACGTCAAGAAGGAAAACCCCGTCCATGACCCTTACGAATTCAATGCCAAGGTCGAGGATAAGATTGAGTTACCGCCCAAGAAGCTCAAACTGGAAAAGGTAAGCTTTTGTTTAGATATTATCAGTTTGTATCATAGTTCTGTTTAACAATATCGGGATGGAGATTTTTAAAAAAATGGTTGTATAATGATGCTTTCACAGAACTCTGCTCTGCTATGTGTTTGTAGTTGTGTTTTCTATTTTTCTTTTTTTTTTTTTTTGAGTCGGATGGCTCTTGGTTTGTTTTTAGGCAGTACTGACTCCTCGTTTGCACGTTTTTTCGATAATGTTTATTATTTGTCTTTGGGATACTTTAAGAGTAAAATCGGCTCCCGACCTAACATCTTTTATCAATGCCGTCTTGATGAAACTGGACGATGCTGTGGAAAGCTTGTGCACTCTGGTATGTCAATACCTCGACGCCATTCTCATTCCCACACAAACATATTAGACGTAACGAGGTTTTTATTCCTCATGGAACATACAAAATTATTCATATTGATGTGTTTTATGGTCACTGTAAACTGTATTAAATTTCGAATATTATCTCTACTCTCTATT
>NC_088361.1:28513576-28536076 GCF_034508935.2 Berghia stephanieae
TTAATTGTGCATCCCGAATATTTTTTAAAATCCAATTTTCTTCCTTTTTAATGGCGCTGATATGACCTTAATGTGTTGTAAGCGCCGTAAAACCCTTAATAACAAACACAAAAACGACAATTGAGAGATTCTAGAGACAGGTGGTGTTATGGAAGGGCGTCCCAATTTCGGACAATCAAAATGAATTTAAATAAAAGAAGAAATAACTGCTGATTTAACAGTAGAAAAATAAAGAAAAAGAAAAGAAAAGATGTCAACCACTAGTTTTGATCCTTTAATATGATTTCGTACCGTATTTAGTAGAGGCCGTGGGGTGAAATTTGACAGTTCGTATTTATATTTTTTATTATATTTTAGTCTTTGTTCTCAAAAGGAAGAAGATAAGACGATTTTATGGTGTATGTATCCTTTTGACTATAGAGATTGTGAAAGCAATATTAAAGATTCGAGGAGAAGGGTATATCGATGACTGGTGATATTTTGTGCCGTTGTGGTTGTAATATTGATGCCTATTGGCTGGATACGTCTTGAACCATCAGACAAGATGTATACCACCCGGAGCGTACGGATACGAGCACTTCGGAGGGTTAGTATTGATGCTATGCGTTCGTCTAAAATGCTCACAACACATCCGCCATCTGGATATAAACTACCAACACACAAAACGATATGTGGTCTTAAACGTTTATTTAGTAAGGACTAATCATTAAAATGGCGGTCTAAAACAATAACAAAGAGCTGAGTGACGTCAACTTCGTTCCATCTATAAAGGCAATATGTTAAAATCTAAACTTAAAATTGGAAGGCTCTCCCGTTTTGAAAGGATTGTTCAAGACTTGTATGTTCTGAGTAAATTCGGCTTTGCGCGTGTTGTGTTTGTGTGTGTGTATGTGTATGAGAGAGAGAGAGAGAGAGAGAGAGAGAGAGAGAGAGAGAGAGAGAGAGAGAGAGAGAGAGAGATAGAAGAAGAGTATGTTACATTATACAGTATACCTCTGACGTCTCAGTATGGTGTTGGTTTAGTTCAAACGTAATAGATAATGTATGTAGAGTCTTTGAATTTTGTATTGGTGGTTTAGGCAGTGAGTACGTATGTATGTTATGGGTGGAACGTTTTTCTCTTGCAGCAGTAGTACCCGCTGTCGTGGTGTAGATAGTCAAGGTGGCAGGTGTTTTATCTTGGAAAATCATCGGCTCAATTATTACTATTCACATCGTTCGTGAGTTTGTGTGTGTGTGTATGAGAGAGAGAGAGAGAGAGAGAGAGAGAGAGAGAGAGAGAGAGAGAGAGAGAGAGAGAGAGAGAGAGAGAGAGAACAAGCACACACACACATATACAAAAAACAAAGAAAAACAAAAACAAAATGAAAATAATAATATCAGCGTACACAGATTTTACGAAAATGCAACTTCAACCACTAATTCTTCCCCCCCCCCCCCCTCTACCTCTTCTCTCGTCTCCTCCTTCCTTCCCCTTTGATTCGTGCTAGCATGGTAACACAAATTGGTTCGTTTCTTCTTTCCGGTTGTTTATTTAATCTCTTCCCAGGCTCCTCCAACAATCCCCTCCCCATTTTTGCACAGCCTCCTCCTCCTCGCCCCTTCTATTCCCACTCATATCACAAATAAACGTACGAAGTCTGGTTTTTATCATTTTCGAATAATATCGGTTTGAGAATCCCTTAATAACCCTCTTCGTTTTTATAGAAGCGTTTATTTGAGACTAACTGTGAGACGGAAAAAAAAATTAGAATAAATAAAGCCCCTCAAAAAACAAAGCTTCTATTTTTATGTATTGTCTTTAATTTCATTAGAAAATGATACGAGAGAGGAAACTTGTGTTTTTAATTTTTCACCCTTATCTTCTTCTTCTTCTTCTTCTTCTTCTTCCTCTTCTTCTTCCTCTTCTTCTTCCTCTTCTTCTTCTTCTTCTTCTTCTTCTTCTTCTTCTTCTTCTTCTTCTTCTTCTTCTTCTTCTTCTTCTTCTTCTTCTTCTTCTTCTTCTTCTTCTTCTTCTTCTTCTTCTTCTTCTTCTTTCTTCTTCTTCTTTTTTCTTCTTCTTCTCCTCCTCTCCTCCTCCTCCTCCTCCTCCTCCTCCTCCTCCTCCTCCTCCTCCTCCTCCTCCAACGAGTGGATGCTCACTTGTACTATCATTTCATACTGACAACTTTGAGTTTGAGTTTGAGGCAGTGGAACAGGTCACAACTTAATGAAAATCTGAAAAAGTGTAAATAAAAGTGTAAAAAATACCCAAGCAAAGCACCAGCCTGAATTTGGGGATGTTTTTTGTTTGTTCTGGTTTCTTGTATTTTTATCTTTGCTTTATCTGGCAATGTTTCATGCACACTTTTATACCATCTTATACCATTTGACAACTCCAGTGAAATAACACTACAAAAGGCTGTGGAATCTTCAAAATGTTTAAGTTACAGACTAACAAGAAATAAGAAAAGAGTTTTTAAAATTGACCCCAACGTCATCACCAATCATCGTCATGGAGACCGGAGTAGTGTGAGGTCCCTGGCACTACCTGACAAAACAGTTTTATTTCCATTTTGGCCACAAAACTATTGCTTAACAGTAACGATCCACTATGATGACCCTCGCCTTCAAAATCGTCCATAAGTCTCAAACCTAAGACTCCTTATTGGTCAGTCTCGAGTTTGAGACTTAATATATTTGACGAGTTGGGGGAGTCATTTACATCGATAGGTAGATATTGGAAATTAAAATGCTTTTTGTCCAAGGTATCTTTAAATGTCTTTTGTTAGAAAACACCCAGGCTGACGTTCATTTCCCAACTCAGTAGGGGTTAAGGCATTCATTTTATCACTTTATGTTCGATTCCACTCAAAAGAGGGTGAGGGTCTCATACATATTGGTTATTGCAGCCCGTATTGCTGTTGTTATTGCTATTGTTTTTGTTGTTGTTGTTGTTTTAATTATCTTTCATTGAATTCTTTATGTCCTCTTATACTGGCTGATGTTTTAAAAAAATAATAATTAAAATCACTTTTGTTGAGGTCGCTGCTTTGTTTTCGTTTTTATCGTAATTGTCCCATTTGTGTACTTGTAGTAAAAGTAGTAAAAGTAATGGTAGTAATGGTAATCGTCGTCGTCGTCTGAAATAAAACCAACTTATTTTAAAATTTTGGCCTGATACCCCGTCCTTCAGATAAATATCGACTAATTTAAATGACCCACGTCTTGTTAAAATCTCTTAAACATTGAAACTTTAAGATTTTATGGCCAAAACATTAAAAATATTGTGTCCCCCCCCCCCCAGATTACGACAGAGTAGTTAGTTATTGTTTTTGGTATCGATTTTGTTGATGTTGTTGTCGCTGTTTTTTGAAGTAGTTACTTCATCGTCGATGTTACTGTTGTTGTTGACACCGTTGTTGTTTTTGCTGTTATTTTGTTGTTGTTGTTATTGTATTTATGTAGTAGTTGTGTTGTGATTGTTGTTTTTTTTTTAATACTGTTGTTATCATAGTTGTCGTCATCGCATATATTCTCCTACTGTTTCCCTCCTTTTCTTTCCTTCATGCCTTATTATTACATATTTTCATTATCTCCACTATTCATTTCAGGTGGAGAATATGGAGACGGCCACCTCACCCCAGTCTAACTACCAACAACTTGCAGGCCTTGCTGCCTCAACATCCTCCACCTCGACGTCATCGTCATTATCATTGTCAACAGCAGCGTCCCAACAGATCACCCTCTCACCATTCACATCTATATCATCGTCATCCTCATCATCACAACAGCAGCATCACCACCACCACCAGACCAACAATCCTCAACCTCATCTTTACCATCAACAACAGCAACAGCAGCAGCAGCAGCATCAGCAGACGAGCACCCCAGCCGTCCAGGAGCGGAGCGTGGGTGTGGATGCTTGCAGTGTCGGGGTGATCACGGAACCCGATTGTCTGGGGCCATGTGAACCCGGAACTAGTGTTGGCCTGGAGGGGATTGTCTGGAAAGAAACGGATAACGGTAAGTTTGAATTTAGGACACCGAAATACACGCAACAGACCTGTCTGTCGTTTATACAGATTTAATCGAAGTTGTATACATAATATTTTTTTGTCAAGTATGGCCAATTTCAGGTTTTAGTCTCCAGATTTTGAATTTTAACCAAAACTTTGGAGAAATGTGTTGTTTTTTTTTTAATTAAAAAATGAATGTAAACCAAATTGAACTACTGCATCAATATTAAATCGTTAAAGTTATAATTCATAGAGGTATGAGTGAAGCTCGTGCATTTTAGTTTGATACATGTAGTGAGTGAAGCGATGAAACCATTTCAGATATTAAAAAACCAAGGAGTATAAAGATGTAATGTATACATGAACTAGATTTAAAGCTAGACAGGGGGTGGTGGGGGAAGATGAGATGGAACAGACGATGCTGAAGTGTTTGGATAAAAGCTTTTTAATGATGATCGATTTTTATGTAGACGCTTAGTTGGGTGTAAAAATTAAACTTGAACCAAAAAAACAAAACAAACCAGAAACAAAAACAAACCAAAATTAAAACAAAAAGCCCAAAAAAACAAAACAAAACAAAAAACAACGCATGGCTGCCGATACTCGAGTCTGTCTGTACGCGGAACTATCTCCTTATAGATTTTTGCATAGAATATCAATTCTCACTGACTAACCATTGACCAAAAAATTGACCAGACAGTGATTGGTTATGTCCAGCGCCTATTGGCTGCTGATAAGGGACAAAATGTGTCCATGCGGTTTGGGGTCAGTAGAGCAAACTACACTGCCACTGTGTAGCTACCGCTACCGCCTTTCACTTTTACAGACTACAGATCAACAACAATCCTATCCCTTGTTCTTTGTCACCAACCTCTCTCTCTCTCTCTCTCTCTCTCTCTCTCTCTCTCTCTCTCTCTCTCTCTCTCCCCTCTCTCTCTCTCCCCTCTCTCTCTCTCTCTCACTCTTACCTCCCCCTCTTTCTCGCCCCCCCCCCCCGGCCTCTTCTCTCTTTCATCCTCTCTTACTCTGAGTTCCTCTCCCCCATCCCTCTTTCTACATCTTTCTCTCCCCCACCCCCCTGCTGTCTTTCACCATCTCTTACTCTCTTCCCTTCTCTCCCCCCTCCCTCCCCCCTCCCCCCCCCCTCTCTCTCCCCCCCCCTCTCTCTCTCTCTCTCTCTCTCTCTCTCTCTCTCTCAAAATTATTTTATTTCTGTAAATCTGTAGAAGCCAGAGCTGCATCGTCGTTACCCCTGTCTTGGGGTGAAAACAGCGACATCAGGGACGGCTGGTAATAATGGGCAGGGTGGGCAAATACCAGCCTGTTTTTTTCAAGTTATAAGCTGTATTACCAGGTCCGAAATAATCAAATTTAAATTAGATAATTTCAAAAGTTACTACTTAAACTTGATACTTCGTACTGAAATCAATTTGTGTGTATTTTTGATAGATTGCGAATCACCATGCACCCCGTAATGCATAAACCAGGATACGCTCCTGTTCTTTTTATTCCCCCCCCCCCCCCACAACCACTCCACTCCACTCCGCCCACATCGTCATCTCATCGACACGTCGCCTGACGGTGAACTAACTCCGATTTTTGCTGTCTGGCCTCTCTAGTACTAGGTCGGGCTAATTCAAATGAGCCCACCTTAATAACCAGTGAACACTAAATAGAGATTTTGGCAAACGAACTTTTTCTTATTTATTGCCTTACTTGTTCTGGTACCATTGATGTAATGACTTTGGAAGGTTCCAGTATTGAATTAAATTTATTAACTTACTAATATTATATCAATTTAGTATTAATTTGTGTTGTTTTTATATATTTGTTTATCCATTTAGATTATTTCTTTTTTTTCTCGTTTTCTTTAATACTTCTCAAAACTCATTTATTTAAATTGTTTTCTTATTTGTTTTTTTTTTAACAAATTAATTTGTTAGTTCTTTTTTTTAAATTCTTAAAGTAATTACCGCTGTATTTTTATTGCCAGACTAGATAATCTGGCAAAACAATGTAATTTTCTATTGTATTCCCTCTAATAAAATAAAACACTTTTATTCAAAAGTCACGACTAAATAAATATATAAAATACAACCACCATTTTGGTTTTCTCAACAATTGAATTAGTATACGAGAAATACTCTTCTGAGTAAGGAGAGAGTTGAATTCTAAGTTATAGAGGAAATAAATACGTTTAAAGGAAGGGTGGGCAGATTCCGTACTTGCCCGTCCTGAAGCTAATACATACATAAGATGGTTCGCGATGAAGAGGCGGGAAGCTAGGGGTTGGTTGGGGAAGGAGTAAAGATAACACGGTCGTTATTGTGATAGCCTAACGAATGCATGAGGAGAGATTGGTAACATTCTTTTGTCTTAATTGTATTGTGTGAATTATTGGCGAAAGCCTCAGATTAAATAAACTTTGTAATATCGTATGGTAACCATCATTGTCGACGACATTGTCGTTGTCATCATCATCATCATCATCATCATCATCATCATCATCATCATCATCATCATCATCATCATCATCATCATCATCACCATCATCATCATCATTAACAACAACAACAACAACAACAACAATATTAACAACAAGTACAACAATAGCAATAAAAACAATATCAACATCATCATACAATTTCCGTCATTGTCTCCACAACTATCATTCTAATCTACAGCACCACCAAAACCACTATCATAATTACATCCTCCCTCACCGCCTCGTCTTCCTCCTCCTCCTCCTCCACCACCACCACCACCGCTACCACTATTCCAACCACTACCACCACCGGCACAATCATTCTAACCACCAAGACAGCAGTAAAAATGATGCAAGTTCAGCTCTGAATGAAACTCGAGTCATATCGCTGTTGTTGCTTCTCGATGAAAACTTTAAGGTTACTACATACTACTGAAAACCAGTAATGTAACAGAAATATTAATCTCGCCGTTGAGGGATTAAAGCATCTCTTTAATTTTTCGAGTGAACGAAATGGACTTCAATTGTCAAGGTGTTGTCGCAGTATGTCTCGTCGCTTTATTTTTAGTTGTATTCTCTTTCGTGATTAATTTTTGATTACGTTTGGAATAATTATAATCTACTGGTATTGTCATTTCATTGTGAATGTGATTATTTGTGGTTGAAATATTTTTTTAAAGGTGAAAATAATTATAATTTAAAAAAAATAACAGATAAATAAATAATATATATATATATTATATATATATATATATATATATATATATATATATATATATATATATATATATAATATATATATATATATATATATATATATGACCGAATCATCTTTGCCCCACCACTGTAAATAGGCTAGAACCGCCACTGACGACATCTATATATATGAAGTCCTAGGGTGAAAACTATGGGGTCTCCAGTTCGAGTCCTATAAATAACTTTTGATTGAAAAAAATAAAATGACTATCGGTGACTCATCGCCTCAAAACGGTATTACGTCGGGGTGATTGAGATGCAGAAAATATAATTATTAGCCAGAACTATCAGATTTGGGCTGAATCTAAATGTGTTGTTAGGGAGAATGAATTAATCATTTAAGCGTGCTAACACTAACAACCCAAGATTTCATATTTTGAACAGTTTTACTTTCATTTGACCGTTTAATAATATCTGATTCATCCGGACATACTACCATTTTGAGACGATAGGTCACATATGGTGAACGAGGACACCTTTGTCTGCTGTCCTTGCTTCCCACCTCATCTCTATTTTGTTTAGGTGTTAATGGGCAAGCCACCCCCCCCCCCACCCCCTCTCTCTCTCTCTCTCTCTCTCACTCTCTCTCAATCTATTCCCATTCTCTCTCCTCTCACTCGCTCTGTTTCTCTTCTCTCGCTCCCCCCCTCCCCCCTCTCATCGCCACTTGATGGTAATAATTGGGCAATTTTTTACCCGGTGGCAAACAGTTATAGCTAGATCTTATTTCCCCTCTCCACAAACTAAGCCCGCCCGCCCAATGCCCACAGTCCTCGACCCCACCTTTCTCCCCCTTCCACCCCTTTACCAACCTTTCGGCTTCTCTTGTGTTATCTCAGGCTAAGGTTCCTACCTACCTACTTGACCATTGAAGGCTATCACACCACTTAGGCTAATTTAGGCCTTGTGCCTAGCGTCCCTTCGACTGTAGGCTTGTACTATCACCACCGACTCCTCCAAGGAAGACAATGGGTGCTTGTACACACACATGGCACATGACTTGTGTTCTCATATCATATTATGTTATGTGTCTGGTGTGTAGTTAGTATTATTCTATTATTATCTGCATTGTAAATTGTATAATCTCTATCCTGCCACATCTACGAGTCTAACTCGAATTGTTATGTTCCCATTGTGTAGTGTAAATAGAGTGAAGCACAATGAGCACAATTCAAAGTACACCATTACATCAATATTAAAACAAGTCCACAATTTCGTTCAGTTATATATCCGACTTGCAAATATTATGTGCGTGTAGGTTGGAATAAATTTTGTGAAAAAAAAATAATACAATACAAATTGAAAGCATAACCTGTAGGCAAAAATAAAATGACGTTAAAAAGGAATGAATTCTTTGAAAATCAATGCGAAGAATAAGAGACAAAATTGTAGATACTCAATTATTATTATTATTATTATTATTATTATTATTATTATTATTATTATTATTATTATTATTATTATTATTATTATTATTATTATTATTATTATTATTTTTATTTTTTTTATTTTTTATTTTTTATTTTTTTATTATTATTACCCGATGACAGTAACTTACGACGCTTTTATTATGGCCCGAAAGTGCTAAAGTGGCACTTACCCTCTAAAACAAACAAACAAACCCACAACATTAAGTTTGTGAAATTTTATACAGTTGACAGATTTTCCCCGGGCTTCTTATAATAATCTAGGCCTATCACAAATGATATACCCGATCTCTGTAAACCAATTCAACAGTCTTTGTACTTGATGTATTTATTTTAAATCTAATCTATCGTCGTGTGGTGTCTGTGAGACCTCACCCCCCCCCCCCCCCCCCCCCTCACCCCCCCCCCCCACCCCGGGGTGTCAAAACCACCACCTCTTTGTTATGAACCCATCAATTATCACACGTCTTTCCTATTGTGCTGTTCTCTGATCAAACGCCTATTTTCATTTTAGCTTTCTGTTTTTTTTTTTTAACTTCAACTTTAGTTGAATTAAGATCACCCTTAATGTTTCAGCTGGTTCTCAAACCTAAACTTTTGAAGACTCGTGAATAATAAGATATTGTGATAAGTTTAAGATCATCGTATGTCATCGGTATTTGATGTAAAAACACACTCGTTACCAAATTTTTAAAAAGCGCTACGCCAGTGTTTGGGAGTTGTAGTTTTAAATAACCGCTATGCCACAATGATTGATCCCCAACTGCGTATACTACACTACCAAAATGCTTTTTGACATTTTGACCAGAAAACTTTTACTTTTATATTTATTCGAACGGTTAAGATGTTGATTCATTTTAATCAAATCTCAGTCTCAGGTTTGTGAATTTTTGACGAGTTGGGTCATTTTACAGATATTGTGAAGTAAACGTTTTTTTTTTTTTTTAAAGGCTTCATTATTACATGTCGGTTTGGCAGAGCAGTTTGCGACAGCGTTTGGCTCGCAGCTACCGTCTGCTGAAAAATAAAAGCAACAAAAAAAAAAAAAAAACAAAAAAAAAAAAAAAAACGAGATAAATAAAAAAGATTACCGGAGATTGATCATTTAGATAAATGGTTTATTTAGGAGGCTGATTTGGCGATGCACTGAAAATCTGACAAAATAAATTAAATTTAAAAGATAATGTTCTGGTCAGAAAACTTTTACTTCATAAATCAATAAACTGCTACGGCCCCGCGGGGTCTGTAATACGATGTCCTAGCGATTGTCCCACTGTTTGGTTAAAAGAAGTGGATAGATGACTCATTCACCCCCCCCCTTTTTTTTTTTTCTCTTTCAATTAGCAAAAATGGCATAGGCACGAACTATCTGGCATTTTTAAAGAAATAAATAAATACATAAATAAATGAATGAATGAATGAAATGAAGTAAGAAAGAAAGAAAGAAAGAAAATATTCAAAAAGTGACCACGTAAATGATTGAACTAACGAACGAATGAATGAATTCACCTTGGGGGAGGGGGATCTTTCAAAGCCCATACCTCAGTAATCACAGTGTAGCGCGCATGGTGGGTGGGGCAATGGGGCAGAGTTACATGCTCAAAAGGAAGAATGACGTGATCTTGAAAATGGAGATTTATTTAACCCTTGTTCCTAGGGTATTACTGCAATGCCCCCTATCCTAGGACTTCATATACTATATTATAGATGTCGCTGCCCTATCCCATTGCCCTCTGTATACACTAGTTTGCTATGCCCTGTCCCAGAGTCTGGTCTGGGATCTAAGCCTTGTCCGCTTGGCCATCTTGCTACCATTACAATCTGACGGTGTTTCTGTCATACAGGGTCTCGAACCGCGTACGAATACGTCGTGGGTACAGTATACCAGCCTGTACTACGTACACCACAACAGAAGGCAAAACCAGAATAACTGGTGACAACGCGGTCATAAAGGGGCGTTTGAATGTCGTTTTTTAAGTGCCCTTAAGTTCACATCCCCCTCTATCGTAATGCTTAGGTGAGGATTGTCACAAGTAACAAAGGCAATGAAACCCTGTTGCTTCAGGCTTCGGGCTATAACTTGTGTCTCGGCTATAACCTATAACTCTGACAAGGAGACAAGCCTATTTTTATACCTTGTGCTATCATCACAGACCTAAGGGCCTCTCTATTCTGTGGCTATCACTGTACACGAAATTATGTTACTGTTGAGCCTGACAAGTTCTATACAAAAGTTTTATAGAAACACAATAACAAGACATGGTGCATAGTGCTAGGTTTTTACACGTAATTTATCCCTCTAACTCTTTACCAATTCATCCATCCATCTATTTATTAATATATTCATCCGTCCACCAAACTTTGCCCCTATACCATTAACATACAGATTGCTTTGATCCAAATCTTTCCATCCATCCATCCATCCATCCATCCATCCAACCACCCATCTATTGATATATCCGACCAAACGGCCGTCCACCGGTGCACCATCCATCCATCCATTCATACCCCATCCCTTCTCTCTCTCTCTCTCTCTCTCTCTCTCTCCCTCTCTCCCTCTCTCCCCCCCCCTCTCTCTCTCTCCCCCCCTCCACTCATTCACCTATCCACATGCCTGTTACTTTATACCCTACATTATTATCGTTATTTTTCCCTATCATACAATGCCCAGTCCTGTCTGGAACGAAGTGCTATAATGTAGTTGTCTGGCGTGGTGTGGTCGGATTGCAGTCCTGCCAACTGTCCCGAGTTTTATCGCGAAATTCCTGAAATTCGTTCTAATCCCGATTTCCCTCATTTCTAGCTATTTTCCCGATTTTGAAATGGTATCTTACAATTACAGAAAAACACCACCACCAACATCATCACCTACGCCACTACCACCACCATCATCATCATCATTAACGTCGTCATCTTACTCACCACCGCCACCACCCACCACCCACCACCACCATCGTCGTCATCGTCGTCGTCATTATCATCATCATCGTCGTCGTCATCATCATCAAATTTATCATTTAGAACTCCAATAACTTTCCCGAATGTTGTCCCTTAATGGCAAGTCTGGGATTGGTGTTTTTTTTTTCTTCTCGAGAGCTGAGAAGAAGAGCAGTTAGTTATGTGTGTGTGTGTGTGGGGGGGGGGGGGGGGGGGGGGGGGGGGGGGGGGGGGGGGGGGGGGGGGGGGGGGGGGGTGGGTGGAGGTGCATGTGAAGATGGAAGGAATGCTAATGAGAAAACCAAATATTATGTTTTTATGATTGTGTTGAGTTTCAGCATCGTTTTGGCACACACATGCAAGCACAGACAGATGATATCTCTAAAGTCTAATAACCCTATCGTCTTGGTACATCTTGTGTTTATCTCTGTGTCCTACCCCCCCCCCCCCCCCACAACACACAAACTTTTATTGTTTTGTTTTTTTCTTCTATTTAAATAAGGTTTTAAAAAGATTTTGGTATGTTTTTTATTATTATTTTTTTGTGTGTCACTCGACATTGGAATTTTGGAATTGAATAAGTTTTTTGTTTGTTGTTGTTGCCTATTTATTGATATGAACGCTTGGAGTTGCTACCTGTGGAAAACTTTGAAAGAGAAAACAAATATAGTTAAAATAAAAACAGATTAAAATAGAATATTTTGGAACTTGGCAATCTAGTTTTAATCCCATTCATTGCGTACTTAAAAATTTTAAAATAAAAATTTGCCTCTTTTTAAATTATCTTTGCTTTGGTGATATTTATAGATTTTGTGAAAGTAAATGGGAGCTGACGGCACTTGTCTGCCAAACTGATAAAATACTTATTGTTAAAAATTACATGTTGTTACCAGAAATGGTTTGCTTCAAATATGGACAGGTTGAAGATAACCCTCAAAACGTGATATAGATATTGGTGTTATGCGTTAAGTAAAATAATTAGATCAATCGTACGAACACAAAACTGTATGATGTAACCATAACCGTTTATATTCTAATTTAGAGAATTTAGTGAGAACTAGTCACCTAACTGGCTGGCTAAAACCAATGATAAAGAGCTGAGTGATGTCATCCTCATCCTTTCTATTCTTATTTATATCTTTATTTATTATATTATTTCATCTTTTCTTTTGCTCTATCCAGGTTTACTGGTCGTCAATGTTACGTGGCGGGGTAAAACCTATGTCGGAACTCTTATGGATGCTACTCGTTACGCGTGGGCACCTCCGAGGTAAGTAAATAGACAAAGTAAACACCCCCCCCCCCACCCCAACACCACCTAGTCACCTCTTACCCCTCCCGACCCCCATCCCCCCATCCTTCTAAAACCAAAGAAACAAATGTGTGGGAGAAGGGGGAAGAGAGAGAGAGAGAGAGAGAGAGAGAGAGAGAGAGAGAGAGAGAGAGAGAGGGGGGGGGGGCACTCCATGTCGCCGAGTAAATTTGATTTGTCGGAATGTTTACCCACCAGTTTGCTTTCCCAATGTTTATGTTTCTCTTTATGTCCCTATACTGAGTTACCATAGCCCAGAAGTTAGAGCACTTGCTTTACACGCAAAGTAGATCTGTATCTCCGATCAGTCCCAGGTCCGATCGTAACTGTCGTCATCGCTATTGTTATTGTTGTTGTTGTTGTGGTTGACCGAAGTGATAACGTGTATGATGTTCGAGTTGATATTTTCATAGCACTTGTACTTGTATTTTTGTTTATTATTTTATTACAGATTAAGAAAATGCACTTGTAAATATCAAGGCTTATTATATTTTCCATTTTTCTTTATCTGCGTATTAGATGTTTTGTTTTTGTTTCGAGACTTCGATTTATAGAAAAAGAAACCTCACCGCCCCTTATATTTTCGTCTATTCTATACACTCAACTCAAAGAAACCCACTCCTCCCCTGCCACTCAATTCCCCCCCCCCCCCCCCCCCCCCCTCCTAGCAAATCGTCCTTTTCCTTAGAATTGTGCTTCATAGGCTGTCTTGTTCGTATTCTAAACAAACCATATCTTGTTGCTCAAATAGGCTTTTGAGCTTCCAGTTGCTTTGTATAACTGTGTGTTTGTATAACTGTGAGTGGTGTGTGTGTGTGCGTGTGTGTGTGTGTGTGTGTGTGTGTGTGGTGTGGGAGTGTGTTTGTATTCTTGTGTGGGTGTGCGAATTGTGAATGCCTTTCTGACTGATAGAGGAGATAAAGACAGCTATTTGAAGTGGCTCTGCTGGTGTGATTATCAGTGTGAGGCAGGGCCTTCTTTGCTCTTGTATACTGGCAAAAAAAAACTTTTAAAAATTTGGCTAGAAATCGGATTGATGAATAAGATGACCCCTTCGTAACTTGCTTGAATTATATTTGATCTATTTACTCACCTAGGAGGGACGCACCTCTTTGAAGCCTCAGGTTTAAGAATTTTGGAGGACTCTGAGGTGGAATAATTCATGGTATTTATTGAAGATAAACATATTTGCCCCCCCCCCCCAAATAAAATAATAAATAAATGGTGCGTTTTGTAAATGTAGGGCTGTTTTGTGCTTTGGGGACGAAAGGGATTTTGTGAGGAAATCACAAATTATAGGAAGTAGGAAAAGGAAATTGTAATGAGGAGGGAAGGAAGGGATGCTTGTTGGTATTGGTTGCTGAGGAGGTGGAGGAGGAGGAGGGGAGTTGAGGTTGTAATATACGATATCTTAATACTGACAGCAGAAGGACGAATAAAGGCCAACTTGATACGTTATCTAGGCGGCTTAGGATTTAGGGAAGCAATTTTACGCTCGAATATTATGGGAAAGGGCGTATTAGTGGGGTAGAAGTAGGGATAGGGCGCTAGGAATAGGTGTGTGTGCGTGTGTTTGTGTGTGTCTGTGTGTGTGTGTTTGGGAGAGAGAGAGATAGATAGAGAGAGAGAGAGAGAGAGAGAGAGAGAGAGAGAGAGAGAGAGAGAGAGAGAGAGAGAGAAAGAAGAGTTTTGTCGTATTTTAACGTTAAGATAACGCACTCTGAGCTAATTACTGGTTATGTATGAGATCAGGTAATGAGTAAATGAAAAATAAACGGAATACAGAGAGATGAGATACGAATTCTCCACGTATGCTTGACAACATTCTTTTTTAACAATTATTTTTAAATTTGAGCTATAACTTTTTTGGTTTCGTACTCGTGCCTGATTAAAGTGACTCCCGACTTGTAAAAATGAAAAAAAATTAACCCGACTTTAAAGATATCGGTGACATAACAATTGGAAAGGGGGGATTGGGGGTGATTTTAATCGAGCGATATTAAGAGTTTAAGTATTCTAACCAAACTTCGGAAGGTTGTTTTGCCAATCTATCGAAGTGAAGCCCAGGTAAGTGTAGCGTTGTCATTCTCTGATAAAAATACGTATTTTGAAGATTTGGCCACAAAAGTCGTCTTTCAAATATCGATCGATTAAAATGTTTCTCATCTTGTCAAAAACTGTCAAATCAGGCACTGGCCAGAAAACTCGTCCTTTAAGCATTATTGACCGATAAAATGAATCTCATCTTGTCAAAAACTCAGGTTTGTGAGTTTTTGACAAGATGAGAAATATTTAAATTGGTATTTTCCGGCCAAAATTTTGATTACGTGTTTTTACAGAGTACCGCAGAATTGTCTGTACTGTTAGATACCTGGACGAAAAGCAAAACAGGTAAAATTCTCCATAGTGCCGTTAACTAACAAAACATAATTTGGAAATAAATTTGGCCAGAAGTATTTTATTTTTCAAACTATTGGTGATTTATCGACCGCTAACGATCATCCCGGACCTTTTAAAATGCATTAAATCTGAGACTGTTTAAACATTTTGAAATCTCAGCTCTGTGACTTTTAATATGTTTTTCTTGGATAAAGTTTGGTCAATTCAACGATCGATATTTATTGAAGTTTTCTGACCAAATATGAAAAAAAGTGATTTGTTTGAATACTTATCACGATGATTAACCAGTTAACTGCTCTACTTTGGGTGGGGGGGGGGGGGAACAATTCGTATTTAAAAATTTGGCCAGGAAACTCATTCTTCATTTATTGATTGATTGATTTACATGACTCTCATCTTGGTTGTAAACTATCAAACCTGGGACTTCACGAAGTCCCAGGTTTGACAGATTTTACCAAGATGAGGGTCATGTAAATCGATCGATATTTGAAGGACGAGTTTTCTGGCCAAATTTTTAAATACGAGCTTTTCCAGAGTACAACAGGTAACTGGTTAATTGTATACCTTATGGCCTGCTTGTGATACTGATTACCATATTACTTGCCAGATGGCGGTCTGGGGATGGAAAGAAAGTAGCAGGTGTGGGATGAATAAAGGTTATGTTGTATTTTGATTGAAGGGAAAGGAGGAATGGAATGCAGTATAAATAGAGAGTTAGAGAATAAGAAATATGTGCCTTACTGATAAGAGAATGAAAAAAAAAAAATAAACTTAATGTTTTAGGAGATTGTAACAGTGGAGGCAGACAGGAGATTAAATAAGAAAAAAAAGATGGAGAGAAAATAGGGTAAGAATGAATAGCTGTAAGGGAAAGGGAGGGGGGAGGGTGTGACTTAATTTAATTTGATAAAATCTCAGGATAGGAATGTCAATAAATCACCAATTTCAGATATTATTATTATTATTATTATTATTATTATTATTATTATTATTATTATTATTATTATTATTAATAATATTAATAATAATAATAATAATAATAATAATAATTTAAATAGAGTTGTGATTGTCGATTTGATGATATCATGCATTGAATAATTTGCTGTTTTCTTCATTTTTTCATTTATTCATTTATTTATTTATTTATTTATTTATTTATTTATTTATTTATTTATTTATTTATTTATTTATTTATTGCAAAGACGTAGAAGTTTGATATCATTTGCCTGAGGCAGGCCAGATAAACTTATACTTGCTTCCAATTCCGCTTAGTTATTATCCAGTAGAGTTAAAGCACTTGGGATAATCAACCTTTTACGACTTGATTGAGTTTCAACATATCAACATTTTTTCGGTCATCTCCAATATAAACTATCTTCAAAATCAACATGTCAACTTCGTATAAGATAGACGGTTTATCTTCCAATCCTTTTTTTTTTCTCCTCCGTATAAAATTTTAGAGTACAATTCTCTTTTAATCAAAATTGCTTCCGTGATCTCATTATTGATGCTATGTATTTGGGTAAAATAATCACAACATCCGCCAACTGTATATAACGCATCAGTACTCAAAACTGTAACATTGAGCGTCTATAATCTGATTGATAAAATTTAGTGAGAACTATTCACCAAATTATATGTCTATAAACAATAGCAAAGAGCTGAGTGAAGTCAACTTCGTTCCTTCTATTATACTTTGTAACATTGATGCGAATTATTAGTTTCCCTAATTAGGCAGGGGAAATGAAATGAAAGAGGGGAGGAAGCGAGTGGATTCTGTACAAAAGAATGAAAGAGTGAAGGAATGTGCGAGTAGATAGCCGAGTTCTAATGTATTTTGTAGATAGGGGACATAATAGAGGATGTATTGAATGTCAGCCTGAAGGCTGGGGTGATACGAGTGGCAGGTGGCTGAATGGTAATGGTGGAGGGAAGGAAGGAGTGAAAGCAGGGCGGGAAGGCAGGAACGATGGAAAGAGAGAGGGAGGGAAGGAAGGAAGAAGGAGAGTGAGAGGGGGGGGGGGGGGGGGGGTGAGTGAAGTAACGAAGACAGGAACGGAATGAAGGAAAGGGCGAAGGAAGGAAGAAGGAAAGAAGAGTGGCAGGTGGGTGAATCTGGAGAAATGGTAATTGTAACAGGAAGAAGGGAAGGAAGGAGGGAGGGAAGGAGGGAGAGAAAGGGAGGGAAGGAAGGAATGAATGAAGAACAGAAGGAAGCAAAGGAGGAATGAATAAAAGATTCACGGAAGGAAGGAAGGCGAATCAGAGGGGAGGAAGACAATTGAAGGAAAAAATAGAGGGAGAGAGAGAGAGAGAGAGAGAGAGAGAGAGAGAGAGAGAGAGAGAGAGAGAGAGGGGGGGGGGAGGAAGGAAGTACGTAAGAGCCAGATAGATAAACTGGGAATTGTATGGCTGGACTGATGGAGTGGACGAATATGGAAGGAAAGAATGTATGAAGGGATGAATAAGGCTAATAATATTATAGCAAAATGGCCTGGAAGCGAGGCAGATAAATCATGTAATCATAATATGGAATAATTAACAGGGAGAATGCAGACATAAAGAAGAAAGGGAAGGATATGAAAGGTAAACTAAAGTAACATGAATGAGCCAGACGGATAAAATCATATTATACGAATTGATGGATGGAATGAATAAATGAATGAATGAAGATGGAGTGAATGAGGGAAGGTATGAAGGTAAAAGTATAGGTCAGGCAAGATAAAACATGCAATGGTATATGGATAGACTGACGGAATGAATGTAGATGAAAAAGAAGGAAAGAAGAAATCGATATATCAAGGTGCAACGTAAAATAATTTACAAACTTGAACAAGCCAGGCAGACAAATCATGCAATGGTGTGGATAAAAAGACGGAATGAATATAGATGGAAAAGAAGGAAAGAAGGAATAAATGTATAAAGGTACAAAGTAAAGTAGTGTGAACACACGCCAAGCAGATAAACCTTGTAATGGTATTTGCCTTTGGCACAGTATGGGTATGCTGGCCTTTTATACGTGGACGATGTGTGTGTGTGTGTGTGTGTATGTGTGTGTGTGTGTGTGTGTGTATGGGCGTGTATGTGTTTGTGTTTGTATGTTTGAGAGAGAGAGAGAGAGAGAGAGAGAGAGAGAGAGAGAGAGAGAGAGAGAGAGAGAGAGATAGAGAGAGATATGACATTTAGTGAAATGTCTTCTCTCTCCTTTCGTCTTAAAATTGTCAAAAAGCGTTCAACCCGGCCTTTGAAGTAAAAGAAAATAAATAAAGAAAAAAAAAAAAAAAGAAAAGAAAGAAAAATAAATATGTCTTTGAAATAAAAGAAAAGCTGTCTGGCCAACATTTTAAATATTTTTTTTTTTTTTTTTGTTATTAAATATATATATTGTTAATGTAATCGTTAATTTACTCCACATTATCCTGTCATATGGTATGATTTCAATATCTGGTTATTACCGTGATAAAACGTTTAATTAGATTGCCACTATTATAATAATATTAGCCAAGAGCAAATCGTCAAAAAGCGCGTCTTATTTCGTGATTCGTGACCTGAACATTACCCTGCTATTGTTGTCATGGTCTCAAGTGAGTAAAGAGCTACTCGACTATGCATAAAGATATATGTAGAATGAGGCCCCAGAATTTACTAGTTACTATAAATGAAAAACAATTAACGATTTGTTTACAATGAAATAAAAATAATGATGAAATTTAATTAAAAGAGGTAAACAGTGATCGTGGCAGTTACAAATAGAGATATGAATATTTTACGTAACTTATGATAATTTGTCAGGTTCGTAAGTTTACGTTTCCAGGCAGTTGATGGGCTTGGATGATCTATTCCTCTGATAACAGGATCGGACTCGTAAAATTCCACTTCCAGGCAATTGGTAAGAAGTTATTGTGTAGTCCTTTGACAGCGGGCTTGGGTTTGATCCTTGAAGATTATACAATCAAAGTTAAAAGCTCCGGCGTCTTAATGGTGTAGATATAATATCTACAAAGTCCCAAAAGATAAAAATCTTCCAGTATATATATATATAGGAATAGAGCGACTGGCCGTCCGGCATAGATTGTGGAGAGAAAGTGAGTGTCGAATGTTAGACCTATCAGCTTTTATAATAAGTGGCTACGTGACAGAATGTAGAACGAAAAGTATTCACTAATTAGAAATTAATTCGAGGGAAGGCTATAAAAGGAAAGACGATCTAATATTAGAAGGTAAAGTTTATCTAAGCCTACCGAAATATAACTGGAGTGAGATGAATTCAGTTCTTAATAAAATAAAATTTAATAAGATAATTGTGAACAACCTTTTACTGTGACACCCCCCACCCACGTTTAAAATATACTCTTTAACCATTATGGGAAAGATAGATTTACAAACGGAAGTAAATTTAATATCATGATACTCTAGCATTAATCCATTATTATGATTTGTGCTACCATTAAATTATTTATTAACTAGACATGGAAATGTTTATATTAACGTAGGTATATGAATGGGTGACAATAACAATGAAAGATTGTGATTACAAATCATTGTGATGAACAATAGTGATGGCAATGTGATTACAAATCATTGTGATAAACAATAGTGATGGCAATGAAGCATGATTTAAGTCGATGATATGAAGGTAATTTACTGAATGAAATGAATGAAAATGTAAATGGAATATTGACATTTCAATTATTAATCATAAATGAGTGAAAATTCATAACAATAATAGATAAAGAGAAGATTTCCCAAATCATGAATGGTATGGTATATATATCCAAACAATACTCAATGTTACATTAAGTTGGGTCATCATGTTTACAAATAAAATTATCGAAATTGTGCGTTCTGATTTGGCATAATTTTCGAGGTAACTAACAGTATGCATGAGAGGTTAAGTTATACCCTTCTCACGTCATTACACAAATCGAGAAAGTAGGTCGGCGTGAATATTTTCACAGCCTGGTATGTGAGAGATACTGAAAGTGTAATTTTGCAAAAATAGACTCCACCTTAGTACTCTACTATTATTCATTTTGTTATTTCTTATGTACGTGAGTGGTTTATGGTCCGTTTCGACCACAAACTTTTAGCAGTAGATATCTGCTGAATGTCTTTAAAGCAAAGACGATGGCCAGTCCTTCACGCTCTATTACAGAGTATCGTGATTCTCTGTCCAATAATTTTCTGCTTGCATATAAGCAAGGCATTAGAGTTCCCTCATGTTCCTGTAATAGTACACCTGCGATGCCCTTATCAGACGCGTCAGTTCTTACAACAAATTCTTTTGATATGTCGGGTAATTTAAGAATTGGTTCTGAACAGAGTAATGCCTTTAATTGGTTAAAGCTATTCTGACACACTTCTGTCCAAACAATTTTGTTCGGTGACCCATTCTTTGTCAGATTTGTTAGCGGTGTCGCGATGTGCGCGAAGTTGTAAATGTATTTCCTGTAAAAATTTAGGAGCCCAAGTACTTTGCGTACTTCTTTTTTTGTCTTAGGTGGTTGCAATTGTGCGATTTTTTGTTTGTTTTTCTGTCTCGGGTGTCTGTGTCCCATGACCAACGGTATGATTAATCCTGCATTTGAAGCTTCGATATTAGTAAACATAGGTTGCGACACTGTGTCTCTATCAAAATACTTTTTTAGCATATTTGCATGGAATGTCTTTGTTGTGTTGTTAATTTTAATCTCGTAATTAACATTAGATTTTACTGCTGTTATTTTGAATGGGTGTAAGAAGGATTCTAGACAGTCTGAGCGTTCATCGTATGTTGGCATGCGTGGAAGTTTCACGAAAAATTCATCACTATTATTATGTTTTCTTTCATGACCGGTTTTTGTTTTTTCAATTTCCAGCATCATTTGGGTCCTTTTGGTTTCTTCTTCTGCTAAAGCTATTTGTCTTTTTAGTTCCCTTTCTTGGGCTCTTTCTTCTCGTTCTTCTCTGCGTATTCTTTCTTCGTTTTCTTCTCTACGAATTCTTTCTTCATTTTCTTCTCTACGAATTCTTTCTTCATTTTCTTCTCTACGAACTCTTTCTTCATTTTCTTCTCTACGAATTCTTTCTTCTTTTTCTTCTTTTATTTTCTCTTCGCACCATGAAAATATTCTTTCCTGGGGTATTTCTAAGTCCTTTGCGAGACTTAAGTATCTTTTATATGCTTCCATTTTTGCAATAAATTAGTTACGATGTGTTATATATATTATATTGACAGGATACTGTTACTGACTGTTTTATTTATTTACACTTACTGGAATGAACTGTTCTATTTTTAGAAATCTCTCTCTCTTATTTCAACTTATTATGTATGTTGAATTTGATGCCTTTTATCGTTATATCTTATAAAGCAATGTGTCAATACAATGCGGAGTTATTATGACTTGTGTCAATAACAATGTGTCAATCGCGTGTACTCTAAACTATGTTACTACGAAAAATTTATCACCAATGTGTGTGACTCGTCGTTAGTTTGTGTACAATTATTCGCAATGACGCTAATATACTAGAGTGTGATAACAATAATAGGATGCCAAAATAATCCCAAGTTATCTATCACTAAATATAACACGACGGCTAGTTGACTCCTTTTATTATTATTTAGTTTTTAAAGACTCACTTTTCAGAACATAATATAGAAGTGTTTTCGGTAACAGTAATATGCCAAAAATGTATTTAAAACAAATCACTATGCAAAACAAATCACGATGTCTATAGTTACTATGTGATGCCCAACTCATGTAAAAGAGAATAATGAAGGATACATTTACCAACTCAGTTCGTGGCTGGGACCTCTCTCTTGTTCAATGGTTGTTCAACAATTGTAATTAGGCATTGAAGAGTGTTTAACAGTGATGTCTGAAATACAAAACAATAAAATATCGTAAGATTTACAATAGTTACAAAATGTGTTCACAACACTGAGTGATTGGATGATAGGTGAATGAATCGTTATGGAATGTAAACATATTGAAAACAATTCATGAATGAGGCAAACAATGGATAATGTATGAATGAAAGAATGAAGGGAGGAATAAATGTATGAATGATTGGATAAATGAGTGAATAAACGAATGAATGGATGAATGAATGAATGAATGAATAAATAAATAAATGAATGAACAATGAATGAATGAATGATTTATAAATGAATAAATGGATGAAGGAATGAATCAATAAAATGCT
>NC_088361.1:28542872-28548808 GCF_034508935.2 Berghia stephanieae
TTCTTCTTCTTTTTTTTTCCCCTTCCTTTTCCTTTTTTTTTTTTTTCTTCGTCTTCTACTTTTTCTTCTTCTTTTTTTTTCTTCTTCTTCTTCTTCTCTCTTCTTCTTCTTCTCTTCCTACTACTACTACTATTTACTACTACTACTACTACTACTATACACTACTACTACTGCGACTACTACTAACTACTACTACTACACTACTACTACTACAACTACCTACTACTACTACTACATTACACTACTACTACTACTACTACTACTACTACTACTAACTACTACTACTACTACACTACTACTACTACTTCCCTTCTTCTTCTTCTTTTTCTTCTCTTTTTGAAATTAAGTGAATGCGTAAACCTTCTACTTCACTCCCTTGATCAATGACTGCGTGTTTATACAAGGGTTCCATCTATTAATGCTATGCTTTAGCTAAAACACTCAAATATACTCCAGCCTGGTAAAACGTACCAACACACAAAACCATGAACCTTGATCTTTTCTTAGCCCCTGAGGTTTCCCTTTTAATTTGAAGAACTAATTATCAAAATGCAAAATAATTAAAATAAAATTAAACTACTATAATTCTTTCTCTAGATCTTAGTGACGTCAATTTCGATCCATCTGTGGGGGATAGATATCCCAATATTCTGGTTGAATGAATTTATGCCTTATCTGATTGTGAGAGCCCTTTGAAATACTCTTTCCGTGTGTCTTGACCGCAGAGGAGTTCCCTATAGTGGACACTATCGATGACAAAATGGGGGGTCCCGAAACTCAGTTGGTAGGGCACTCGCTTCACCATAAAAGGACCGAGATAGATACCGATGTGTGCAGTCGATATTTTTTATGACCCCCTCCCACCCCCCCCCCCCCCTCCTCTTCTCCTGCGATCCAGCAGTGATTGGGTAGCTGGGTCTTCAGATCTGGTGGAAAGTGCTTTGCGATGACTGGCGTCCTGTCAAAAGGGTAGCAAGCTGGTCAAGCAGGCCTTTATCAAGCACTTTTTTGAGCACGTTAGCGGATAATGCCTCTATAAAAGCTCAATTTTAATTTTTGTTTTGTTTTTAATATTCACTTATTCACACCGGGGATCGAGTTACGAATGCAAATATCTTCCTTCCCCCATTTAAATGGGGGGCCCTAGAGATTTACGATCATTGTACACATACATGCCTCTTTGATCGCTGGTTACGTTCAACATCGTTTGAATTTATACGAGGAAAGACGCTGTACTGATGAGCCCACCGACACAGATTTAAAGTATCAAATTAAAGTTTTCCGAAAAAATTACCTTTTAACCGCATCTGGTTTAATAAAAAAGCACCGACGTACGTTAAGAGTTGGCGATGATAAAAAGCAATTTACAGAGATTGTGTTTTGCGGGTTAAAATCACAAGACAGACATAATATTAAACAAACATCTTGTTTCTATAAAGTTGTTTGGAGTAGGTTTTTTTCAATGCGTGGGAACCGGCTAAATTAGAGTTGTTTTTGACATGGCCAAAAACTTGCCAAACCATTTTTAAAATTTTGGCCAGAAAAAGGAAGTAGTTCATAAATAAAAAGGGTGCCGAAATAGCTCAATTTGGGGTATAATGTCGGAATGGTTAAGATAAAGTAAATTGTGTATAAAAATAAAATGATCAAACTATGAAATTTATTGTTTTTTTTACTATATTTTTTTCTCAATTTAAAAAAACAAAACTCACTCTATTTAATAAAAGCGTTTCGTAGTCATTACAACCATTAGGCCCATGGGACTGGATTTTTCAATAGCATGAAAGGGATAATAACAATTTTTGCTCCCTTTTTTTGATTGGACGCGAGTCAATCGCGAAGTACTTTCCAATAGATCTAACATCCTAATTAAAATAATCAATGCTAGGTGGACAGAAAAAGACTTCACCCGGGGATCGTTTTAAGGTCCCTTTGTGTGGACGCGAGCACTCTACCGACCGAGCTAACGAACCTCCAAAGGACCTACTTTATTATATCAACTCAAATTTATAAATAAGTCTTTAAAGCTAATTTCCACCCCGGGGTTTTGATTTCAACGTACATATTACTGTTTTGGGACGATTGGTCATTGATGGATTTTAACAACTTTCAACGCGTCGAAATTCTTAAATCTAAGACTTTTTTAGACATTTCTAGTTTAAGAAATTTTGACCAGTTTAAAAATCGATCGGCCCAATGATGGATCGAAATTTTTTTTCTGGCCAATTAAAAAAATTAATTAAATGACGTTTTTTTTTTTTCCATGGTTTATATGTTTATTTGATTTTGGGGTGTGTGTGTGTGTGTGTGCGTGGGGTGCGTGTTGTGTGTGTGTGTTTGTGTATTTATTAGCTTACCGGATTTTCCTCTCCTACAGAGGTTGAATGTCATAGAACGCTCAAGGGCCATTACCTAGAAGTCATATATATTGTAACGAGGTTTGTAATTAAATGGGGTATGAAGGAAATTCAGAGAGAAAGACATGAAGAAAGGGATAAATATATATATATATATATTATATAAATATATATAAAAGAGAGAGAGAGGAGAGAGAGAGAGAGGGGGAGGAAGAAAAAGGAGAGAGAGAGAGAGAGGGGGGAGAGACTGACAGAGAGAGAATGAGAATGAGGAGAGAGAGCGAGAGAGGGAGAGAGAGAGAGAGAGAGAGAGAGAGAGAGAGGAAGATAGAGAGAGACAGAGAGAGACATGGTGAGAAAGAGAAAGAGAGAAAAAAAGAAAAGAAAGAAAGAGAGAGAGAGAGAGAGAGAGAGAGAGAGAGAGAGAGAGAGAGATAATTTTATGACACAGTTCATGACAGAAAAGTTGAATCTGACAGCTTTTCTTTGATCAATTATTGATTAAAATTGATTACTCTTTGTTTTACGGGTGTATATCGGTAAATTATCATTTAGAGTGTTGACATAATTATAACAGTGAGACAGATAAAAAAAACTGCCACATTCGTATTTGTATGGCATATCGGATAATATAATTCCTCACATAATGTAATAACAGAAGCAGAAATATAATCTAACTGAATAATATTAATATGACGTGTTGGGGATCATTTTGGAAAAATCAATTAAAAAAAAAAAAAGGGAAGGAAGGGGGGGGGGGGGGGGAAAGAAAAGGGGGGGGGGGGGGGGGGGTGGGGGGGGGGGGGAGAGAGGAGGTTCTAAATTTCCATGCTGTAACCATACCAGTTCATTCATGCCCTATTAATTAATATATTCATTAATTCATTCATTCATCCAATTACTCATTCATTCAAGTATTTCTTTATTCAATCATTCATTCCTTCGTATTTTATTTTATTTTTTATTATTATTATTATTATTATTATTATTAAATTATTATTATTATATTATTATTATTATTATTAATATTAATTATATTATTATCATTATTATTATCATTTTTATTATTATTATTATCATCATCATCATCATCATTATTATTTTTATTAATTTTTACTATTATTGTTATTATTATTATTATTTAATTTTTATTATTATTATTATTATTATTATTATTATTATTCATTCTTAATAACGCATTCATTGATGATTCCTTTAACCCTTTATATTTTATTCTATAGCCCACTCGTTCGCACTAATTTTAAATTCATTCCTCTTTTTTCAACACCTTCTTCCTTACCTTTCCTCAATGCTTTATCTTTCTTTATATCATTCACACACACACACACACACACACACACACACACAACACACGATCTCTCTGTCGCTTTCCTCTCTCTCTCTCTCTCTGTAATATATCTATCCCCTCTCCTCTCTGTATATATTTTATCTCTCTCTCTCTCTCTCTCTCCTCCTCTCTATATATATATAAATATATATAATATATAATATATATATATATAATATATATATTTGTCTCTCTCCTTTCTCGTCGTCTCATCATCTTTCAACTTTCTTCATTTTAAAAATTTAAAAAGTGATCTATCTTACCTAGTCCCTCTCTATCAATCCATTCTTTCGTTACTTGTTTTTTCAGTGTTATATTTCTCTATCCAACCCCTTCTCTCTCTCTCTCTCTCTCCCCTCTGTCCTCTCTCTCTCTCTCTTCTCCCCCTTTCTTCTTCTCTCTCTATCCCCCCTCTCTCTCTGTGTTTGTGTGTGCGTGTGTTTAAGGGGGGGGGGGGGGGGGGTTCTACTTCTAATTTCTTCTCCTTTGCCGTCACCTCACCTCTCCCCCCCTCTTTCTCCTCCTCCACTTCCTCTCTCTCTCTCTCTCACATCCTCTCCCCTCCCCTCTCTCTCTCTTCTCTCTCCTCCTCTCTCTCTCCCTGTTCTTTCCCCTCATCCTGTTCCTCTTTTCATCCACCCCCTCCTTTTCCCCCTTCTCTCTTCTCTTATTATCCTTCATCTTATTCTTTCCTCCTTTTCTGGCTGTTCTCTTTAATGACAATTTTCTTCTAGAGCGAAACACAATCAAATCCCTAAACGATACAATTATATTTTAGGACTCCTCGTGCCTTTTATACAATATCGTATTTTATTATCTCTTTCTTTTCCCTCTCCACTCCATGAATTTTTGTAGCCTTTCGTAAAATGACAAAACAGGCTTTCTCTCATTTTTGTAATTAATGTTAGAAGTCTCAAGCAACAGATTTAAAAAAAAAAAAAAAAAGTCTAAAACAGATTAGGGGTCGTAAAATTGAAATAATATTTGGCCATGTAACAACTTTCCCCGATGAAAGATATTTTAAAAGGGCAAAGGTTGAAGCAAGGCCTTCTTATATAGCTATATAGAAGGCCTTGGTTGAGGCAAGAACATGAATGGATGATGTGAAAGGCTGGAACGGACTCTCTGCAACTGAATGTGGCCAAAAAGCGTACAACAAAGAGGAGCGTACCATTTCAAGTCGATTTTTTTTTTATAGAGATGGCACCGAAGTAAGTATTAGTCTATCGATATACATTATGAAGTATAGTTTTTCATTTTATATACATATAGATGGAACGAATATGACGTCACTCAGATTTTGTTATGTTTTTTTAGATAGTCATTTTAATGATCAGTTCTCTATATATTATATCAATCGGACTATAAACTTTTAAAGTTACACAAAGTTTTGTATGTTGGTACGTTATAAGCCTACTGGCGAATGTTGTGAGTATTTTGCCTAAACGCGTGACATCAATATTAAAGCAAAATCTCAGCTTTCATATAATTGTGTTTTTGAAACGTTGGAGAGAGAGGGAGTGGGGGAAGATGATAATTTTACATCCCTCATTCATTCAGTAAAGATTTTTTCTAGTGTTTTGTTTGTTTTTGCTTCCTGCTATCTATCCAAACATTCATCCATCCACCCATCCATACATCTATCTACTATCTCTATCTATCTATCTAACTATCTATCTATCTATCTATCTATCTATCTATCTATCTAATCTATCTATCTATCTATCTATCTATCTATCTATCTATCTATCTATCTATCTATCTATCTATCTATCTATCTATCTATCTATCTATCTATCTATCTATCTATCTATCTATCTATCTATCTATCACTATCTATCTATCTATCTATCTATCTATCTATCTATCTATCATCTATCTATCTATCTATCTATCTATCTATCGATCGATCGATCGATCGATCGATCGATCGATCGATCTATCTATCTATCTATCTATCTATCTATCTATCTATTCTATCTATCTATCTATCAATCTATCTATCTATCTAACTATCTATCATCTATCTATCATCTATCTATCTATCTATCTATCTATCTATCTATCTATCTACTATCTATCTATCTATCTATCTATCTATCTATCTATCTATCTATCTATCTATCTATCTATCTATCTATCTATCTATCAAACTACTACATTTGTCTGTTTTGAATTAGTTTGTAAACGAGAAGTACATATAACTTATTAACCATAGTTCATCTTATTCC
>NC_088361.1:28551407-28556407 GCF_034508935.2 Berghia stephanieae
TACAATTAAAAAAAAAAACACCAAAAAACACCAACAAAACTACTCCTACCCAAAGAAAAAACAAGATAAAAACAAAACCAGAAAATAAAAAAGGATAAAAAAAAGATTACGATACGAAACAAAATAAAACAAGACAAAAGAAATTTAAAAAAAACCCCAAAAAACCCCCCCAAAAAACTTTTGTTGCTGTTCTCATTCTCTCCTTCCACCGATTTCTTTGGTTTGTGGCCATAATATTCCAGGTTTCTGGCAACCCTTCTAGCTCGGCGGTAATAATAAAGATGGATTGCCTCACCTGATTTCACGTGGAATCCCCATGCTAATGGGAGAAAGGTTGAGAGAGCTGTTCTGGAATGTCAACTGTTTTGTCTCTAATAATGCCGATGTTGTTTTCTTCAGGACAGGTTTGATGTCGTTAGGATATAATTAAAAGGTACAGGATATATTACAGCGGATTTATGCCCAACACTGATAAAACGCCTTTTATACAGTTTGGCCATCTTTCTTTATATAGATATTTTGAAATCCAGCCTCTCCCCCCCTCCTCTCCCCCCTCTAACTTGCCAAAACATTCTCAAAATCCGGGACTTCTTTTCTTTTTTTTTCTTCCTCCACCCTTAAAGCCTTCTCTCATTATCTCTCCCTCCCTCTTTCTCTTCCATCTATCAGCCTCCCTCCTCAGGCCCCTTATCACCATCATCATCATCATCATCATCATCATCATCATCATCATCATCATCATCATCATCATCATCATCATCATCATCATCCCCCGCTAAATGGTATCTTTCGATCTAACATTTTATAATTTCTCTTCCCCCCCCCCCCCCCCCCCCCCTCTCCTCCCCCTCTCCTCCCCTCCCTCATGCAATATGTCATTTATCTCAATTTAAATTACACAGCATTATCATTCTTTTTCAAAATGATATGGGTGTATTAATAAAGATGCACTCGAAATTTGAAGAACGAAATCCGGGTGTATTTAAACATCATTTATAGCTTCATCTCCATGAAAACCTTCCCCGAGTTATATTCCATGTAATTATTACGTCCCCCCCCCCCCCCCCCCACACACACACACACACCTCCCTCCCCCGCTCCCATGTCTATCGTCTGTCCTATTAGGGGAAATTTAATCTTCCGGCCGAGCTGCCTATTAGTTCATTATAACGCATATCTCTCTCTCTCTCTCTCTCTCTCTCTCTCTCTCTCTCTCTCTCTCTCTCTCTCTCTCTCTCTCTCCCCCCCCCCCCCCCCCCCCGTCTCTTTTGCCTAGCGGTTTTCATTCACCATTCGGTGAACCCTCCCCACCACCCGGCGCCCGCCGGCCCCACATGCTATCAATCGCTCATTTCCATATTTATCGTTCGCTGACAAATAAATGATAACGATCCGAATTAAATTTAATGTCGATACTTTATTCATCTATTGAGGTTCGCTTGCGTTTATGTATTTATTACTTGTGTCTCATCTGATTTGCGTCTTTAAAAAAAAGTATTAATTCATTTTGTTGTTTATTTTTCGATAAATGCAATTAATTGTTATATATATATATATATATATATATATATATATATAATATATATATATATATATATATATATATATATATATATATATATATATATATATATATATATATATTCATTAATTAATTTATTTTTTTCCTAATTTGCTTGTTTTGTTAATCGTCTGTCTCTTCAATAATTTTTTTTTCAAAAGTAGTTTTATACCATAGTTGTTAATGCTATGAGAAGGATGAAAAGACTTTAAAAGATGAATTCTTTTTTAAGAGCTTGAGTGTTCTTTTTGTTTGTGTAAGTAATGTGTGTAAATGTGTATGTGTATTATGTTGTACTTAATTGTTGCTAGGTGCGTCGCATTGTTAATGTGTTTGTGTGTAGTCGTCCTTTTGCATGGTTAATTTATTCGCTTTTGTGTGTATCGGTTTGGCAAAGAAATCTCTCTCTCTCCCTCTCTCTCTCTCTCTCTCTCTCTCTCTTTTTTTTTTTTTTTTTCTCTCTTTCTCTCCATCTTTCTATCTACCTCTTTTTCTACCTTTGTTTGTGTGTGTTTGTATATGTGTTTATCTGTGTTAGAGAGCAGGGTCAGCGAATATACAGATGGATTAGAGAGAGAGAGAGAGAGAGAGAGAGAGAGAGAGAGAGAGAGAGAGAGAGAGAGAGAGAGAGAGAGAGAGAGAGAGAGAGAGAGAGAGACGTTACATGTTGTTGTCCATGTCGATCCGAGTGGATGATTGATTAGTGATTGATCTTCGATCACCGGTTGCTAGCTGATCGACTACCTGGGATTCGGGTTATCGTCGGGTGTTAGTGTTAGTTATATTAGTGTTGTTAGTGGTAGTAGTTCTGGTAGTGGTGGTGGTGCTGGTAGTGGTGGTGGTGCTGGTAGTGGTAATGCTGGTGGCAGTTTGGTAATTTGCTGAGGTCACCGAATAATGTCATGATGTTTGATTTGTGTGTGATTTGGTATAGAGCAAATTGTCGATCAGGCCTGTTACCCATCCCTTCTTCCCCCTCCCCCTCTCTCTCTCCTTCTCTCTCTCTCTCTCTCTCTCTCTCTCTCTCTCTCTCTTTCTCTCTTACACACCCACACACCCTCACACTTTTATTCTCGGCCTCTCTGTCTTACTCTCTTTCTGTCTCCGTTTTTCTGTCTCTATCTGTTCCCCCTCCCTTTCCTCCCCCCTCCCCTCTTCCCTCCCCTCCCTTTTCCCTCCCCTCTCTCTCTCCTCTCTCCCTCTCTCTCCCTCTCTCTCTCCACCACTCTCTCTCTCTCCCCCTCTCTCTCTCCCTCTCTCACTCCCTCTCCCTCTCTCTCTCTCCCTCTCTCTCTCTCTCTCTCTCTCTCTCTCTCTCTCTTTTTTCATAAAGCCACCGATTATGTTGGATTAAAAAGGAATCTCACATTTAAAGGGTTAATAGCTGTATTGTTATTTTGGCGGTCGATAAGGCTGTATGCTGTAAATCAGACAGACTGACAGACGGTATGGCATGCCTAGTTAGAGATAGGTTAAAATGCATGGATATATAAAATTACATTGTAGCTAAATACGAGACCATTAGCATAGGTATGAGAAACGATTTGGTAATGGAAAGTAGAGAATTTTATTGCCGGTCTCTCTCCCCTCCTCTCTCTCTCTCTCTCTCTCTCTCTCTCTCTCTATCTCTTTCTCTCTCCCTACTCTTTCTCTCTCCCTGAGAGAGAGAGAGAGAGAGAGAGAGAGAGAGAGAGAGAGAGGAGGCGGAGAATACATAAGATAGAAGGAATGAAAAGATCAATAATCGATTTGGCAGTCTTGGCGTTTTATTTTTATTCACGCGATATAATCTTGGAATGCTATTATTAGCCTCCCCCACCTCCACCCCCCGCCTCTCTCTCTCTCTCTCTCTCTCTCTCTCTCTCTCTCTCTCTCTCTCTCTTTCACTCCTTTAACTCATATCTCCTCTCTTTCCCTTCCTCTCTCTTCCTTCCGCATCGCCCCCTTCCTCACTCTTCCTTCCTCATCGCCCCCTTCCTCTTTTCCCCGCTCCCCCTCTCTCTCTCTCTCTCTCTCTCTCTCTCTCTCTCTCTCTCTCTCTCTCTCCTCCCCCCTTAATCTTCCTTCTCTCATTCTCTCTTCTCTCTATCTTTCTCTATATTTATATAGTATAAGGCAGTGACATTGAATATAGTGAACTTGTTTAATTTTATCTTTTTCTCTCTAATAACAGTGCCTTATCCACGTTGTATCATTACGCCAAAAAGTACTAATATTGCAGTGCTCTGGAAAAACACATATTTAAAAATTTGGCCAGAAAACTCGTCCTTCAAATATCGATCGATTTTAATGTCTCTCATCTTAGGAAAAACTCTCAATAGAAAGTATGCGCTTGGCCAAGAAGCTCAAGACAATGCCATCCGGAAGTATAATGGACTAACACACTAAACTATGGTGTAACAAAGGACGTTTATAGTCTGGATAATAGATAGAACGAAGATGACGTCAATCAGGTCTGTGTCATTGTTTTTGCCACCCACGTTTATAAGTAATTTTCACTAAGCTATATGAACAGGAGTGAGAATTACTCATAAACATAGATGGCAAAAAAAAAAAAAATAATAAAAAAAAAAAAAAAAAAAAAAATAAAACAATAACAAAGACCTGAGTGACGTTAATTTTGTTCTATCTATAGTAATAATGTTCAACCGACGTGTACGTATTTGCAAATGTGTTCATGTCGTATTCCGACTTATGGGGGAAGAACATTAAAAAAAGAAAAAAAGAAGTGTTGCCTACCTATTGAATGTTTTATCCTTTCATATTTCATTTGAATGTAGCGAGAGCTAGAGATACTAGATAGATTTGGTGCACCAATGGTGGTTATGATATTGTATATCATGTGAATTGACTTTTTTTTAAAACGTTTTGTTTGATTGTGTCAGGGGTTGATTTATGTCAGGGGTTGATGGATAAGTCAGTTTAAATAACTAAGGTGTAGGGGTGGATTTCCAGATGAGTCGTTGTAAATAACTGTGGTGTAAGGGTTGATACCCAGATTATAGTCATTGTGTTGAGCTTTGATGTCCCCGTGTTTTCCGTCATTGTTGTTGTCATCGAGTCTTAGATTTTACCTTGAGAAAGGATGTACGTGCATCATGGGGCTCGATTTTTGGGTAATTTGATAGGTTTGTTGTAATGAAATTTCTAAAGCATTGCAAACTATCCGTTAATGAATTTGATATGGGATGGGTTGGAACGGAAGTTTGGTGTTAGAGGGGGGTGTCCTTAATTTAGTTCTATTATTTAAGATTTCGACCAATCAGAATGTTTCGTTGAACAAGGGTGCAATTGTAGATTCTGATATTTTGATCAGTTGAACTGAAGACTCCGGCTTGGACGGACGTGCTAGTGACTCGAAGAGAGCACTAAAATTATAATAAATAAATTCTTAAAGTTTATGCTGTTTGTGGCAGCGGTGATACTGTTTGTGGCAGTA
>NC_088361.1:28561407-28564131 GCF_034508935.2 Berghia stephanieae
TGGCAGGTGAGAGCGTGGCTCTACCGTGTGAGCTATCCACGAACACAAAAATATTCGTTTCAAACTCAAAGTCATTTCTAGTTCCTTCTCTCACCCACTTCTTGAGACCGCCGATTCGTTCACCACCATCGCGAATTAATGTTGACCAGCAGTTAAAAAAAAAAAAAAATTTTATTCTCTATTGTCTTCTGGCACTTTTCTACTCCTTCATATCTTGTTGTTACCAACATAAGTGCCTGCTCCCACTCACTTTTCTGAATTAAAAAATTCACCCCCATACACCGGAGCATACTCAATGTCTCAATCGTTTCTATTTTATATGTTTGTGATGAGAATATTGGCTATTAAGCTTAACTGCTGGTCAACATTACTTCGCGATGGTGGTGAACGAATCGGCGGTCTCAAGAAGTGGTGAGAGAGGGATCTAGAAATGACTTTGAGTTTGAAACGAATATTTTTGTGTTCGTGGATAGCTCACACGTTAGAGCCACGCTCTCACCTGCCAGGCGGAGTTGTCGTACCAATAAGGTCGCAGGTTCAAACCCCACCACCGCCGCGAAAAAATTTTTTATTCTCTATTGTCTTCTGGCACTTTTCTACTCACTTCATATCTTGTAATTAGTGCGGACTGCGATGGCGTTCACTGGCAAAACACATTTAATTTTTCATTTTGCCAGACATGTTTTACCTTAATTTCAATGAACCAAGATGACTCCCAACTTGCCCCCCAAAAAAAATTCAACCCTGAGACTGCGAATAATTTCTAAAAATTTAAAAAGATTCAATGAATTTTGGCAAGTTGGGGTTACCTTAATTAAACACTATAAATTTTAGTTTGAAAAAGAAAACTAACATTAATGTAAAATGTGTTTTGTCAGGGCGAAAAGGCTGCGCGGTGATCGATAGTCATCAGTTCCCGCCCTACTCCCCCCCCCCCCCCCACCCCCCCCCCATCTTTCATCCTATTTAGAACAGGGGAGGAGAAGCCCTTTTTATATGGACAAACCACACTCGCGAATCTTTCACGTGTAATTATATGCTTACTTTTGTAATGCAAGAACTTCTCTTGACATCCTCTTCCCCCCCCATTTCTCACCCCCCTCCCCCCCCCCCCCCCCCCCCTCCCCCACTGACTCTGCGTTCTTTCTCTCTGCCTTTAAATCCACCTTTTTCTTCCCGTCTGGTTGTCTCTTTGTTCTAGCACTCACACTCACTCAATCACTAGCGCACTCACTCACTCATTCACTCACTCACTCACGCACTCACCCAACCACCCACCCATCACTCCACTCACGCTCACATACTAACCCAACTCACTCACTCAATCACTCAATCACTCATATACACACATTCACTCTTAAATCGTAATCACACACAAAACACACACACACACACGCGCGCACGCACGCACAACACACACACACACACATACACACACCGCCCCCCCCCCCCCCCCAAAGAAAAACGCTCACAACCCAATAAAATAAAGTCTTAAAACGATTACAATCATCACGATAAAAAGCTGTGATTGTTTCTTCACAATTCGATACCAATACACACACACACATACAAACACACACACCCGTACACAAGCACATACACAAACACAGCATACACAAATAACACGCGAATCATAACGATATTCAATAAACCAGGATGATAAAACAGCTGATAGCAACCCGTCTGTCTTCCCCCATCCCTCCAACCCTCACCACTACCCCATACATTCCCCCCTCATATTCATTTATTCACAAACCGACCTGAATTGATGGTACTCATCAGTACACTATTGATCCAGCTGTCATCAGCCTAAAAAATAGTGTCCATTATTTTATATAGCTAAAAGGTACACAAGAAACAGATGAAATAAAACCTCATAAAAATAAAAGATTTTTTTCTTTCTTGAAATGGGGAAACGATTTCAATTTCCTTTAAATACCTTGGCTGATTTGGGCAAGCTTTTAAAACTAATAAATTATAGGAACAGCTTGTATAACAAACCAATCGAAGAGTAAAGGCACTAATAAAAACTACTAATACAATAAATAAAGATAAATAAAAAATAAAAAAAAAAATGAATACATATTAGATAAATAATAATTTTATAATGGTAAATAAATGAGAATAAATAGACGGTTTATTGATGGATGGATAGATAAAAAAATGATAACTCAATCAACCAAATAAATAAATAAAAAAAAAGGATAAAATATATACATAAATAAATAATGAATCGATAAAAATGAATAAGAGATATTAAAAACTGTTCTGAATTACATTGGGGCAGACTGGTCCATCAATGCTTCTTTCTCTAACATCCATACAACATCCATCACGCCTGTCCCCTATATTTTTCCATCCATCCGACCCATCTCCCTTTACCCCCATCTCACTCTTTCCCTCCCCCCCATCCATCCATCCATTCACTTGTCCATTCTCATCCCCATCCATCCTTCATCCCTCCATCCCATCCCTCACCGTTTTATCATTCACTCATCACCAATCAGTCAAACGCTATCAAACAATCATCAATCAATAAAAACCCCCTTACCCACCACCTTTTTAATCACGCCTTTTAGTATTCTTTCTTCATTCCTCCCTCCACCCCACTTCCTTCTTCTTTTCCCCCAAACTCTTCCCCCCCCCCTCATCACACACACCACACACACACACACACCACACAAAAAACCAAAACACAAAACCCCCATTTTCTCCCCTGCCAAA
>NC_088361.1:28566731-28589231 GCF_034508935.2 Berghia stephanieae
GCCAAGCGCATTCTATCTATATCTATCTATCTATCTATCTATCTATGTATCTACCTACCTACCTACCCACTCATTACTATTACGAGGCCTCGTATTTCATTGATTCTAATTCACGGCAAAATACGTTCAGTACAACCTTACTATGCCAAAAGAACTTTTCACATTTTAGCGTTATTTATTTTTCGTCACATTATGGTCACTCCCAAATTGTAAAAAAAAGTCTCAGACCTGACTCTTTTTTGAATTCTCGGTTACTAATCTTTGGCCATAATATTATAGTGGCCATTCTAATCGATGGATATATATATGAATATGAAGTGAAAGTTTGTTTTTTTTGGCCAAATTTCTAAAAGCGTTTTGGCATTGTATGGCAGAGTAGTAATTAGTGCGGATTTTTTAATTCAGAAAAGTGAGTGGAGCAGGCACTTATGTTGGTAACAACAAGATATGAAGTGAGTAGAAAAGTGCCAGAAGACAATAGAGAATAAAAATTTTTTTTCGCGGCGGTGGTGGGGTTTGAACCTGCGACCTTATTGGTACGACAACTCCGCCTGGCAGGTGAGAGCGTGGCTCTACCGTGTGAGCTATCCACGAACACAAAAATATTCGTTTCAAACTCAGTCATTTCTAGATCCCTCTCTCACCCACTTCTTGAGACCGCCGATTCGTTCACCACCATCGCGAAGTAATGTTGACCAGCAGTTAAGCTTAATAGCCAATATTCTCATCACAAACATATAACATAGAAACGATTGAGAACATTGAGTATGCTCCGGTGTATGGGGTGAATTTTTTAATTCAGAAAAGTGAGTGGAGCAGGCACTAATGTTGGTAACAACAAGATATGAAGTGAGTAGAAAAGTGCCAGAAGACAATAGAGAATAAAAATTTTTTTCGCGGCGGTGGTGGGGTTTGAACCTGCGACCTTATTGGTACGACAACTCCGCCTGGCAGGTGAGAGCGTGGCTCTACCGTGTGAGCTATCCACGAACACAAAAATATTCGTTTCAAACTCAAAGTCATTTCTAGTTCCTTCTCTCACCCACTTCTTGAGACCGCCGATTCGTTCACCACCATCGCGAATTAATGTTGACCAGCAGTTAAAAAAAAAAAAAAATTTTATTCTCTATTGTCTTCTGGCACTTTTCTACTCACTTCATATCTTGTTGTTACCAACATAAGTGCCTGCTCCACTCACTTTTCTGAATTAAAAAATTCACCCCATACACCGGAGCATACTCAATGTCTCAATCGTTTCTATGTTATATGTTTGTGATGAGAATATTGGCTATTAAGCTTAACTGCTGGTCAACATTACTTCGCGATGGTGGTGAACGAATCGGCGGTCTCAAGAAGTGGGTGAGAGAGGGATCTAGAAATGACTTTGAGTTTGAAACGAATATTTTTGTGTTCGTGGATAGCTCACACGGTAGAGCCACGCTCTCACCTGCCAGGCGGAGTTGTCGTACCAATAAGGTCGCAGGTTCAAACCCCACCACCGCCGCGAAAAAATTTTTTATTCTCTATTGTCTTCTGGCACTTTTCTACTCACTTCATATCTTGTAATTAGTGCGGACTGCGATGGCGTTCACTGGCAAAACACATTTAATTTTTCATTTTGGCCAGACATGTTTTACCTTAATTTCAATGAACCAAGATGACTCCCAACTTGCCCCCCCAAAAAAAATTCAACCCTGAGACTGCGAATAATTTCTAAAAATTAAAAAGATTCAATGAATTTTGGCAAGTTGGGGTTACCTTAATTAAACACTATAAATTTTAGTTTGAAAAAGAAACTAACATTAATGTAAAATGTGTTTTGTCAGGGCGAATGGCTGCGCGGTGATCGATAGTCATCAGTTCCCGCCCTACTCCACCCCCCCCCCCCACCCCCCACCCCATCTTTCATCCTATTATGAACAGGGGATGGAGGACGCCCTTGTTTGATATGGACTACCACACTCGCGATCTTTTCACGTTGTAATTATATGCATTACTTTTGTAATGTCAAGAACTTTCTCTTGACATCCTCTTCCCCAGTCTCACTCCCCCCCCCCCCCCCCCCCCACTGACTCTGCGTTCTTTCTCTCTGCCTTTAAATCCACCTTTCTTCTTCCCGTCTGGTTGTCTCTTTGTTTCTAGCACTCACACTCACTCAATCACTAGCGCACTCACTCACTCATTCACTCACTCACTCACCGACTCACCCAACCACCCACCCACTCACTCACTCACGCTCACATACTAACCCACTCACTCACTCAATCACTCAATCACTCATATACACACATTCACTCTTAAATCGTAATCACACACAACACACACACACACACGCGCGCACGCACGCACACACACACACACACACATACACACACCGCCCCCCCCCCCCCCCAAAGAAAACGCTCACAACCCAATAAAATAACAGCTTAAACGATTACAATCATCACGATAAAAAGCTGTGATTGTTTCTTCACAATTCGATACCAATACACACACACACATACAAACACACACGCGTACACAAGCACATACACAAACACAGCATACACAAATAACACGCGATCATAACGATATTCAATAAACCAGGATGATAAACAGCTGATAGCAACCCGTCTGTCTTCCCCCATCCCCTCCAACCTCACCACTACCCCATACATTCCCCCCTCACTATTCATTTAATTCACAAACCGACCTGAATCTGATGGTACTCATCAGTACACTATTGATCAGCTGTCATCAGCCTAGAAATAAATAGTGTCATTATTTTATATAGCTAAAAGGTACACAAGAAACAGATGAAATAAAACCTCAATAAAAATAAAAGATTTTTTTCTTTCTTGAAATGGTGGAAACGATTTCAATTTCCTTTAAATACCTTGGCTGATTTTGGGCAAGCTTTTAAACTAATAAATTATAGGAACAGCTTGTATAACAACCAGATCGAAGAGTAAAGGCACTAATAAATAACTACTAATACAAATAAATATATAGATAAATAAATAAATAAATAAATAAATGAATGAATGACATATTAGATAAATATATAGATTTATATAATGGTAAATAAATTGATGAATAAATAGACTAGGTTTATTGATGGATGGATAGATAAATAAATGATAACTCAATCAACCAAATAAATAAATAAATAAATAAAGGATAAATATATACATAAATAAATAGATGAATCGATAAATATATGAATAAGTAGATATATAAAGAACTGTTCATGAATTACATTGACAGACTGGTCCATCAATGCATTCTTTCTCTCTTCTATCCATACATACATCCATCACGCCTGTCCCCTATTATTTTTCCATCCATCCGACCTTCCATCTCTTCATCCATCCATCTCACTCTTCCGTCCTCTCCATCCATCCATCCATCTCACTTGTCCATCCTCTCATCCATCCATCCATCCTTCCATCCATCCATCCCATCCATCCATCCGTTCATCATTCACTCACTCACCAATCAGTCAATCGACTGATCAATCAATCAGTCAATCAATAAACCCACTTACCCACCACCAGTTCATATCACGCCTTTCAGTATTCATTTCTTCTATTCCTCCATCTCACCCCACTTCCTTCTTCTTTCCATCCAACTACTTCCACCCTCCCCTCATCACACACACACACACACACACACACACACACACACACACACACACACACGCCATTTCTCCCTCTCGTCCAAACCAAGTGGTTCTCATATCGAATGGAAGGGCTTATGTGGGATTGCGTGTGTATCGATCGTCCCATTTCCAATACAATCTTTGCAGATTACTGCCAAACAATAACAAAACAGCTTTTTTTTTCCCATAAATCTTTTTAATTCCATCGATCGCTTAACATGACACTCAACTTGTCAAAAATGTCAAACTTGCGACTTCGTTGTGCAGCTATGTGGTCTAGTGGTAGGACACCCACCTTCGGATAGGAAAGTCCAGGGTTCGAGTCCCGCTATGAGCGGCGCATAGTTGAGTCCTTGGAAAATAATATTTACTCTCATTCTCTCACCGTACTCAGGTGTAAAATGAGTACCTGGCCGTTAACAACGTTGTCTCTTCCTACTTGATAAGTTTAAGAATTTTCGACAAGTTGAGAACTTCATAATAGATAATTATTCACTTAATATTTGAAGTGAAACGTTTCTCTCTCTATCTCTCTCTCTCTCTCTCTTTCTCTCTCTCTCTCTCTCTCTCTCTCTCTCTCCCCCCCCCCCCAAAAAAAAAAATAAAATAAAAAATAAAATATAATTTATTTTTTTAAAATGGCGGTTTGTCATCATGTGGTAGATTAGGACTAAGCTTTCTGTGGTGTAGCTCTATCGTCTATCGCCTATCGTGTGTGAATCGAGTTTGAGTGTGGTGTAGCAGCAATGTAGTAAGCTTGTTAGTTTGGAATTTGTTTTTCAAAAAATATTTAAAAAATAAGGAAACCATTCCACTGGCTGGATGGGGTTCCTGATCTCCGATAGCTGGCAGAAAGGTCACTTAATGTCTGTATCTGTTTTCCAACTTGCATTTTGTCATTGTCTTGGAATGAGATTATTTGGATTTGTCCTTTCCCTTGGCTAAGTAAGAGGGAAACAGTTTTGGGGGATGATATTTTTCCCCCTTGTAAATCGTCTCTCTGTTATGTATTGTTATATTTGTTGTTTTTAATATGTAATGTAAGCATTTGAGTCTTTTCCTCCTAGTGGGATCATGTGCTTGTGGTTGGATGACACTTTTAGACGATCTCAAACTATGCACAATGATAGTATGCTCTTGGAATGTAAATCTATTCCCTATTTGTACGATACCCCTTTATCTTACTTTTCGTGTGTGCTTTAAATTGACAATCTAGAATTTAATTCATGTACTATCAATTTAATTACTCTTTTTTTTCTTTTCCTTTTCCTCCTCCCTCTTTTCCTTTTCCTCCTTCCTCTTTTCCTTTTCCTCCTCCCTCTTTTCCTTTTCCTCCTCCCTCTTTTCCTTTTCCTCCTCCCTCTTTTCCTTTTCCTCCTCCCTCTTTTCCTTTTCCTCCTCCCTCTTTTCCTTTTCCTCCTCCCTCTTTTCCTTTTCCTCCTCCCTCTTTTCCTTTTCCTCCTCCCTCTTTTCCTTTTCCTCCTCCCTCTTTTCCTTTTCCTCCTCCCTCTTTTCCTTTTTATATTCCCTCCCCTCTTCGACCTCGTCGTCGTCCTCTTCCTTCTCGTCGTTGTCATCGTCCTCGTCCACGTCCTCCTCGGCTTCCTCCTCCTCTTCACCACCACCACCACCACCACCACCATCATCATCATCATCATCATCATCCACATCCTTCTTCTGAAACAACCACTCCCTCCCCCCCCCCCCACCCCTTCATCCTCAGTCCTTCCTGATTTCTATTAAAAGTCATTGCTTACCATATTTTCATTTCATCTCGTCTCTCCTGTCATCATCATTCACCATTTACTTATCATCACTCATCTCCGACACGACCACCATCACCATCAGTGACATAATTATGATGTATGACTTTATTACAATGTGATAAGGTGACCAAGCATGTATGTCTGTTGTCTATTGATGCTATGCGTTTAGGTAAAATACTCACAAGATCCGCCAGCCAAATGAAACATACCAACACACACAACTGTGTATAACTTTAACATTTATTATAGTCTGATAAAATTTAATGAGAACTAATCATTAAAATGGCTGTATAAAAACAACGAAGAACTGAGTGACGTTAATATCGTTCTTTATTGATGCTATGTGTTTAGATATAATACTCATAACATCGCCTGCCGAATTATATATACTAACAGTAACACACAAAGCTGTATGTAACTTTATAGCTTGGTTGATATACTTTAGTGAGAACGAATCACTAGCAGGCTGTCTAAAAGTAATCGCAAAGAGTTGATGACGTTAACTCCGTTTCTTCTATAACTCTGATTGTTTATAGTCTGTTCGAGAGACTAACGAGAACTTGTCACCCAACGTGTGTTTTTCAAGTAATTTAAAAAAAAAGTAAAAACAAAAATGATATGGCAGAGCACCACCATCATCACTGCTGTCAATGGAATGGCGTATTGCAATTTGATAACATCAATTATCACGATTCATCCACCAATGTGTTTCGTTTTTGTTTGTCAATATCTATCTGTCTTTCTACACTATTTGTTTTTAAAATCGTGACGAATTCAACTACCCCCCGCCCCTCCCCCCTCCTCCCTCTTTACCCTTTCACTGCCTTCCCGCCCCTCAACTTATATTATTACATTGACATACGCATGTCGTGTGAATTGCATACCTGCCAACCCTTCTGCTTTGGCGGAACCATTCTGATTTTCACTCTTTGAATTTTTTTCATTCCGCCATTGTCCCTAAAATTCGATTTACAAAAATAATTTGCACGACAAGAAGGCGCGGGGAGGGGGAGGGGGAGGGGGAAGAGGGAGAAAATGGTGAAAAATGTTACACGTTTAACGTGTGCCAAAAGGGAGGTAAGTAGAAAAAATAATTGCTATCGCCCCCCCCCCCCCCTATCCCATTTATTTCACTATCACACGGTGAGAAGCTGGAGGAATGTTGAAATCAATTACAATAATGATTGAAAATGGAAAATGAGACTTCACGAAATCAAAAGGCAGAGCAGATGTTTTGATTGTCGCCGTCGTCGTCGAGTTGGCATTAATTGATGATGTCTTGCCGATTGTCTACGATTCTTGTGAAACTTAAATGGCCGGGCTATTCATTTTATCGATCTTCGCGTCTCTCTCTCTCTCTCTCTCTCTCTCTCTCTCTCTCTATCTCCCTCTCTCTCTCCCTCTCTCTCTCCCTCTCTCTTTCTCTCCCCCTCTCTCTCTATCTCTTTCTCTCTCTCCATCTATCTCTCTATCCCTCCTCTCTAGATCTCTATCCCTCCTCTCTAGATCTCTCTCTCTCTCTCTCTCTCTCTCTGTGCCACCTTTCTCTTACTCGCTGCGACTCTCTCTCACTCTCTCTATCTCCCGTGTATCTCTCTTTGTCTGTGTGTGAGTGTTTATGTGCATGTATATCTTGCAGTAGTTATAAAATCGCATTGTAAACATATTGTTTTCTCTGCTCAGGTTAATTGAGAAAAGAATGCTTATTTTTTCTATTGGTCCATTCATCGATCCACCATATATATATATATATATATATATATATATATATATATATATATATATATATATATATATATATATATATATATATATATATATATATATATATATATATATATATATATATCCTCCACCCTTCCTTCTCCTCCTCATGTTTGGCAAATACAATACACACACTATGTGTGTGTGTGTGTGTGTGTGTGTGTGTGTGTGTGTGTGTATTGTATTTGTAAATCATGAGGAGGAGAAGGAAGGGTGGAGGAGGAGGAGTAGAGCTGATGATGGTTGTCGTGACTATAGTAATGCCGGTTTGTATGTGGTGACAACGATGTGGATGATTATGATGGTGGCAACACAAGTAATTGCATTGTTAATTCAAATTAAATTTCTTGAGATTTGGCAACATTTTGTTTTCAATTTTATAATCTTGACGTGGTTTCCCCTTTTCATCCACAGACCAAGCGGCTGTGATTCCCCAGTCAGCGATTTTGAGTCCAGGACGCCTAAGGGACGGGGAAAGAGGACGAGCCGGAATTCCACACAAGCTGCCACTGCCTCCACGGAGAGGATGCCTGACAGGCGTCTCCGAAAGGGCCGTAGAGGAACTGCTAACTCAGCTTGTAGCAACTTTACCGCTCCTCCCAGTCCGGCAAAATCGGACACCACATCCAACAGCAACAAGCGGAAGGCTGCCACTCGTTCAAATGAAGTAGAGCAGATCCAGAACGATAAGTCTAAGAGGATTAGATCATCTTCCAGGGAGTTAACTGGGGTTGAAAGTCCAACCAATGACGGGTATATCGTGTGCCCTGAGCCCAATTGCCACAAAAAATATAAACATATGAATGGTCTTCGTTACCATCGAACCCACGCTCACAGGAAATCATCAGCCACTGATGATCAGAAAGATGACGAGGAAGAAGAGGAAGAGGAAGATGAAAAATCGGAGAAGAAAGAGAAAGCGACTACATTGTCTGAAAGGGCGGAGAGAATGAAAGCGAAGGAGAAGCAGAGATTGAAAGAAAAACAGCAGAAAGTGGATGAAGACGAAGACCTGGATGCAAAAGATGATGACATTCCTCTGAAAGTAATCGCCACCAAGGCGAGTAGCAATAAAGAAAATAGCAACGAGCCTTCCAGTCGTGTAGAAAATAACAATGATGATAGTAATAGAGACAATAGTAATACAGAAAACGTAAAATACAATAACAGTGTGTACGAGGTTAGTGTTAATAGTAAGAATGATCCACATGTCGTTCTAACAAAAACTGCTTTTCCCTCGTCTAATGATACCTCTACTTCATCCTCCACCTCCTCATCCTCTACACAGTTCTCGACGAATAGCCCTGGTAAGAAACAACACGACGTGCTCATTTCCGACAGCAACAACATCTCTCCAGCGTCCATTCACCCTTTCGTGCCTTCAGACAACATACCCAGTGACATAAACCATATTTCACCTCATCATGCCAATGTAAATAGCATCAACGTTTCACTTTCATCTTCTACTTCATTATCGTCGTCATTGTCCTCCTCTACAAGCAATAACAATTCAAACCCTCTAGCTGTGATGACCACCCTGAAATCGCCCATAACGTCCCAGGTTTATCAGATCTCTCCAACAGGTTGCCTAGGGGGAGTGACCATAATCTCTCAGGCAAACTCTACCCTTAGTATGGTAACTGCTCAGACGCTACCCCTCATGTCATCGTCGATCGGTCAATCTTCCATGGGGCCTAACAATAATAGTAACAATAGCGCCTTAACGCTTTCTTCATCGTCTTCTGCTATACAAGGAAAAGGCGTCATTCCGGGTTCCCGTCCAGGTGTTATGCATGGATTACCAGGTTCATATGCTTCCGGACAACAATCGAATACACCTCATGGTTCTTTGTTACATCACCAGCAATTTACGTCTTCAACAGCAGCGAAATCCGTCAATAATAAGCAAAATTTAGGGGACTTTTCCAATGTCAATAGCAATTCAAATTTCACTGATTTTAATCGTGGTGACAAATCAAAAAAGAACAAGAAGAAAAAAGACGGCGATAGCCCCGGGTTTAATCTATCCTCCGCAGGAAATATGGGTCATGATGACCCGTTGTCCAAAAATGAAAGGCCGCCTGTGATTAAAGAAACTTTGACACCGTCCAAAATCATGGAGGCGAAAGATCTTCACTCCCTGGCCCACCAAGAAATCCTAAAACCCACCCCCAATCCTTTCCCACCAACACAAGACCCGACGAATCCAATATCAGATTCTCCATCCATACCAGGTCACCGCACAGCCCTTCCGCCGTCCTCCCTGAGTCTTTCCACTCCTGTGCCGGACAGGAAATCCCCGATAAATGATGACGTGCACAGTCCTGCGTATTCTGACATTTCAGACGCCAATGACAGCAACTCGCCGTCCCACGATGACAGCCCATCTAAAAAAGATATGAAAAGAGACAGACCTCCAAACGGCTCAAATTCTTTAGGTTCTGATGGTCAGCATTTCAATAACATGTATTCCTATTATTACTCTCAAATGGCTTCCCCCAGTCTTCCTAAAACACAGATCAAGAAAGAGGCTTCTGATGACAGTCGCCCCTCTAGTTCCAATGAAGATCCCGAGAAAAAGGACGGACAACGACCACTTCAGCCTCACGAAATTGAACTGCAACAGAAAAATCTAATGAATTTTTATCATCAACACGGCTTAACGACCGCTGGTTCTGTCCCATTCCGATACAATATGCCTTTCAACCAGACAGCAGCGTTTGATCCATATGCTGCTCAGCTCGATCCAATTGCCAGGCATAATCTTATAGAGCAGCAGAAAAGGCTGATCCAGCACATGCAACAACAAGAGGCCTTGGGGAAGGGTGATGAAATGGGGGCAAAAGGGTCTCAACAACCTGGATCTCTTCAAGGGAGAACTAGTCTGGACCCAGGAATGGATGGGAAAAAAGTCGGAGATGAGCGGGCTCAAATTCTTCGTGATAAAATGAGTGAAAATCATCAAATTCTTAAAGAGAATATTGAGCTGAAATCCCAGATGGAAGCTCAGCAAGATATGCATCAGCAACACCCTCTTCACCACCACCACCACCAACAGCAGCAGCAGCAGCAACAACAAAATCAACAACAACAGAATATTCAGTTGCTAAAACAGCAACATCAAAACGATTTTATCAGGGTACAACAATTATATCATCAGCAACAACAAAACAAGAAGGCATTTGAGAATAGCCAGAGACAAGGGGAGAAGCGTGGAGGATCGGGACTAAATCCACCAGGAATGGCGGGGTTTTCTGGTAGGAGACCTGACGGGCCTAAACAAAGTGAAATGTTGTCACAGGATATGATAAAAAAAGAAATTGTAGCACCTGGCAAAGATCCAACCAGACCAGATTCCAGAAACCTGGATGTGAAAAGGTTCGACATCAAAGAGGAGCCTGGTAACCCTCTCAGATCTTCGGCAACTTCTCACGATTCTAGATCCAGACCACCTAGTCAGTCAAATCCTCTAAACATTCCACCGAGCCCTTTTCCTGCAGCCTCTCCTTCATCGTCTTTAGCATCGTTACCGTCATCAGCGACTAGATCACTAACGCCATCATCTTTACCGTCTTCATCAACACCATCATCATCGGCGATTTCATCGTCGTCATCTTCATCGTCATTGCCCCCAACGTCAATCCCCCCAGAAGCCATAGCGGCCGGTCACCCTTTTCCTTATTCCCCATTTTATACCAATCCCTTCCGACCCGTTCAGGTCGACCCAAACCATCCCATGTACCGTTCCCTCAACCCGCACATCATCGGGTTTGCAGGGGCGGCAACCCCGCCGGGTACTCTAATCAGGACTCCTTCCGGCCCATACCTTCACCCCTCTCAAGCAGGGTTCCGTCTCCCAGGGGTCGACCCCGAGGGCAAACTGAGGGATGGAAAATCACCTAACATTGACCCCGCAGATAGTCTCAAAAACCCGGATACCAGTCATGTTCACAAAATTCACGAACTTCAAGAAAAGGGAATTGGGAGGCCCGGATCTGGAATACAATCTCCGGCTCCTCACCCCAAATCCGGATCTATGGATAGTGGTAATATTCCTACGCCCGCGGCCATCTCTAGGTCGTCATCTCCTGGATTACCCGGTTCTAAGGATAATAATAGCAGTAGCAGCAGTGGGAATAGTAGCAGTGGCGGTGGTGGGAAGCAGCCACGGGAGTATACGAGCTCACCACCCACTCAAAGACACGTGCATACTCACCACCATACCCACGTGGTTGGCGGGTTTCCGCCTATCTACCCACCGGATGCTTATAGCGGTAAGTTTGGGTCGTGGTCGTAGTGCTAGCTGATGGATGGACCAGTGTGTTTATTTTTGTGTTTATTGAATATATGCATTGGTGTGTATTGACGAATGCCATAAATGTAGTGTATAATTGCTGGCAATGATGAGTGATTTGATGATGTGATGATGGGACCGTAAAACTCAGTTACAACGATGGATACGGGACTTTCAGAAATTCCTCGTTGTATCCAAACCCCGTTATACCCATAAGAGTTATGTGGCTGTAAAAAAGGGGAGATTTTAAAACCTTGGTAGCCGAGTTCCCGCTATATCCGAGATAGTTGTAGCCGAGTTTTACTTGAGTGGTAGTGAATGGTTGTGTGTATTACATACCTGCTGATTTGCATGGACGTCGAGATAAATTGCAAAATCTCCTAGATGACGACAGCGTATATTGGGCATATGATTTTTAAAGATATAATTCAGAACCATAATGAAATATTTTTTTTATATAATTTGATTATTTCATAGATATTAGATATTATAAATATCTTGGAGTTATTGATGACCATCATTGTGAACATTGCGGATCAAATACAAAATTGTGGCGACTTCAGAGGTTCTGCATTTAAAAGCTTTCACTGTTCTTCTTTCACACTCTCTGGCCGATCGACTAGCAAAGGACACGCTGTGTACTTTCGGGTGTGTTGTTTCTTTTTTTATTTTTTTTTTGTACCTGATTGTAATTGTATGTCACTGGACTTTAAAGAAATATGAGAAATTAATAAATAGTTCACACTTTGATATCTCCGCTTCTGTATAATATTCTGTCATGATATGATATTGAAAGACAAGCTCAATTACTTTTACTTCTTTTCTTCTTTCTGGTGTTATATTTTACATTTAAACGAGTGCTGCTATGAGACTAATACTTAGTTATTGGAAATCGTCTTGACTGATATGAACGTGATCTTTAACTTTAACCTTAAACATAATTGGTCGTAAAGATCACGGAAGCTATTCTGCCATACTCTGGAAAAAACCCATATTTTAAAATTTGGCCTGATAAGTCGTCCTTCAAATATCGTTCTAATTAAATGACTCTCATCTTGGCAAAAACTCTCAAACCCGGGACTTCGACGAAGTTCCGGGTTTGAGAGTTTTTGCCAAAATGAGAGTCATTTTAATCGATCAATATTTGATAGACGAGTTTTCTGGCCAAGTTTTTAAATATGTGTTTTCCCAGAGTACGGCAGCATTACTATCGATACATGCTTTCGTTTAGGTATCAACTTAGCTAAAGGGTTAGAGAGATCTTCTGAAATACAATTATCGATTTGTCTTTCGCCTCCTGACTTTGATTTAACCAGTGATCTGCCGTTCTTTGGAAAGACATGTATTTTTTTTTTTAATTGGCCAGAAAACTCTTCCTTCTATTATGGATCGATTTAACGATATTTAAATCGATAAATTTTTGAAGGGCGAGTTTTCTGACCATTAAAAAAAATATACATGTCTTTCCAGTGTTAAAAACAAAAAAAAATACAAAAACAAAACAACGACCTAAGGTAACTAAGTGGAGACTTCAGAAGCAATAAATATATAGCAATAGCTACTGCAAACATTTTTCAGGGGGCCAAAAACAAAGCAAATCCCAAATTGTTTTCCTTTCTATCTATATAATTTATTCCAACTTAAATCAAGTTTAGCTGCATGATCAAGCAGACAGACTCACTATTAAAATTAATGTCATTTCAACTGACGGGTTTGAAAACTTTACGGATAGGAAACATTTTCACCAGCAATAAAAACGGTGCGAATTGTATTGAAAAACACAAACAAAACAAAACAAAAACAAACAACCCAACAAAACAAAAACGTTTTTATGTTTCAATTCCCATTAGTGATAGAGCGCGAGACTGGGAGGTAGAAAACCGGAATTCTCCCATACCCTGACTAAACGCCTTTTTAGATTTTGGCTTGAACAATTAACGTCATTGCCGGTCGATTTAATTGACCTTCAACTTGTCAAGTTTTCTTAAATCTGAGACTTAAAAGAAGAAGAAGAAGAGGTGTCGGATTTAAGAATTTCTGTAAAGATGAGGGACATTTAGACTGATTGAGGTATGAAAAAGTTTTCTGATCAAAAGGTAAAATTGTGTTTTGTCAGTGTAAGTCTAGAGTTTATTCTAAATTTTCTTTCTTACCTTTATTTCTTTCTTTCTTTCATGTTTTTTTTTTTCTTCTGTTTTTCTTATTTTGTTTCATTTAAACTCACTATTATGGTCTCTAACTTCTACACCACCCGCCGCCCACTCAGTAACGAATGTCTTTTGTCAAAGTCAATAAGATGCAATGTATTGGATTGAGATGGCGGTTCCCTTCTTTTCGATCTCTAATCCTCTCCATCATTTGCCTTTTTTTTTTTTTTTTTTACCTTATATAAAACAAAAAAAAATATAATAAGAAATTATCTTGCGATTTTATATATTTTTTTCTTCAAAAATGAAAATGTCGATCCAAACCTTGTTTATAGCATGATTTAGGTTGGAGTTACGCCCCCTTTTCCTCCCTCTTCCCCGATCACCTTACCTCCTCGTCATCTTCTCATCTTTCTCCCCCGCCCTTCAAATTACCATCTCATCCCCCATATCATCATCATCATCACCATCACCATCATGATCCTCCTCCTCCTCCTCCTCCTCCTCCTCCTCCTCCTCCTCCTCCTCCTCCTCCTCCTCCTCCTCCTCCTCCTCCTCCTCCTCCTCCTCATCATCATCATCATCATCATCAACATTCTTCTTCTTCTTCTTCTTCTTCTTCTTCTTCTTCTTCTTCTTCTTCTTCTTCTTCTTCTTCTTCTTCTTCTTCTTCTTCTTCTTCTTCTTCTTCTTCTTCTTCTTCTTCTTATTATTATTATTATTATTATATTACTATTATTATTATTATTATTATTATTATTATTATTATTATTATTATTATTATTATTATTATTATTATTATTATTATTATTATTATTATTATTATCATCATTGTTATTATTTACTATTTACTATTACTATTATTATCATCATCATCATCATCATCATCATCATCATCATTGCTGAATAATAATATGTTACCCTACAATTTTTGTTTATCACGTCTAAGGCATGAATATAGAAACTGTCAGATTGGATGTGAAGAATTGATAAAAATATGATTTTGCCCAACTTTCAATGATGTGAAAAGATAATGATGACGTTGAATATTAATTCTTTTATAATATTGAATAAAATTGTTACTTGGAAATATTTATCCCGTATTTATAGTCTAATTCATGGATGATTGTGTTTGCTAATGTTAATTGTTAATAATGTAATTGCTGACGTTGGTACACTAAAATATGTGATGTTTAAAACCACTATGCTGGGAGTGGGTGGGGCGCATTTCCCTTAGAAGATGCTAAGGCTGAGGAACTATCTGACCAACCATTTGAGTTCCTCTCTCTACGCGAAGATCCCATCTGTGCGAGTCTTTGGGTGGCCTTAGGCTGGGCACAGGCGTAGATTGCTTCTGAGATTTGTACTTGTTAGCGATTTCCCTTTGTCTTCCTTTTTCTTGGTAAACTCCTGGCCAACAGGAACTGAACTTTTTATATATTGTCGATCGGTTGTCTACCATCTTCATTTTCGTTGTCTACCATCTTCATTTTCTTTGAGTCGAAACCGCCTTAAAAGTAAGCGTCACAAGCGCTTTTAAACTTTTAACTATCTAGTTATAAGTAGGTTTTACTGGAATGATAAAATTCACAACACACATCAGACAAATAGGCTTCAACAGTCGTGACGTCACTTCCCTCGTAATGACGCATAGTAACTTGGTAACTGGTTCTAAACTATCGGAACAATGGTGGACGCCCTTATGAAATACTTCTCCGACGAGCATAAAAGTGTATCCAGAGGAGAAAACATTATAAATCTGATCATGTTTTGACTTTTATACATTCTGATCACATTACATGTTAAAAAAAGTTCTTGCCAGCATGAAGAATAAAAAGTACCGATGTTCTTTGTTTAGAACCAAGCTGCTCGTTTCTGGCCGGATGTTACTCCAGACCTTATTGAATCCTATTGAATACAACAAAACTGATGTTGGTGACTTTGCCTATTCAGATACATAGTACATTTCAATGCACACATCTACTACTACTGGGTGGGGATCCTGACCTCCCATAGTGGGCAGGGAGGTACTTTGCTGTGTCTTCTATCCCCTTATATCTGTTTTCCAACATGCTTTCTGTCTTTGTCTTGGAATGAGATTACTTAGTTTTTTTCCTGGCCCTGGTCGGGGTCCTCTGGGAGGGAAACAGTCAAATGCATAGTTATTGTTTTGGGAGATATTTCTTTCCTTGTAAATCATCTCTCTGTTATTTATTAGTATACTTGTTTATTTTTAATGTATACTGTAAGCATTTGAGTGTATTCCTCTTGGTTGGACTTTGTTCTTGTGTCCGGATGAGACTTATAGGTGATCTCAAACTAACTACATTGGTGATATTATGCTCTTGGAATCTACATCTGATCCCTATTTGTTCCCAGTTTCCCTATGTCTTGCTTTCTCTTGGATGCTTCAATTGTAATTCTAGAACTTTTTACTATCCCATTTTCTTCCTTTTTACTGGCGCTGATATAACCTAAATGTGTTGCAAGCGCCGTAAAACCCTTAAAAAAAAACAAAACAAAAAAACAAAAACAAACATCTACTACTTACTACCACTTAAACTTAACTGACTTCATCGGTACATTCAGATTTTTGAAAGACCAAAAATTTAGCCAAAGTCAGATTTTAATTTCATCCGGATTCGGGTTTTTAAAATCAAATCTTGAGTGAGAAATTTGTAAAAGTTATTTTACACAGATATGGATAGAAGGTGACCAATCTAAGCCACACAACCTTATCTTAAGCATCGAAAAGTGATATTTCATATATCACCCGTTTTTGGATTAAAATTTTTTAAAAAAGGAAGTAACTATCTTTTAAATTTTTTGCTTGTTTTATTGGAAAAGAAAATGACCGTCTTTTTCATTTAATTTTTTTTGGCCAGGTCTGTCACTTACTGTATGTCACATTTTTATGATTCACGAATTATTTTAATTACAAATATAATATAATTCACCTATCTCAATAATACATTTTTATATTTTGTATCATCTCTATATAGCTGAATCCAAACTTTAACCTCAATTTTATCAAAACTGACTTCCATCCCAAATGACGGGGGTGCTTATTATATTTTACTACCTTACACTATTGTTTGCATTGATATTAAACATTGATGTTGAAAGATTCACTTCAGCATGTTTTGAATAATTTGTTCAAACATTTACAACAAAAGGGACGGGCGGATTCACGTATTCTTAAAGTAAATATTAGAAGTAGGAGGAGTAATTCACTTTAACACAGGAATGTAAACAGCCAACTTCTTGTAACTTTAACACATTAGTGTGAAAAAGCGTTTTTTGTTTTGTTTTTTGTGTGTTTTTTTTTTTTTTTACATTCTCAACCGTATTGTTATTGATGCTATGCATTTCGGCATAATATCCGCCAGCCGGATAGAATTTACTTACTGACAAAACTATTTGTAACCTTGAACGTTTATAATTTATAGTCTTGATTGGTATGATTGAGTGAGAACTAATCATTAAATTACTGTCTGAAGTCTAAAAACAATATCAAGGCCGGAGTGACGTCAATTTCATTACTTCTATTGAACAATGTCCATGTTACTTGCTTGTCACCCGAAGCAATCGGCCCCATGGTTTATGAGTATTGATCTCCATTTTTTGACAAAGGGATGAGAGAATTGAATTTTGACACCGTGCATATTTCATCAATCGCCTGTGTTAAAGTGTTGAGTGACTGATTGCTTCGAGTGCCAGGCGAGTACTACTAAAGACAGGTATGGCAATGTGCCATCACAAAATGTTTTACTATATGATACCTGATCATCGCATTTTGTATTGATGGTGTTTGTCTTAGCTAAATGCCAGTGATGTCGCGCAAACCAATTTTGCCAATACACAAACCAACGTGTAGCGTAAACAGTTTTAATATGTCAATATACTATATTATGAGAATCTAATTGCCTCACGACTTGCGGTCTCGATAAAAAATAAAACGAACAAAACAAAACGAAACAATTGAAAATATATAAACTTAAAAAACAAAACAAAAGCAAAACAAAACACGTCAACAAAACCAATACAGGAATCAAACAAAACATAACCCCCCCCCCCCCCCAAAAAAAAAAAAAAAAAAAAAAACAACAAAAAAACAAAACAAAACAAAACAAAAAAAATAATAAAAACAAAACAAAAAACAACGATAGTGTGATATTGAATTAAAAACAAACAGGTGATGGTAGAAGAGTTTGGGATAAGATAGTTTCTAGTAATAATATTCACAATTTCATTGTCCTTCGAAAACACCACCTCCTTCCCGTTGAAAGGCCCATGACCTTCCGTCACATAATTGCCTATCATTGCCACGTCCCTGTTGAAATGGAATAACAATTAAAATAAAATAAATTAAAAAAACAAAACCCAACAAATTAAACAACCCCCCCCCCCTCCAAACAAAACAAAACAAAATCACTACACGGTTTAAGCGGTTTTGTGGTCTTGTACTTGTATGACCAGAGGCATGGGTAAGACATTCAGCTTCTGACCAGTAGGTGCCAGGCTCGAATCCCGAGGCAGGATGCTCTACTACTACTGTTACTAGCTCTGAGTCCTCGGAAAACGCTGTATACTCATCACATTCTTTCATCGTACTCCTGTTTAAAATGTGTACCTACCAGGCATGTAACATAGCGTTGTCTCGATTGAAAAAAAAATTGGAAGAGAGCGGAGCGTCATTATAGGTGTCATGTTTTGTCCTAGCAAATGTTGCTATTGACTTGGGCCCCCTTGTAAAGTGCTTTGCGCACATTTAGTGGATATTGGCCTATATGTAAGCTCACGAAAAATAAGATATGAATAAAACAAAACAAAAGACAAATTAAAAAACAAAAACAAAAAGCAACAAAACAACAAACAACAAAGAAAAAGAAACACACAAAAAAAAAAAAAACAATCAAAAAAAAATCTCATTCAATTAAACACGCGCTACCCTGTAATTAATAATTATATATGCATAATTACACTCACTCACTCCACAACACAATATGTTATCTTCTTCCGCGTACATCTCATATTTCAACCAATCAAGATGATTTGATTATTATAACAACACGCTATCGTGTGCAACTGTACATGGGACGTTATGTGGTAGTGGTAGAGAATCTAATAAAACGCCGATTTCGTTGAGTTGGGATTTTGGTTAATATAATTGTTATTTATTTATTTATTTATTTATGTATTTTGTTAACATTCGTGGCTGTCATTTACTAAAGGTCATTTCCTGTCTGATAGTGATAGTTTTGCCGCACAAAGGTCAAAAAGTGTAATAATATACACCTGATTCCCCCCCCCCCCTCCATATCTTGGCGTCAACACGGATTACTGTCAACAGGGGTAACTTTGCCTTAAGGGGAAACTTTGCCTCTTTAATATTGGAACAATTAGTAGAGTATACTGTATTTAGTTTTGTGGTAATTATTTCATTTGATTAAAAAGTCATTTAACTTGATAAATAACTACAACAATGCTGAGATGACTCAAAATGCTCCAAATTTACAGAGGCAATTATCCCAAAGTTACCCCAATTCGCGGTATCCCGATATTTGTAGAGTTAAAGTGAACCGGACAGTTACTGTGGTTTGCTACCCGGCGGATACGATCGACTCTTGACACATTTTCTACTGGATTTTACCAACCCGGACACCCAATTATTGGCTGTCAGTGTCGGAAAAATAACAAATAAAGCGACATCAGACGCTTTTCCCACTAAGTGGTCTCTCTCTCTCTCTCTCTCTCTCTCTCTCTCTCTTTCTCTCTCTCTCTCTCTCTCTCTCTCTCTCTCTCTCTCATACTCCATCTATCTCTGTATGCGTCATGCGCTGTACAATTGTGTTTTTCGCACTGTGTGCGGGGGGGGGGGGGGGGGGGGGGGGGGGGGGGGGGGGGGCGTCCATGCATCGTATTTTTGTTTCAACGTTAATCTGATGAATTGATAAAAGCATAATTAATAATTGATTGACAGACAAGACAGATAGGCACATACACACACACAACACACACACACACACACACACACACACACGTGGTGGGCGGAGAGGTAACTTGTTGTGTCTTCTGTCCCCCATAATATGTTTTATTCCCTTTCCATGTTGCTCTTTGTCTTTGTTCCGGATAGAGATTGCTCGTTTTTTTTCTCATCCTCCTATTTTTGGCGGCGATCCTTAACTGGGAGTGTGATAGTCAAACCTATAGTACTTGTTTTTTGTTTGTTTGTTTTTTTGAGAGATGACATTTTTTCCTTGTAAATCATCTCTCTGAAATGTAATAAGTTATACATTTTGATTGTTTCATATTAAGTGTAGATATCCTTCTAACGAAATCCTTTTTATTGTGCCTGTTTGGCATCGATGAATGCCCGTGGAATCTTCTGTTCTCTATTTGATGAAGTTCCCTTTGTCTTGCTTTTTCTTTGGTGCTACGAGTTTTCCTCTATACTATTATCTTCCTTTTTACTTGAGGCGTTGAAATGACCTATTACTAATCGTTTCTGGGCGCCGTGAAACTCATAAAAACAAAATAAACACACACACAAACACACACACTAGTGTGCTCTTGGAATCTGCATTTATTTCCTATTTGAACAAATTCCCCTTTGTCTTACCTTTTCTTGGGTGCTTTAATTGTAATTCTAGAACTTTTTACTATCCCATTTTCTTCCTTTTTGCTGGCGCTGATATGACCTTAATGTGTTGCAAGCGCCGTAAAACCCTTAAAAACAAAAACAAAACAATGACCTGTAAATAAATACACTTCGGTAACCGCCCTACTTTGTCAACATTCCTTTTTCAATTTGGCCAGGGAGTTTTTACTTCAAATTATATAGATAGTATGCTCTTGACTAAGAATCTAAGAAGCTCACAAAATTGCCATCCGGAAGTATATAACGGACCAACACATAGAACTGTGGGTAACCATGAACGGACTGGGTGGGGATCCTGACCTCCCATAGCGGGCAGGGAGGTACATACTGTGTCTTCTATCCCCTTATATCTGTTTTCCAACTTGCTTTCTGTCTTTGTCTTGGAGTGAGATTGCTTGGTTTTGTCCTAACCTTGGTCGGAGTCCTTGGTTGAGAGGGAAACAGTCGAATGTATAGTTATTGCTTTGGGAGATGATATTTTTTTCCTTGTAAATCATCTCTATGTTATGTACTGTATTATGTTTTATTTACATGTTATATTTGATTTGTTAACATTTGAGTGTATTCCTCTTAGTGGGGACCTGTGCTTGTGTCTGGATGAGACTTTTAGGTGATCTCAACCTAAGTACTTTGATGGTGTGCTCTTGGAATCTACATCTGTTTCCTATTTGAACAAATTCCCCATTGTCTTACCTTTTCTTGGGTGCTTTAATTGAATTCTATAACTTTTTACTATCCCATTTCTTCCTTTTTACTGGCGCTGATATGACCTTAATGTGTTGCAAGCGCCGTAAAACCCTCAAAAACAAAAACAAAAACCATGAACGGTTATAGTCTACCGTTTAGTGAGAATTACTCATAAACCTGGATGGCAAAAAACAATAGCAAAGACCCGAGTGACGTCAACTTCGAACTCTCTATAAGATGAAAAACTGTGGAATCCGCGTAAAGTCAACACCCATTACCTCTTATTGGTCCCAATTTTTTTGGTTCTTTATATAAGTGTGTTCCATTGACAATAATGGATAAACTTTGCATTGCTTAAAGTCAACTAATGTTTCTGATCTGGCGGTGTTTGATTTATCAGGATTCCACTGTAAATTCTTGCACTGCACTTGTACTCTCACTTGAGCTGCTGGATGTAGCAAATTTTACATTTATTATAACGCAACATCAAATAATGCGAAACACCACAGGGACGGGACGCCATTCGATGACTCACTGCTCGTACTCGTACTTGCAATCATAGCAGTGGTAAATTATTACGTAATTACTGTCAGTGTTGTTTCACTGTGTTATTTCTCGATAAGTTTTTTTTCTTCTTCTTAGCTTTTTCCTTTTTCTTTTTTAGTGGCGTTCTAGTCTTACTGTTTATATGTTATTATTGCCGTCGTTGTTGTCGCTGTTGTTGATAAAAATGCCCCGATTACGATCTCTTTTAGGGATTAATCGAATACACAATAAACGACGAATGACGAGTCGGTACTAGTACGAGAGTGCTACGATAAATAAATAAAATAAATAAAATTCCATTTATTCATCCCAAAGGTGAAATTTTTCATTAGGGTCTATTCCAAAGTAAGACTGGAATAACCCAGGCGTCAGCTGAATTGCAGCGCCGCAAACTGAGCTAAAGCGAGGTGACTTGCTCAAGGCCACACAACGCAGCGGGTATTCGAACTCGGTACCTTTTGGGTACGAAGTAAAGAACAACGCTGTCCCACGATGTATACACCATCTCTAAATCGCTTTTCGTTCGTGCGCTGCTGGTAAATAATAAAAAATCTTTTTTTTAAAAAAAATGAGAAAACATTAGAAATCTTGAGAGAGAGAGAGAGAGAGAGAGAGAGAGAGAGAGAGAGAGAGAGAGAGAGAGAGAGAGAGAGAGAGAGAGAGAGAGAGAGAGAGAGAGAGTATTTGAATTTGTCTAGATTTCCTGTACTTGAACTGTCACAACTATCATTTAATTTAATCATCCCTTGTAAATGTATAGATACTTAGAGGTTGAAATGACGCACTTCATGATAGGTTTCATACTTACTAATGTAGCTAGATTATGATTTTAATGTTGGTAGGTAGGGGCGATTTGTCACAATGTATGCTCCTGTGTTCAAATTGTGTGTCATGTTGTGTCATTTAGTGTGATGCAATTATTGTCGTAAACCCATGACAGATGATGATAATGATGATGATGATAATAATAATAATAATATTAATAATAATGATAA
>NC_088361.1:28601731-28606731 GCF_034508935.2 Berghia stephanieae
ATTTGCTGTAAATGGACTTCAAAATTATACAACAATATGGCGAACACATTTTTGTCTAACTTTCAGGGCCACTGTGTCTTATTTGCACATATGACAATATGGCATATTCATTTATGTCAGACTGGGTATTGTTTGATATGATATAAAGTTGTATTTGCACATACAACATTATGGCATAACATGATCCATGCTGATTTTACAAGAGAGGGGGAATAATACTGTTGTATGTGTAGATAAGACAATGTGGCACATTTTATATATATCGAAAGGATGCAGTTTGAGATGAATTTCGTCTCATTTGCAAAGACAACGTTATCACTCTGAAATCAACATCACGTGATTGGGTGACGTCAATAAGTTCTGTCTGAGCTGAGGTTTTCGAAATATGGAACAAAATCCTCAGGGATGACTCCAATGTAACACAGAGAAGTCAGATCCCTTTTCTTGGCTTCAGAGATTGGAAGACGAGCTGGGTATTTATCCATAGTTTTGCTAATAGCAGCTCGCCCTCTTTGAGCCTTTTTTGGCAACTTTCATTTGTCGAAATGTCTCTTCGTTAATGTCCTCCTTGAAATATATAACGTCTGGTTCGTTTCTATTGAAATGAAACCATTTCGTTTTTAACCATCTTATTTGACGACCATTCATGTCTTTCTTTGTATTTTTGAAGTAATCAGATGCGAAGGTTTCATAATCCAAAAAAAAATCTGAATGCCTCATAGTTGTGACATGGTAGGGGCGTCCTGGTCGTGATAGTCTAAAGATGTTCAGCCACTCAGATGGAATGAAAACTTCGGATTTTGCCTTTTGTGTTTCAATGGCTGCATGCATTGAATCCACTTCCATTTGGGAGTGGCCTGATTCCATAAATTTAAGGTCAATCACCGAAATGGGGCTTTCGTTCGAGGAAAAAAAATAGTGTAAGGCAGAGATGACAGCCGCATTGCGATTTTGACCTCCACGCGTGTTACAGTAGAAAACAACATGCTTCACGTGATCTGGTAGACCATTCAGGTATTTGATTAGAATAGTTGTCACTTCACTGGAACCGTTTTGTCCGCTGGTTTCATTCCAAAAGTAGCAAAAGCCTTCTCCATCACCCATTGAATAGATACAAAAGTTATGACATTTAAATTTTCTCTTGTAATACAAAAGGCCAACAAGCCTCGATGGAGCTTGAAGTACCTTTTCCATATCAAAGGTGCACGCAACAAAGCTTGGATCGACCTTTGCGCGTTGTTTGTCGTGTTCTTTAGCAGCCCTGATATCTCTTTTCCGGTTTTGATGTTCTTGGTATTCATGCTTAATTTTCGCATTGGGCTTTGCACAACGGTCATGAATGCGACATGTTTTGCATTGATCTTTCTGTGGTTTATGGAATGACAGATTAAACTCCTGATTAAAAGCCTTTCGATATACTTGTTGACTTACAACAGATGGGCGCACAGAATTTTCAAGTGAGCTGACATAGTCTAAATACAGCTTATACATTTTATTTTATGTTCAAGGATGTGTCCAAATAACGTTTCTTTGACTGTTTTCGACAGTAGTGTGACTCCAGCGTATGGAAAGAGTCAATGTGCGACTGTACAACCTTCATTGCAGCCCCAGAAGATTGCCTGGTGCAGACTGTTGGTCCCATTCGTTGCTTTTTCAGAGGACCGTTGACTGATTGATCGCTTATATCAAGAGTCTGAAGAAAAATGTTTTGCATACTCTGATTTTTTCACTGAGCATATCCACGTTTGGAAAAAAAAATTCCCGGAGGCCATTTTATGACTTTTCTTGTGTCTTTCTGGTTTGGTTTCCAGTACATACTGGCAAATACAATCGTGTTTTCTCTCTCCTGAATCAATGTTCCAATACAACTCATGAATCTCATTCCACCTTTCTAATGATATATTTTCATTGCACTTAAACTTGCAGTTGTCACATTGAGATGCTTTAACTGACCTCGGAGGCACCGTTTTGCCTTTGGCAGATACATAGGCTTTCCCAGTCACACATAGCATTTTCCTCACACTTTTCTTCCATCTGTTTGGCCCTCTCATCTTTTTACGTGTTGCCGTTTTTGGGGTGCCTGTTATTGAACATGGGATATCAACAGCAGATGGCCGTTCATTGATTGCAGTAATAGAGGGTTGGTCAGGGTTAGTTGTGGCTGAAGTAGTTGGTTGGTTGATGGTGGTAGTTGCTGAAGTAGTTGGTTGGTTGATGGTGGTAGTTGCTGAAGTAGTTGGTTGGTCAGGGTTAGTTGTGGCTGAAGTAATTGGTTGGTTGATGGATGCAGCAACAGCTAATAGTATTTTTTTCTTGATGGTGTAATAATGTCATTATTAGAGTCACAGAGATTTGAGTCTGATGAAGCAATGTCTCCTTTGGTAAGATTGAAATCTGGATCTTCATCAGAATTGTCAATATCACATGCCTTCCACAGTCCACGCTTCATTGAAAGTGGCTCATCATCGCTTGAATCCTTTTCGTAGGTTGGTGACCTAGGAGGTTCATCATCCATAGAATTGTCACTCATTGTGCCTGTCAAGTGAAGATTTTATATTGATATTATTGAATTATCAGCGTACTAAATCAAGCAAATAAATGTAATGACACCATACAACGATGAACTTATTGTGTTTCAGCATCTAATTGATACATTTCAAATACAATATTACCCACAATTTGTGATATGGAAATAAGACAAAAAATATTTTAACATTTTTTTCATAACTCAAAAACAACTATTACCTTAACCCAATCGCATTGCCGATTACAGAGAATAATGATTGACTTAAGAAAATACAATTCACATGGATATCCCAAAAATGACAAAATTATGTTGTATACAACATTATTGCAAATACCCCTCGATATTATATATATATATATATATATATATATATATATATATATATATATATATATATATATATATATATATATATATATATATATATAATATTAAAGGCCATCGAGTTCTATAAATAAGATATTCTCTACTATTTTTTTAAAGTTGTAAAGTAGACCTTTACAGTTATGAAGGCCATGGAGAGGGAGTTTATCCCAGTCTTTATAGCGTTGATGGATAGGGGGGCAATTGAACATCATTGACAAATAAATGTTAATGTTTGGCACTAACCCAGAATGACCAAAATATAACATACATGTCTGGCAATCTGCGATGATATTATTATAATTTTTTTATTATGTGTGTATGTATACGCGCTCATGTGCGTGTGTGTCTGTGTATGGTTGTCTGTGTGTGTGTGTGTGTGTGTGTGTGTGTGTGTGTGTGTGTGCGTGTTTGTTGTGTGTTTTCTGTGCATGCATATTATGATAGTGTTGGTTTTGATCACAGTGGTACTCCATTTGGTTTGGTCGATCTATGTGTATCTTTAATGTGATATTTACAATGGCGTTGATCATTGATAGCATTCGATACGTGTTAATGATGTGTAAATGATCTTTAAGAATACAGTAAATGATTATGTGTCCAATATTGAAAATATGTGTGTACAATATCAAATTAGACAAATTTTATATGATATACCTTGATTCGGATTAAGTGAAGTTTGTGATGAAAAATGTTAGTAGACTGTAATTTATATTGGCAGTTGCCTAAAAATAAACTTTTTGAACTATTGTAAACTGAGTGCATTCATTTTCGTCTCCTGTTCGTGAACAACCAGTGTGACATAGACGCTATACATTTCAATAATTTTGGTCATAACAAAGACATGAAAATATGAGCAAACAAAACTATTTATCTTTAACCTAATACGTTTATATTATTCAAACATTTATTTAGTGAGAACTGATCATCCAAGGTGTTCTAAAAACGATGACAAAGAAACTCCGTGTGTTGTTTCACTTTGTTGGTAGGAAACTGAAAGAAATTTTGATTCCGAGTTAAAACGTTCGCGTTCGGTTTATGGTCATGATAAAACAAGAGACCGACTGAGAGGAAAGGTCAAATGGAGGACAAGACGGACCGGAGAGGAAAATGAATGCACCCAGTTTGCAACCGTAGTGGCGGAATCTGTAGATTGCCATCCAATTATTTTTTATTGGTGTGAGAAAAAAAGATGATTATATAATCAGTGGCAAAGTAAGAAAAAACAAATGTAAAATAATAATGATAAAAAATAATTTTATATTAAAAAAAAACACATACTTTTTGAATTTAGATGGAAAAAGCTATCCATTTTTTTTTCTCTCTGGAATTCTTGAGTGATGTTTACTCTGGGAAACGTGATTTTATTGGTTTTTATATTGATATGATATGATGAACTTCGCCCAGGCATTTTTATAATGCCTAGTTTCGTATTTTTTCGCCAACAACAAATGAGTACAATCATGATATCCAATGTTTAACTAAAGGCAGCGACAGGAAATATGCCGTACACAAAGGGCATTTTTGGCAAGATTTTTTTCTTTTATTTTTAAAGAATACTTCTTTATTTTATTTTTGGTTTTACTTCAATTAATATCGTTAAATGATGGCCTCCGACACGGATATGAAAATTTGTGTTAGCAAGAGAAGATTTTGGTGATACTTTTATTGGCTGTCACTATTGATATATTATAGCAATGGTATTTTAAATAGAATTAAATTTAAATTGTTATTTGAAACATCGCCTTTTAGGCCTTCATTATTATTCTGATACAAACCTCGCATTTCATTAAACTACGAGGGTGCAGATTTTGTAACCAAATAAACAAATATTTCAAGTAGACAATCTGACAACACATTCATACCTCGGGGCGAGGGGGAAAGGGGGGGGGGGGGAGCAAACGACTCATAAGATTTTGTAAATAAATGAAAATGTAACGACATCTGCTATATTATGACGTGATGAAGGAATGCCAATGTGTGGCTTACCGCCCCGAAATGGTATTATATCGGGATGATTTAGATGTTGGAAAGGAAATTTATTGTGTAGTAGATGTTATATGAATCTTGCTATAATTTTATATTATGGTATATTGAAGACAATATTAAC
>NC_088361.1:28616731-28619231 GCF_034508935.2 Berghia stephanieae
CGAACACAAAAATATTCGTTTCAAACTCAAAGTCATTACTAGATCCCTCTCTCACCCACTTCTTGAGACCGCCGATTCGTTCGTACACCACCATCGCGAATAATTTTGACCAGCAGTTAAGCTTAATAGCCAATATTCTCAACACAAACATATAACATAGAAACGATTGAGACATTGAGTATGCTCCGGTGTATGGGGTGAATTTTTAATTCAGAAAAGTGAGTGGAGCAGGCACTTATGTTGGTAACAACAAGATATGAAGTGAATAGAAAAGTGCCAGAAGACAATAGAGAATAAAAATTTTTCGCGGCGGTGGTGGGGTTCGAACCTGCGACCTTATTGGTACGACAACTCCGCCTGGCAGGTGAGAGCGTGGCTCTACCGTGTGAGCTATCAACGAACACAAAAATATTCGTTTCAAACTCAAAGTCATTACTAGATCCCTCTCTCACCCACTTCTTGAGACCGCCGATTCGTTCGTACACCACCATCGCGAATAATTTTGACCAGCAGTTAAGCTTAATAGCCAATATTCTCAACACAAACATATAACATAGAAACGATTGAGACATTGAGTATGCTCCGGTGTATGGGGTGAATTTTTAATTCAGAAAAGTGAGTGGAGCAGGCACTTATGTTGGTAACAACAAGATATGAAGTGAATAGAAAAGTGCCAGAAGACAATAGAGAATAAAAATTTTTCGCGGCGGTGGTGGGGTTCGAACCTGCGACCTTATTGGTACGACAACTCCGCCTGGCAGGTGAGAGCGTGGCTCTACCGTGTGAGCTATCAACGAACACAAAAATATTCGTTTCAAACTCAAAGTCATTACTAGATCCCTCTCTCACCCACTTCTTGAGACCGCCGATTCGTTCGTACACCACCATCGCGAATAATTTTGACCAGCAGTTAAGCTTAATAGCCAATATTCTCAACACAAACATATAACATAGAAACGATTGAGACATTGAGTATGCTCCGGTGTATGGGGTGAATTTTTAATTCAGAAAAGTGAGTGGAGCAGGCACTTATGTTGGTAACAACAAGATATGAAGTGAATAGAAAAGTGCCAGAAGACAATAGAGAATAAAATTTTTTCGCGGCGGTGGTGGGGTTCGAACCTGCGACCTTATTGGTACGACAACTCCGCCTGGCAGGTGAGAGCGTGGCTCTACCGTGTGAGCTATCAACGAACACAAAAATATTCGTTTCAAACTCAAAGTCATTACTAGATCCCTCTCTTCATATCTTGTTGCTATCTATAACCTGACATTAATTCTATCTGATCAGACTGTCTAGGTGAAATATAAAGTATTAAATGCTTTATTTATCAAATTAAATTTTGTATATCGCGAAAGCCTTTTTAATATTATTGTAATATCTATATTATATATTTTACCATTATGTAAATGTATAATCTTTCACCAAAGCCATTTGCATGTTATATATTTGAGTTTTTCGTTGTTTTTTGTTTTTTTTTTTTTTCGGGGGGGAGGGGGGGGGGGGGGGGGTTACCAATGCAGATGAGTTAAAATTTTAACACACACACACACATACACATACACACACACACACACAAGCCTGTGTAAACCCTCTTCCGCACTAGGACAGGACTGTAACATATAGAATTTAGAGGAATCTTCCGCACCTATTGGGACGGGACAAAACAGTCCCGTTGTGTCCCAAGCCGTTGTGAAATGCTACAAAATCAACGGGACAGGACTGTCCCAGTCCCGTGTTCATATCGTTTGTGATAGTAGAAAAACATAGCAGACTTCCGCACTAGGACAAAAAAGTCCCAGACTTGGCGGCGTCGTGTCAAAATTGAAATGCCTGTCTTTATTTTCTGCATCCCTACTACTACTACTACTACTACTACTACTACTACTACTACTACTACTACTACTACTACTACTACTACTACTACTACTACTACTACTGTTGCTTCTGCTGCTGCTAATGCCACTAATATATTAATACCTACATCCCTTACATTTTGTATTTATTTCCAATTCCATTGTATTTATTTTCCAACAATAGTCCACACTTTATTTTAGTTCACTGTCTTCTATACTGCATTACACAGTTCCTCCCCGCCTCCCCTCTTTTAACATAATTAAGTACGCACCTTTTATAAATTTCTATTGCTCTGTTTTAATTCGCGCTTCCTCACAAAGTAGCATACAATTTCCTGCCCATCAATGTTTTTGTTTATGCATCTTAACAACGCCACTACCACATTATCTCATTCGTCTGTAGTTTTAATTCATCATGTGTTGTTGATGAAGGGGAAACCCGAAACGTCCATTTTATCTGTTTTCGTATATTAAACTGAAGCTTACATTCAATTTCACAGTTATGATTTATTTATTTATTTCAATTCTGAATATAAAAAAGCAAGAACAATTCAAAAAATAATTCTATGTGATGAAACCACGTACAGAAGGCATAGCAACATAAACATTTTCGGCAATTTTAAGTACGTATGTTTATAAATAT
>NC_088361.1:28624231-28626731 GCF_034508935.2 Berghia stephanieae
TTTCCCCGGTTCATTCTCGCCCCACCCACTTCACCCATATTTCTTTCACCTTCTTCATTCATCCCCTCTCGTTTTCTTTATCCACCCCACCCCTTCATAATATTTCAACAACCACCTCCCACTGTGCACTCCCATAATGCTCATCGTTCTTTCTACCCGACCCCCCCCCCCCCCCCCCCGCCCCCAACCACCACCACCACTTCCACGCTCTCTCACAACTACCCCAAACCCATCAAACCACTGTTGCCAAGTTGGCGGATTTTCCGCGAAATTGGCGGATTTTTATCATCGCGTGGCGGGGAAAAAATGGCCTGGCGGATGGCGGATTTTTGATGATCTGGATACCCTTTAAAAAAGTAAAAGTATAGCAATCAAGTCTAATTATATCTTCTTTATCCCTCCTGAAGTGACTTTCTAGGAACACTTATTGTGAGTGTACTGTTGGTCTAGATCTCTTTTACACAACCTAATTCAGATTAACCGAAGGTGAAAACAATATCCGCTCCCGCTCCCGCTCAAACAAAATCGCAACTCCGAATCCTCATGCCTTTAAAAAGGAAACAGTTGTAAATAGACGAGTAGCGTTTAGTAACATAATTTTTATTCTGAGGCAATACACTATTGTTGATTATAAGTGTTTTAAATCAAATGGCGGATTTTTTTTCGGGTTTTGGGCAAATGTCACAGGTGAAGTAGGATCAAGTTGGCAAATTTTGGCGGTTTTCTGACATAAAGTTGGCGGAAATTTTACAAAGGCACCTGGCAACACTGGCTCAAACCATCAATGCTGACTCCAGGCCTTTTATCAACCTTTCAACGTGAGTTCCTCTAAAGAAATCACCCGATTGCATTCCTTATTCATCAAATTCTCCTCACACACGCATACTGACGCACGCATCCACTCACAAAAACACACAAACACACACACATACACACACATATTCTAGCATACATTCTAACATATTCAAACACACACACACACACACACTTACACGAACTCACACACAATCATACAGACAATAAATTGATAAAATGTACATCATAATATCATATATACTGCACTCACTCACTCACTCTCGCACTTCAAAGACAAATACACCCACAAGTACAAACAAAAATACGCTCACACACACACACACACACCCACACACACACTAACAAGATATCACAATTAAACACTCACTCATACATTGACATTTATAAACACACAAACACATACACATATACTAACACAAATAAACATAAATGCACATATTATATAAACACACAAACACCACACGCACACAAACACACACACACACACACACATACACATACACGCGCACAAACATACACTTTCTCTCACTCTCTGCCACTAAATCGATTTCAGGCAGTGGCTCCTGGCATCAACCCACCACCAACACCCCACCACCCCACCACCCCTCCACCCTTTACCCCTTCCACCCAAGCCACCACCACCTTCACCTTCCCCTTTTGCCATCCCCAACTCCCACCAAATACCTCCCCCTCCCCTTTCTACCCTTAGTCTCCCCCCTCCCCCCCCCCCCCCCCACCACCAACCAAAGCTTGCCCCCACCCCAAAACAAGGTCTTTAGAACCTCTCGGTTTTTACAATTAATTTCCCCTTTCCATTTTGATCCCCTGTGAGTTGCTGCCTGGCTATGAAACTTGATAATTACATCTCATTTGTTTATTTATCTTTTATGTATCTTTACACCTCTACTCACGCTATCCATCTCTCTCTGTCTGTCCCTCTCTTTTTATCGGTAATTTGCTCCCCTCTCTCTCTCTCTCTCTCTCTCTCTCTCTCTCTCTCTCTCTCTCTCTCTCTCTCTCTCTCTTGCTCTTTTTCTCCATTTCTGTTACCTCACCCCTCACTTTCTCTCAATTCCTCCTTCTATACCCCCCCCCCCCCCCCTCTTCTTTCCCTCTATATCTCTTTCTTTCTTTATTTTTCTCTCCTATTTTCTTACCCTTCCTTTCTCTTTCATCTCCCATATTTTGGTCTTTGTCTTCAACTCTCTTTCGTCAATTCTTTCGCACTTTCGTTTCGTACAGGACAAGTCATTTGATAGGCGTCGTTTTTGTACTTGCACAATATCCATCACCGTTTATACCCAGGCACACAGATCTGTCTCCTCTGACAAACGTATATCAATTGTTTTAGTTAATCTCTTTGAGAATAACATGCGTTTTAAAAAAATAGCAAACTACACCCGACCTACAACCTTCTCATAATACACTCTACAACACGGAACAATCATGGTTTATCAAAATAACTTTAAAAATCAAACCGTAATAAATTTGTTATTGATAGAATGCGCTTGGCCAAGGAGTTCACAACATTGCCATCCGGAAGTATAACGGACCAACACACAAACTCTGTGTAACCGTGAACTTTTATAGTCTGGTTTATACAGTTTAGTGAGAACAACTCACAAACGCGGATGGCAAAAACCATAACAAAGGCCTGAGTGACGTCATCTGCATTCTATCTATA
>NC_088361.1:28634231-28656731 GCF_034508935.2 Berghia stephanieae
ACCAAATAAACTAAGAGAACTCTTCCATTGCCAAAATTGGCGACTTTTGACTCCTACAGGATTGATGAGACGCCCGTAACTAAGCATTAACCAATCAGATTATTTCTTGCCATTCACCCGGTTTTGTCCCCTCGACAATTTATTTCATGTATGAAAAGACCTGAGATATCATTAGCACAGTCAGACACACAAATCGGTTAGTGAGTATTTCTCACAATATTTTGACACATTGATAAAGGAAAACCTGACGATACCATGCAAAATTTTCAATCATCTGTGTTAAAATTGTGAGTGATGTTCACGATCTGTGGGCTGCTTACTCCGGGTGGTAGGCAAGCCCTTAAAGTGTCTATGGGTCTTCGGTTCACGGTCAGTGGTTGATTTCAGGGCTAACATAAACTATATTTTAAATTTTCGACTCAAAAATAAAACAACTTAAATATTTATTTGACTAGTTTTAATGAAATATACGATAACTGACGCAATTTTCAAAAGTATATGTGCACTGTATGTTGATTGAAGAACTGAAGACTCATGCTATAAAATATTAGTTAAAAAGGCATACATGTCAATAGCTTGACAGGCATAGCAACAGGACGTCACAGAGGAACCATCAATTGAAGTGCCAGGTTGTACCAAACTGACAATGAGCTGTCATATTCCGAAAAAAACACATTTTAAGAATTTTGGCCAGAAAACCCGTCCTCAAAATATCGACCCAAAAAGAAAAAAAAACCCTCTCAAACCTGGGACTTCAGTGAAAATGAAGTGCCCAGGTGTGAGAGTTTTTTTTTCCACGATTAGGGAAATTTTAGTCCACGAGGTTTTAAAGGACGTGTTTTTTTTTGGCCAAAATTATACAAATGGGCCTTTTTTCTCTCACAATATGGGAGAATGGCCACTGCACTGTTCTCCGCACACTTACAAAACAACTTTATTCATCATTTAATATATCCATAGGTTCTCAACTTGTCAAATATTTTAATCCTGGGACTTTTTGGAAATATCAGATTTGACAAGCTGGGAGTTATCCTAATCAATCCATACTTGAAATGATTTTTTTTAAAAAAAAGAGAGAAAAAACCCCCAACAAAAAGCAACAAACAACAAACAAACACCAAGGCTTGTTTTATTTGTTATTTTTTTTCTTTTTTCTTTTTTTGGCTAAAATGCCTGAAAAGTATTAAGTCATTTAACGGCTGGGCCTGAAAAAATTATTTCCAGGCCTTGGCAACTTAACTGTTGATTCGTTCCGCCATGGGTATAACTACAACGAAGCCAGCATGAACAATTTTATAGCGATTTCACATTGTTCAATTAGTGAGTAGGCACTGGTGTAAGATAAAGATCTAAGAAAAATGCGTATGAAACAGTGCAAGGCGAATGAACAAAACTTTAATACGATTTTGAGACGAGACGAAGTTTTTAAGGTGAATATACAAATGGTTTAGTGTCCTATCCAAAAGGATAACAAGCAATGACATGGTCCTTTATTATGTGACAGAAACCGGGATTAACTCCGGCTTCATGGGCCTCTAGGCTCTCATAGACTACTTCTTGGTTACACTGGGTTGAAGACTGAGCTGTAAATAGGCTCAATTCTTCACGGAGCTATCTATCATAATTGGAATCTTATCACCGTGTAACCTTGGACAGAGCCAGCGTATTCTAAGAAAACACACTATTTTTTGGAAATTTCTCCCTTCAAACGTCGATGGATTAAAATGATTTCCAACCTGTCCAAAAGTCTCAAATCTGTACATTTCGTGGTTTTAGACTATTTGAGAAGTTTAGGGTCATTTTATTAGATGCGTATCTTAAAGGAAACGTTTCTGGGCCTGAATGAAAAGGAATGAGGTCACCTTCAATTTAAATATGATGAGCAATGTATGCTGATTTTATAATTGTATCCAGTATTTAATACCCTACGTACAGATATCAGTTACTTATCATTGTGAAAGCAGGGCACTAAAGGCTATTGATCTAGTTCAGCTCTTATTAGGTATTGTGTTGTATTGAATTGTATTGTGTTGATAAAAAGTATTTTGTCAGACCAGAGCAGAATAGAGAAGCGTGTTCCATATTGAAGCTTATAATATACAATCAATCCAGAACGAATCAGTGACATTCTTTGCTTGTAAATATTATATTAAACGTGACATAGGCATGGACACAGGCTAGTACAGAACGACAGCAGTGACAAGGTTCCATATCGACTGATCTGTTTCATCTATTTCTATCATGTACTTATCTGTGAATATAAATTCAGAAAAGTGAGTGGAGCAGGCACTAATGTTGATAAAAGCAAGAAAGAAAGTGGGTAGAGAAGTGCCAGAGAGAAAAAACAAACAAACAAACAAAAAAAAAAAAAAAAACAACAACATTTGAGGCCACTGGGAGTCGAACCAACTGTTACAGCATCGACTGCCCATCACCGTAACGGTTTTTATTATTATTCTTATTATCCTCTGGCACTACACTACTCACTTCATTTCTTGTTATTATTTAGTTGTACGACATTTTCGCGTGATGTACAAACTGAATTATTAAATAACGTCTAACATTTTCTCCTTTGTTCTCATCTAACAATCACTATGTTATCTCTTTGTAACAAATCCACACTTAGTCGAATTACACCTCAAGTCAAGTTTAATTTGAAGGCGGGATTCGATTCAACTCTATCCTGATACAATAATAATTTTTTTTTAATCTATGGAAGGGGATTAAACATATATTGAAGAAAGAGAATAAAATTGCATAGTGTGAGACATAATTTAAAGCTTGTGAGATTTTGCCCAGGCTAAACCTTTAACTGGCTATCTAAGTTGAAATATAAAAAGATAACACACTATAAACTGCTTTAGAAGGGCCAAAATAAAAAAATGTCTATAGATAGAAAGTGACTAAGTCTTTCTCTTTTTGTCTCTCATTTAGGATGCCAGTAAGATAGGTGGACAATGTTTATCACGTTCAACTCAACAAATAGTAACTGTGACCAATCTTCTCAAATAGTAACATTTCGGGCCAAACCCGACACTTACAATTGGATTTTAAACTTAACTCATACACGTTGATTTAAAATAAATTTAACATTAAATCAGTTTTATAAGGAGGGAACGAAGTTCACGTCACTCAGCTCTTTGTTATTATTTTTAGACAACCTGTTAGTGATTAGTTTTCTCTAAATGATATCAATCAGATATAAAAGTTAAAATGTTCCACACAGTTTTGTGTGTCAGTATGTTTAATTTGACTAGCGGATGATGTGAATATTTTACGTAAACGCATAGCATTTATAACACAATGCTGCTCTATGTCCGTTAACATTTCAATATGACTAATTAAATGCATTCTTTGAGGAGAGTAAGTATTGTTTCATAAATATTCAATAACATGAAATTTCCTTCAATTCCACTATCAGTTCCATCTTCTCCATCCTGCCCAATATGTCATAATACATGATTGACCGGTCATAAATTCTGGATGATATCCATTTGACGGTTACGTCCTTTTGTTACCGTTTAAGCCATCCACAAGTGCAGAGCATTTGATCATATAAAACTCTTGTTAATTGTTGCAATCTGAAATTTTGAGTTGTGGATTTGTAGATCGGAACTTGCTTTTGATGGAATGATGACAGACACGAATTTGTCCTGTGTGTTGTATGGTGTGCAAGATCTTAGACTGGTAAGTAATGTAGTCGACTCCCTCTCCTTCAGCATCATCATCATCATCATCATCATCATCATCATCTTCTTCTTCTTCATCATCATCATCATCATCATCATCATCATCATCATCATCATCTTCTTCTTCTTCTTCTTCTTCTACTACTTATTACTACTACTATTACTTACTTGTAAGTACTACTACTACTACTACTACTACTACTACTACTACTACTACTACTACTACTACTACTACTACTACTACTACTACTACTACTACTACACGTATGTGTAGTGCGCCTTGCAGGCACCTGTGTTTCTGTGCTCTTCAGTTTTTCAATATTTTCACTTGATTCCAGAAATTTTCTTTTTTGGATTTTTATATCATTGTGACTGTGATCATGTGCTGTATATTTTAAAATTAATGTTAGACAGTTTTAACATATTATTTTTAAGCAATCTTTAAATATTTTCACCATGTACAGTCAACCACCAGTTTCTAATCTGTTTTATCTTATCGCCATAATTGTAGTCACTGTCTCACCACAATTATAACAAACGCAAAAAAACAAAAAAAAAAAAAAAAAAAAAAAAAACAAAAACAAAACAAAACAAAAAACAAACAACAAAAAGCGAGGCAGTAGAAACAAAGGATACAAAAGAAAATTGGAGTTCAAGTTGGCCATCGACCACACTATCAACACAGTTCACCCCGCGCCAGCCATATTCTATTGCACATAAACACATATAACAATAACATAAATTAGATTCAATAGTCTGATGTCACGTCGTCCAACAACGGCGAGCAGCATGGTTCGTAACAAAGAAACTTTTTATTCTTCATGCTGGCTCGAACTGGATGTAATGTGATCAGAATGTATAAAAGTCAAAACATGATCATATTTATAATGTTTTTCTCCTCTGGATACACCTTATGCTCGTCGGAGAAATATTTCATAAGGTCGTCCGCCATTGTTCCGATAGTTTTAAGCCAGTTGCGAAGTTAGTATGCGTCATTACGAGGGAAGTGACGTCATGACTGTTGAAGCGTATTGTAGTGACAACGATGTTCGTTCTGAAAACAAAAACAAAAACACAAGAACACACTACGAACTCACAGTCAAGTTCTGCCGCTCATCATCACTGAAACCATCACCATCATCGCAGTTATCGTCGTTGACAGCAAAATTCAGACCTTTTTTCCCCTTGCTATACTCTTCTTTGCAGGAAGAATTCCCTGTGAAAGATCCAGAACCAGGAGGTAAGGCCGTTCTGGTTTTTTATTGTTGTTTTTTTTTTTTTTTTTTTTTTTTGAGAAAATTTATACTAAATGTCTTAAATCAAGTTTGAAAAAAAGTAGCATTGATAAATGAATAAAGAAATAAATACGAATATTGTATTATGAATTTTCACGGATTTAATAAGATCAAAGCCCTTCGTAATGCTGCTTTTATTCTCCTTGCGGGCCTCATTAATTATTTTGTACAACTTCTCTCGTACCAGCCTTCATTGCTCACTGATTATTGCCATATATTATTCACACTTTCTTGGATGGGTAAAGTGTGTACAAGAAAACAATACTGGGATCAGAACTTTCGAATCATTGACACCCATCGGGTCACTAACTACGCTCAACATCGCTTGATGGCACAGTGATAACCTCCCGACGTAGCCATCATAAAGTTATAGCCTGGCACTGACAAAAAATGACGTCAGTCTTTTGCTACAAAAGAAAACAAATCGTGAGTTGTATTCAATAGTTCAACCAATGAAATAACTTGTTTCCTTGAGCTCTACTAACGATAACTCACTAGACGCTACACAAACCTAAAAAATGACGTCAAACTGCCAGTCCTAGAGAGTTCTTGCGTGGCCGTCGTAAAGTTATAGCCTGACACTGAAACCCAAAAAGACTGGCATTTTGACGTCACTATTTGGTTTTTGCACCGCATAGTGAGTTGTCGTTAGTAGTGCTCATGGAAACAAGTGGTCCCATTGGTTGAACTGTTGAATACAACTCACGATTTGTTTTCTTTTGGGCCAAGGACTGGCATTTTGACGTCATTTTTTGGTCAGTGTCAGGCTATAAGTTGACGATGGCTACGGTTCTAGTGTCAGACTATATGTTAACGATGGCTACGGAAGATTCGTATAGCGCTGCACTACCAACACGACTTTTAGAAGTGATAAATAAAACATTATATGACCATTTAAAATTATTTTCAAGGGACGTGGGATTACAGAGCTAAATGCCGCTCACGTGAAGACAATGGATGCACTGCCTTGAGATTGAAGCCAGATCATCTTTCTGCCTTTCAATGAAAAAACCACATTATTTCATATTTTTGTCCGGAACACTTAAAATCTCGATCTATTAAAAAAAATCTCAAAACCCGACTCTTTTTTTTTATAGAATCGGGTATGGATTTATTAAGATAGTGGTCGACACTATTGAGAAAATAAGTTTTCTGACCTAAATGAAAGAGTGAGCTTTTTCAGAGTACTAAAATTTTCTTCATCACGCTCTCAGTGGTGCTAAAATATGTATTTTTATTGTTGCATCTGAATCACGTGCACTAATACGCAGGTCTGATAACCCAATTTGTTATGGGCTCATTGTTGTAATGGAAATAATCTCAAACCAACGCAAAACATTGTCGATTAATCAAGTCCACAATGGCGTTCGGATTATCAGACCTGCTAATATGTGCTGAATCATTGCTGTCTTTAACATATTATGCCTACCAGCCAAAATTGTGGGGCCTCCGGATTTTTAACACTTTTCACAAAATTATGATGCAAGGAAGTTAAAAATACATGGTATTGTACATTGTCCTAGTGCAATTCCACGCTCTACCACTGTGTCAAAGCAATGCGATTAGTGCTTACAAACCGAAGGGGACAATCCGGCTGGTAGGCATACACTGAAAGTGGCTATGATCTGAATATCATTTCAAATTCCTGACCAATGTCAACAGAGGTCCAGATCAGCATCCGGTCTGTGGGGATTTGTGGCTCCGATGTGGCTTACTGGCAGAAAGGAGCCATAGGGAATTTCGTGGTCACGTCTCCGATGGTCATGGGTCATGAACCCTCAGGAATTGTTACCAAGCTTGGAGAAGGAGTCAAACAACATAAAGTCGGTACGTTGGTGGATGCGTCGTCTGCAAATCGAATGTGACCAATCGCCTCAAAGTGGTTTTATGTTGGAGTGAACATGATACTTTTGATTGAGTTAACTTATTAAATAATTCGACTCCAGGTAAATTGATATCTTCCTTGCTGGCAGCGACTTTTATATTCTAATCTTCAAAAAACTTTAAATACCTAATTTTGATTATTTTGACTTTCAACTTAATATTTCTTAATTCAATTCATTGTGACGTAATATCAGATTGACGCGGGGGTCACATTAAATCGTTGTAATACAAAATTGTTTTTTAATCTCTTTATTGTTGTTTAAATTTTTATTTGAAATGCGTGTCTGATAAAAAATGTGGCTGACCGATTGGTGACGTTTTTTTTAGCACACACTATTATATACACAATCATAAAATAAACACACAGAAGAGTAGACCCAAAAATGACGTTAATGACTTTTGCAGTTTTTAAAGTCCGGTTAAGTCCACACTATGTGGTATTTCATGTGCAAAACTTTGCACCAATTCACATATTCATAATTTTGTATAACGCACACTCAGTGCGCGAATACAAAAACATTAAATAACGATTTTTTGTTCTCTGAAAATGCATTTTTACAAAATCAAATTTTCATAGACTCAATACTGATAGTACCTATCATTTTCTCAGTAAGAAGCAAGGCTAAAAACCAAACAGTTCTGGTGCCCTGCCCCCATGTACCATGGTATGGTTTCAGTGATCAAATTATATCCGACGGTTTCAATCGAGTGTTCTAACGACTTTTACATGGCAAATGATCTAACCTCAGGTCTATCTCACTATTTTACTTCATGGCATCGGTCACGATGGCATATTATGGAGGACGGTTAGTCATGTATGATGCTTTCACAATTGGTTTGACATTCTATGTGCTTTCAGATCAGCTCTTTTTATTCTTATTTCAATTGTATATACCATATTGTGTGATTATACCACCAGGAGACCGGGTAGCCATAGAGCCAAACAATCCTTGCGGTGGATGTGACTTATGCAAGACTGGTCACTACAACATTTGTGACAACTTGAAATACCTGGCCACGCCCCCTACTCATGGGTGTATGCAACGTGTCTACTGCCACCCAGCCAACTTTGTCCACAGGTATGTCAATACTGCTACACACTACTTACAGACATTTTAATCACAATCGTCTCAAAACAGTATATTGTGGGGATGGACCTTGTGCCAAAAAACGAACATTTCAGCTTAATCTAATACATTTTAGGGATTCCGATAGCTCAGTTGGTAGAGCACTCGCCTTACACGCAACGGGACCGAGATCGATCCCCGAGTAGAGATTTCTTTCTGATCCCCCCCCCCCCTGTCCATCCAGCAGTATATCGATAACTGGGCAGCAATATCCGGTGAGAAGTGTTTTGCGATAGACTGGCTTCCTATCCAAAGGGTGACAAGTAATTTCTATAGTCCCGTCTCCATAGAAACTGGGATGAACTCCGGCACCATGGTCCTATGGCTCTGAAAGACTACTTTTTCCCAACTACTACTAAATATGAGATGAAATTAAATGTCCTCATTTAAGAGAGTGGAGATTGTGTCGGTTGCTTCAAAAACCTGATATTTCAATATTCCAATATCGTTTACAAGAAACTCATGGATTATCGCCCTTGGTCCAATCCGATATAATATCAGATTGGCGCGGTAGGTCACATCTAGCTAAATTTTAGCCAGAAATATTTTACTTCAAAATTTGATTGATTAAGATACCTCCACCCACCCAAATAAAAGATAGTAAAAAGTAGTCATTCAGAGTCATTAGGCCTATGGAGCCGAAGTTTTTCTCGGCTTCTATAGCGTGAAACGAACAATAGCAATTGTTTGCTACCCTCGAATAGGACGCTATTTTATCGCAAATTACTCTCCCCCGGATCTAACTGACTCAGCTACCCAATCACTGTTGGGTTGACAGGGGATTGAAAAAAAAAATCTCGATTTCATTCGGGATCGATTTCGGTCTCCTCGAGATGTCTAAATTGAAACCTTTCCACAAATTTTTCTGGAGATTTTAATAAATCGATATATGAATTAAACACTTTCTGACCAAAACAGAGCAAAAAAGTGTATTTTGTCTGTGTACGAGAGAATAGCGCTATGCAATCTAAACCGTCATAAAATAGAATATGAACAAGTTATATTATAATTTCCAAATATTTACCATGCTCAATGCGCATCACAAAGTTTCCTTAACACCTCTAAGTATTTACATTCTTGAAATTTACAAGTGTTGTACTGTTATCTCATGGAAACAAAGTTATCGTTTTCAATTTTAGATTTTTAACTGGTACTTTGTAAAAAAAGAATAACAACAGGGTTATTCTGGCTATTTTCTGTCAGGCGTGTGGCGTGTTCGTCTCTTGTTATGATATTTAACTTGTGACCTTTAGGTCCAGGGATGGAATCTTGATGTCGATGGCAAAAGGTTGAGTGATTCGAAAAAGCCTTTAACTAACGTTTTGTCATAATACTCAGGTGTAAAATGAGTACCTGGTCTGTAGCAGTATTGTCTATCGGTGAGCTAAATTATTATAATTGCGTGTTATAGCGGCCATTTTTTCGACCTACATATTAAATGATAATGTTGGCTTAGGACGTCTCATAAAGCGCTCTGAGCACATTTAGAGGATCTAACATTTTAAAAAAGCTCAAAGAAATTATTCTTGGATTAAATCTAGACCTCAACATGTTTGATTGCAGAGAGTAGATGTTTCTGGAAATGTAAATAAACTAAAATTTCACATTTTTTTGTCATTCTAATTACAAAATCCCCTTTTTACATCTGATGTATCCAGGCATAACAGCGTATTTGATACGCTTGTTTACATATCTCCGGCGACGAAACCAGAGTATAAAAGAACAAACTATTTCTTTAAAATGTATTGGATTTTGTTATGATGTCTTCATAAGTTTACCTTTTAAGCCTTGCATAAATGAACGAAAATGAATATAACAGCATCGAAAATTAACAAAATACAAAACATGGAACATTTCGGGCTCACAAGTCTTCTTCAGCCAATAAAAAACCCCCAGTTAAACCATATTTTGCTTTTGTTGTTTCTGAAGAAGGGGTTTGAACCCAAAACGTTCCGTGTTTTGTATTTTGTTATTTTTCTAAAGCTCTTAGATTCATTTTTGTTCTTTACGTTTTACATTCCACATCTTCTAGGAGCTTAGTATCACAGACTTGCATAGTGCGATTTTGCTATTTTGTGGTATGACACTCTCCTTCGGATTGGTAGGTTCCTGGAACGAGTCCCGCCCTGGACGAAGCAAAGCTGGATACTTGGAAAAAAAATATTCGTTTACCTTCATTCTGTCACCGTATGCAATGAGTACCTGACCAGTAACAACGACAGTTGTCTCTGTCGAAAAATATATGATAAAAGCACATTACTGACATTGTGTCTCATCTGACACGATATATTTTACTGTTGGCTTGGTACACCTTGTAAATTATTTTTTAATAAATATGGTGGAAATTAATCGGTATACAAGATCAAATCTTAAAACAACAGATATCATTTCTCGATAGTCTTCCAGACTTTTCCAGGTTTGGGACCCCTTGTGAATTATTTTGAGCAAATTTAGTCGACAAGCTCAAGTGTTTTTAAATAACAGATATTATTTCTCGATAGACTTCCAGACAATGTTAGTTTTGATGAAGGAGCCCTTGTGCAGCCTCTGGCTCTAGGATTTTACGCTGTTGATCGTGCTGGAGTTAAAGTGGGACAATCTGTACTTGTATCTGGAGCTGGTGAGATTCCTATGTTATTATCATCAATCATGATTAACAATTTAATACAGTATATAACTGCTGAGCTTTTGCCAATACTTTATTAGTATCTCTAGCCGTCAATGTAAATTTCATCATCATCATCATCATCATCATCATCATCATCATCATCATCATCATCATCATCATCATCACCACCACCATCACCATGACACAATAATCATCGCCACCATCATCTTCATCACCGTTATAATTAAAATCATCATTAACTTCAATTCAGGTCCCCTGGGAATGTCGGTGGTTTTGGCAGCGAAAGCGAGTGGTGCTGCTAAAATTCTAGTGACAGGTATGATATGACATATACTTTACCCTAAAAGTAAAAAATAAAACAATGCCAACCCCCCCCCCCCCCAAAAAAAATAAACCCAAAAAAAACAAACCAAACAAACAAAAACAAAACAACCGAAAGAAAAGAACAAACAGACAAAAAATAAAACGCAATAATTTAAACAAAAGTAAAACAAACAAAAAACCCTTTAAAATACATGAAAAAGGAATCATCCTAGTCGTCCTACGTAAGAAAATGAGTCTCATCACCTTTAATCACCTTCTGCCAGATAAACCAGATGCTAAAAAGTGAATTTAAAGATGAAATGCCTTAACCACTCAGCCACATCGTCCTGCCTATTCATGAAAAGCAAAGTGCGAATTCAAATTGAGTTACATTTTAATACAACTGGGGGGGGGGGGGGGGGGGGGGGGGGTAGGGTTGACTCTGGTTTTGTTGTGGTCTGCATCCTGAAAGATTGGTGTTGAAATTTTGATTTTGTATGTTTGTCAAAAATACCGAGTGTCATAGAAATAGGCCACCAAACGCACAATTCCTATTCTAACATATCTACTATCTTTTATTTTCCCGGTTCAGACATAATTCAGGATCGGCTAGACTGCGTGTCCAAGATTGGTGCTGACGTGACTGTATTAGTCAGCGACCAGGAAGATCCTGAGGACCTCTCCAAGAGATGTGTCCAGGCTTTGGGAGGCAGGACGGCTGATGCTGCGATTGAGTGTAGTGGAAGTGCTACAGGCACCTCTAATGCCATCTATGTGAGTTGTTTTGTAAACCTTCTCCTCCTATTCTTCTCCTCTTCACTCCTCCTCCCATCCTCCCCCTCCTCCTCCTCCCCTCCTCCTCCTCCTCCTTCTTCTTCTTTTTCTTCGTATACTAATGATGATGATGATGACGATGATGATGATGATGATGATGATGATGATAATACTAATAATGATGATAATAATACTAAAAAAATATAAAAGTAAACAAGAGATCTTTGACAAATTTCAGAGCGTCAAGAAAAGAGGGGTTGTGGTCCAGGCCGGGTTTGGAGCGTCCACATCAACCATCCCGCTTATCATGGCTACACTGAAAGAACTGGACATACGAGGAATGTCACGGTTTTGTAACAAGTCAGTATGCTAGATATAATAAATATATAAATGTTGCTGCTCGAAGCTCGAAGAAATAAATACCAATGTGAAATTGAATGTAAGCTTCAATTTAATATGTGAAAACAGATAAAATGGACGTTTCGGGTTTCCCCTTTATCAACAAATCAGGATGGTAACAACGTCACTACCACATTCGTCTGTAGTGTTTCATTCCTCCCGTTTTGTTGATAAAGGGGAATCCCGAAACGTCCATTTGATCTGTTTTCGTATATTAAATTGAAGCTTACTATACATTCAATTTCACATTGTTATTTGATATAATAAATATGCAATTCATATCTAGTTGTAGAGGCTATGGGTCTAGCTTTGCAATATAAACCCATGGGGAAGCATTTCCAGGTTCGGTCTCAGCTTCAAACACTTTTTTTTTCATCTTCTTGAGCATTGTTTAGAAACTCTCAAACCTCTAACTTGATCATCATAGGCTTGATGGATTCCTATTGGTATAACGAGACGTTTGATTGATTATCTACATTTCTTTATTGAGTGCATTACGAAAGGAAGGATTTTAAGTAAATATTATAATAAATTCGATAAGCTCTAATCTCGAACTCTGACTTTCTTCCTGTAGGCCATGAAACTTTTACTTCATTCATTGATTTAAGTGACGTTCAAAATGTCAAAAAGTTTCAAACCTGAGTTTTATGGATAGTATTCGCTTGACTAAGAAGCTCACAACATTGCCATAATATCTATAGATAGTCTGATTGATACTCATAAAAATGGCTGGCTGAAAACAATGACACACAAAGTGCTGAGTGGCGTCATTTTCATTCTATCTATATTATACTTTTCACTCCACAGCTATCCCACTGTGATCGAGGCCCTGAGAACTGGGAAGGTGAATGTCAAACAACTCGTCACCCATCGGTTTCCATTGGAGAGGGCTCCAGACGCCTTGCAAGCGGCTCATAATAGAGAAGGAGTTAAAATTGTCATCGACTGTACAAAGAAGCAATAATACCGACATTTTTGCATAAGAAAAGGACACACAGTAAAGCACGTATATGAAGAACAGGCTCAGGCAGCGCTTTACAAATTTCTGTTGTTATTATTAGTATTATATTATCATCATCGTCATCATCATCATCATCATCATCATCATCATCATCATCATCATCATCATCATCATCATCATCATCATAATTATTATTATTATTATTATTATTATTATTATTATTATTATTATTATTATTATTATTATTATCATTATTATTATTATTATTATTATTATTATTATTATTATTATTATTATTATTATTATTATTATTATTATTATTATTATTATTATTATTATTATTATTATTATTATTATTATTATCAGTAGATCTGTAGACGTGCCAAAATACTTCTTTTTCTGCCATCAGTCTGGGTTATTGTCTGAAAAAGGGTTTTGAACCTGAAACGTTCTATTTATTACTTTTATTTGAGGGGTTATTTTACTTTTTTGTTTTGTTTTGAAACGGTTATATTCATTTTTTTTTTGTACGTTACATTGTAGAATAGAATGTGGCATTATGTCAGGTTGACCTCGCTGATGAAAATTGAGTGCATATTCTAACTGATCAGTTAAAACATTTGTGAACCACGGTCTCAAAGCTGTGTTATATTATACGATTCTTTCATTTCCTATCTAGTATTTATTAAACGAGTTATTATTATCGTGCCTAATAGAACTACGATCTTGCTAGGAGAAAAAAAAAGAAAAAGAAAAAAAGAAAAAAAGATCATGAAGAGGGGGAGTTGATTTTTTTTGGTGGATTTTTCTTTCTGTTGTGACTTGTACTGTTTCATAAAAACTCTTACAGTCATTACTGTTTTACTCATTGATAGAGCATTCGCCTCTTGCCTCTTGGTATTCAAAGTGGGATGGCCCGGCAGCTTTTATTATTTGGTAACTGAATTATGTCCAGTGATCTGGTCTTGTATCACGAGGTCTATATTATTATATTATTATATATGCGCTCACACACTTTCGGTCTTTCGGAAGAAACAGCTTGGCTAAGGGACATAACTACGTTTATTTAACATGCTCTTAAGCAGGGAAGAATAGCTTCCCTTGTACTAAAAAAAAAAAATAGAGCTTTTATATTGGGCAATATCCACTAAATGTGCTCAAAGCGCTTTACAAAGGGTCCCTGACCAACAGCAACTCGTAACATGTAGAACGAGACATGACGCCTGTTAGGCGATATTCCAATTTTTCCGACAGAGGCAACGCTGTTGAAGGCCGGGTACTCATTTTACACCTGAGTACGCTGAGAGAATGTGAATAAAGAGTCTTTTTCAAAGGCTCAACTATGCGCCGAACGAGGCTCAAACCCAGGACCTTCCGATCCGAAAGCGAGGGTCATTCCACAAGACCACATAGACGCACAAAGCCCTGCTTTGCTCATAAAATTTAATTGTGGACTATAACAGTAGTTTGTTTCTGTAAAAGTTAAAATTGTCAGATTGCTTTTCTGATGCCTTTGTGTTTTGTGGATACAAAAACAGCACCATAGTAATTAGTGAATTTCCAGTCGGAATGTAGGTATTATAATATGTACATCTATTTTGATTATCAATCCCAGTCTAGTTTCATAGTTGTCATAGTTGTTACTTTATATTTTGGCATAAAAAAATTAAAACCATTATTATTTTAGTTTTGCAAGAAAGAATCAATCAAAATAACTTGGAATATTTAATATTTCTGGCTCTTTCGTCTAGCACCATCCTTTTCACATGTGATTAATTCTAAAATTGAGGGGGGTGGGGGTTGCATACATTGCTACACACGATCGGTCATGTGATCGCAAAGATAGCAACCAATCAAAACATATTTTGTTTCTAAGTGATTGATTTGAATTGAGGGTTCGTGCGTTGCTAAGCATTAACCAATCTGAATGTTTTCTGTATTTAGCCCTTATGAACCATTTCCTGTAGCATATAAACAAATGTTCCTTATCTCATTGAGTGGGATTAATTACTATAATCCCATAAAACGAGTCCCAGAACAATCAATATGCAGCGCATATAACTTTGAAAATTACGTTTTCTATCCCTGTAACCGACCGATCACATTGAACCAACGATCGTGTAAACTTTGCATTTGTATGACGAATAAGAAGTAATAATTTTGAATAACCAGCTTAATTTAAAAAAAAATGAATTAAGTAGACAAATGGACGTTTCTTGAATTCCTTTTTTTTCTTAAAATTTTGTACGGCATATTTATTTATTTCATCAGTTTGTATTATTTGTTCTGTTTCCGAGTAAGGTATTCAGAATAAAAGATTTAAAAGAAAAAAAGAGTGGGACAATTATCATTTGCAACTTTCTGTAGAAAAAAGGCCAAAAAAATAAATTAATACAAGTGGCACAGACAGGAATCAAACCTACAGCGCCAATTTCAAGCCTTCTGAGACAGACATTTTATCTATTCGACCACGCCATCCACATATTGCCAACGAATATTATGTATACTGCCGTTGATTTTAAAAACACAATATATGCAATGTTAACCAAATAGCACATACTGTATTCTTTAATAAAACGGCAGTATACATAGAAAGCTACTATCCCTCTGCTGGCTTGTTGCTTGGGTATTAAAAAAAAACAAACTTGTAATGATATTTTATTTACTTAACTTAGACGTCTATATCTTTTCACATTTCAATGTGCATTGCAAACAGTTTCGAAAAGTATTTTGTCATTAAACACCAAGGCTGTAGAATTAATTTCCAGGCCTTGGCAATTTAACTGTTGATTCGTTCCGGCATGGTTATAAATACAACAAAGCAAACATGAATAATTATATTGCGGATTTCACACTGTTCAACTAGGGAACAGCCACTATGTAAGATAATGATCTGAAAAAGCGTGAGCAAGACAAAGCAGAAAGAAAAATACGAGAAAAAAAACCTTTGAGGATGTCTGAGGTTCGATCCCCTATCGAGGAAGGCAAAATTTTGGGGATGTTTTTTGATCTTTTGTATTTTCCTTCCCTGTTCAATGCTTTTTACATATTGCTACATATTCCTCTCTGTAAGGGAAAGATGGAATTATCAGATTAAAAATTGAAGCACGAAGGAGAAAATAAAAATGAAACAAATTAATAGTAGATAAGCTTCAATGTATTAATCAATAAAGAACATGAGGTGGACATTTCGGATTTCCCTTTATCAAAACATCACGATGGATAAAAACACATTGAAGACGAATGTGGGATGAGAGGATGACATTTTAAAGCGAATCAAAAACGAAAAAAAAACCCCCAAAAACAAAACAATACAAAGAACAAACCCAAAACGGTTATGATCTTATCCAAAGGGTAGCAAGCAATAGTCACGGTCTTTTTATACTGCGACAGAAACCGGGATTTGACTCCGGCTTAATGGGCCTCGTGGTTCTCATGGACAACTTCTTGTTTACACTGGGTTGAAGGCTAAGTTGTAAATAAATCTCTTCTGGATGTCTCGATTATTCAAGGAGCTATCTATCATAATTGGAATCTTCCCACTCTGAAACCTTGGCAGAGACTACCCTGCTCTGACAAAACATATCATGAGAAACTTCTCCCTTCAAACATTGATCGACTAATATGACCATCAATCAGTAAAAAGTCTCAAATGTGTAACTTTCAAGGGTTTTTTTTTTTATTTTGTGTGGGATTTATGAGAAGTATAGGGGGACTTTGATAGATTTGCTCTTTGAGGGAAAAGTTTCTGGACCCAAATGAAAAGTGAATTAGATCACCTTAAGTTTGAACTTGATGAGCAATGTATTTTGGTTTTAGAACTGTATCCTGTAATTTATGCCATATGAATGCATGTCAGTTACTTCTCACTGTGACATGGCACCAAAGGCCACATTATTGATGCTCTGCGTTTAGTTAAGAAAATCACAACTTCCGCCATCGGATGTAACGTACCAAAACACAAAACTAAATGTAACCTTAAACGTTTATAGTTTGATGATTATAATTTAGTGAGAAATACTCATGAAAATGGTTGACTAAAAAACAATAACAAAGAGCTGAGTGGCGTCAATTTTGTTCCTTCTATTGGTCTAGTCTAGCTCTTATTAGGTATTGTATCGCATTGAATTGTATTATATTGAAAAAAAGTGTTTTATCAGACCAGGACAGAATAGAGAAATGTGATCCATATTAAAGCCCATAATCAATCCAAGACGAATCGCTGGCATTCTTGACTTGTAAATATTATGAATGTATGAGTTACATTGTACATTAGTACCGCACCTATAAGGTGCTATGCTACACAGCATACAAATGTCACGGTCACAGGGAATCCACATATTCCCAACACGTCTGTTCCTGGTAATATTAAAACATGACACAGAAATAGACACAGTCGAGAACAGAACGACAGCAATGACAAAATTCGACCTCGACTGCCCTGTCTCATGGCTGTAGTCTATTTCTATTAGTCTAGGGCTATTGGTCAGTACTGACCAATAGTCATTCCGTTTCTATTATCCACTTAAAATATTATTTTTCCTTGTGCACCATAATTGTTAATATGCAATCTGGATTTTTAAATAACACCTCATATCATATTATCTCACTTTTTCTCATCTATTAATTGATTGATCCCTACGTTTTCTCTTTGTAAATTTTTTTAAAAAACAAGCCTAAACCTTGAATTGATGATTGGGGTTGGAATACCAAAGATCACACGCTACAAGGGCCAAATTTGAAAGACTACATAGATTGAGATTGGCTGAAGTCATTCTTCTTTTGTTTCTCTTATATGCCAGCTAGATAGGTGAACAATGTTTACCACGTTCAACTCAACAAATAGTAGTTTGGACCAATCTTCTCAAAATAGAAAAATCAGACCTAACCCAATACTTTCAATTGAATTTTAAACTTATCTCATTCACTTTGATTTTTGAAAAGAAATATTAATGGCATTTTTATATAGCACACTCATTTCCTATGTCCTTCAAGGTTTCAATGTGACTAACAAATAAACAACTTGAGGAGAGTGAGTTTTCATTAAAAAAAAACACACAAAATTTTCTTCAATCCAACGTTCAATTCTATTTTCTCCATCCTGCTCTATCTGACATAATACACTACTGGCGTGACGGATCAAAAATAATCTGAACGTCATTCATTTGGCAATTGTGTCCTTTTGTTACCATTTAGCCACAAAGAGACAGAGAGCATTTGATAATTAAAAAAAAAACTCTGAGGATAATTTCTTACAACCTGAAATTTTTCGTTGTGGATTCGTAGACTGGAACTTGTTATTGAAAGAATAATGACAGACACGAATTTGTCCTGTGTGTTGTATGGTGTGCAAGATCTCAGACTGGTAAGCAATATACTTTACTCCTACCTCTTCTACCACTACTACTACTACTACTACTACTACTACTACTACTACTACTACTACTACTACTACTACTACTACCACCACCACCACAACCAATACTACTACTACAACTAACTACTATTACAACAACAATGACAGCAATAACAACAACAACAACAACAACAACAACAACTACTACTACTACTACCACTACTACTACTACTACTACTACTACTACTTTTACTGTCACTACTACTACTGCTACTACTACTACTACTACTACTACTACTACTACTACTACTACTACTACTACTACTACTACTACTACTACTACTACTACTTTTAAAATATTGCCACCATCACCACCTGAACAATTACGACTAAATAAATTACTGCTTCTACCGCATTGAATCGATTTACAGGCTGCTCATCTGTTGAACTCTCGTTCGGAGTTACTGTTTTCATGTAATCCCTTGTAAATCGCTGTTTTGTTGACAGATAAAAATATAATTTTTTCTTTTTTGGTATACTTTCTTTGCAGGAGGAATGCCCTGTCAAAGATCCGGGTCCAGGAGGTAAGGCGGTTCGTTTTTTCGGAAAATATTAAAGCTATATGTTTTTAATCACGTTTGGAAATAACCTGTAGCGCCTTGCACCGGACACAACTTTATGTAGCGATAAATAAAACCTTACATTACGACCATGAAATTGAAGTTGTTATACTTTGATCACATGAAAAACAAGAACCAAAAAAGAAAAAAAAAAGAAGAAGACAAAAACAAAAATAAAAATAAAAACAAGCCTCAATAGAAAAGATTTGCATTTGCCTGCGAGAGCAAGCAAAGCAGAGGGAGACAAAGGATGAGGAGGTTTCATGACATCGCGAACTGGACGGGGAGAGTAACCACAGAGGTAGAACATATGATACAGATGAAATCCAGGAAGGAGTTCAAGTCGGGTTGTTTGGGAGGCTGCGTCCAACAAGGTTCCGCAAGAAGAAGAAGAACAAGAAGAAGAAGAAGAAGAACAAGAAGAAGAAGAAGAACAAGAACAAGAAGAAGAAGAGGAAGAAGACATGGGCAAGTGATCACAGGTTCAAATGACGCCACGGGAAGTGAAGACAACGGATCCACTGTCTTTGAATTGCCAGATCATCGCTCTGTCCTGCAGTGACAAACCACGTTTTTTCATATTTGGCTTGAAAACTTTTATTTCAATCAATCAATAAATCAATTCAAAGTTTAGGTAGTTTGCCAATTCTGAACATAAATCAAAACATAAATACTAATATTAAAATCAACACAATCATATAAATACATGTAAATAAACAAAAATCAAATAAATTACTTATTACTGTGGATGATGATGATGATGATGATGATGATGATGATGATGATGATGATGATGATGATAATGATGATGGTGATAATGATAATGATAATGATGATGATGGGCTTAATATACTTGTGATTTATTTCACTATGAAAGGTTGTTAACAACAATATCGATCAATTAAAATTACACCTCTTTGACGTATCGGACATGGATTTTATTGACAAGGAAATCGTAGATATTGAAATAACAGTTTTCTAGCCAAAAGGAAAAAAAAGAGGATTTTCCAGAATAAAAACCCTCTTCTCTCTGGTGTTGAAAATATATATAATATTTGTTGCTTCTGAATTGACGTGGTACTTATTCACGGGTCTGATAACCCAATTTCTTATGTTAAATCAAGCCCATAATAGCTTTCGATTATATGTTAAATTATCAAGCCCATAATGGTTTTCAATTATAAGACCTGCACGTAGATCTGAATCATTGCTGTCTTTAATATAGTATGCCTACCAGCCAAATTCGGGGCCTCCAGATTTTTAACACTTTTCACAAAGAAAGTTAAAATTGCATGGTATTCTGCGTTGTACAATTCCACGCACTACTGTGTCAAAGTAATGAGATTGATGTAAACAAACTGGAACGCGACCAAATCCGGCTGGTAGGCAAGTACTGAAAGTGGTCATGATCTAAATATTATTTCAAATCCCTGACCACTGTCAACAGAGGTCCAGATCAGCATCCGGTCTGTGGGAATTTGTGGCTCCGATGTGACTTACTGGCAGAAAGGAGCCATAGGGAACTGGGTGGTCAAGTCTCCGATGGTCATGGGCCATGAACCCTCAGGGGTTGTTACCAAGCTTGGAGAAGGAGTCAAACAACATAAAGTCGGTACGTTGGTGGATGCGTCGTCTCCAAATCCAATGTGACCAATTGTCTCAAAGTGTTTTTTTTTGGAGTGAACATGATACTTTTGATTGCGTTTTAGACTTTACTTTACTTATTGAATAATTCGAGTCCAGATGGATTGATCTCTTCATTTCTGGTAGTGACTTTTATATTCTAATCTTCAAAACACTTAAAATACCTAATATCGATTATTTTGATTTAGACTAACTTTTCTTAATTCAATTCAATCTGAGGTAATACCAGCACGGTTGGTCATGTATGATGCTTGGGCAAATTGGTTTGGCATGCTATATGTGTGTACACGCTTTCAGATCAGCTCTTTTTATTCTTATTTAAATTGTATATACCATATTGTGTGATTATACCACCAGGAGACCGGGTAGCCATAGAGCCAAACAATCCTTGTGGTGGATGTGACTTATGCAAGACTGGTCACTACAACCTTTGTGACAATTCGAAATACCTGGCATCGCCCCCTACGCATGGATGTATGCAACGTGTTTGCTGCCACCCAGCCAACTTTGTCCACAGGTATGTCAATACTGCTATATACTTACAGAAATGTTTGTCACAATCGTCTCAAAACCTATGGAAACCGGGATAAACCTCGGCTGCTCTGAAAGACTACTTTTTTTTTACTACTACTAAATATGAGTTGAAATCAAATTATGTCCTCATTTAAGAGATTGGGGGAATGTGTCGTTTGCTTCAAATACCTGATGTTTCAAAATTCCAATATCGTTTACAAGAAACTCATGGGTTATCGCCCCTGGTTCAATTCGATATAATACCAGATTGGCGCGGTAGCTAAATTTTATTTTTATTCAAAATTTGATTAATTAAGATACCCTCCTCCACTAAAAATGTTAAAAAGTAGTCATTCAGAGTCAATGTGGCATGTGGAGCAGGAGTTCTTCTCGTTTTCTATATCCTGAAACGGACAATAGCAATTGATTGCTACCCCTTGTTTAGGACGCTAGTCTATCGTGAAGTATTTTCCACCAGATCTAACTGGCCCAGCTACCCAATCACTGCTGGGTGGACAGGGCGGGGTCGAAAAAAATATCTCGTTTTCGTTATCCCCAAGGTGACACCCTAAACTCGCCAAATAAATTATCTCAAATCCCATAACAACCCCATTTGGAATAAATTTAGACCTCTCTCAAAGTAGAAAAATCCAATCCTAAAATATCATATTTTTGGTTATTTTAATGATAATGATTGCAGAGAGTAGATGTTTCTGAAAAAGTAAATAAACTAAATGTTCAGAGTTTTGGTCATTTTAATGATAAAATCCCCTTTTTATATCTGAAGTATCCTGACATAACAGCGTTTTGATACGCTATTCACACATCACCGACGATGAAAACATACTATTTCTTAAAAATATATATTGGATTTTGTTTAAGTTCCATAAACGAAGAAAAGTGAATATTCTAACAACTTTGAAAATATTAAAACATTTTTTGCTTTTGCCATTTCCTGAATATGGGATTTGAGCTCGAAACGTTCCGTTTTTGGTATTTTGTTCTATTTCAAGCTGTTATATTCTTTTGTGTTCATTAGTTTTTGCAGTCCACATCTTCTAGCAGCTATGTGCGGCTATGTGGTCTAGTGGTATGACACTCGCTTTCGGATCGGAAGGTCCTGGGTTCGAGCCTCGTGTTCGGCGCATAGTTGAGTCCTTGGAAAAGGCTCTTTACTCACATTCTCTCACCATACTCAGGTGTAAAATGAGTACCTGGCCGTTAATAGCGTTGTCTTTGTCCGAAAAATTGTAATATCGCCTAACAGACGTCATGTCCCGTCCTACATGTTAAATGTTGCTGTTGA
>NC_088361.1:28661731-28676731 GCF_034508935.2 Berghia stephanieae
TATCTTAAGCATTATGTTCATCCCGACATGATACCGTTTTGAGACGATTGGTCACAGAGTGTCCATAAAGTCTTTCCCTGTTTAATAACATCTTTAACAGAAAATTAAGTTACTTTAACACGGACCTATGAATACATACATGCTTTTTATTTTGTTTACCACTTTATAATATCTTTTACTCAATGTGCTCAATTAATCTTTCTGAAAACAAACATGTCGTTTAGAAATTTGCGAACGGCCTGTCTCCATGGTGGAAGAACACCATCTAACCGAAAAATTATCTATGGCTGATATTCACGAAGATGGGATACAGCATAAAATCTTACCATATCTAAACAGACATTTACAGTATTCGTTTTCACGGCAAAGAAAGGCGGGTCTGTAACTCTGTTGTGCATCTGCCAACACCAAAGTCATTTTGTGTCACAGTAAATTTAGAATGCTCGTTTCTGTGTTTGTTAAAAAAAATCGGTTCATGTCCTGGCTGTTGTGTCAAACTGGCCTATATAAAACGTTGTTTAGCCACTTTTGGCAATTTCGTATCATGCAATCACCTTACACAAAGAGGATTTTGTCTCTCTGTTGTGATTCCGAAATAGAGAGAGAGAGAGAGAGAGAGAGAGAGAGAGAGAGAGAGAGAGAGAGAGAGAGAGAGAGAGAGAGAGAGAGAGAGAGAACTGAGGTCTTTTAATTTCATGCTCATTTTGTTAACTTTGATTATGTAATTAAGATCGAGGGCCAGGGGGCATACATGTATAACTTTGTCTTAGGAGATGGTAGAAAACAGATGCAAATATCTATTACGGTTATAGTATAATAAGTCTTCGAAATCAGGGAAAACCTTTTTGGACATCCCATATTATACTTTTCATTCCACAGCTATCCCACAGTGATCGAGGCCCTGAGAACTGGGAAGGTGAATGTCAAACAACTCATCACCCATCGGTTTCCATTGGAGAGGGCTCCAGACGCCTTGCAAGCGGCTCATAATAGAGAAGGAGTTAAAATTGTCATCGACTGTACAAAGAAGCAATAATACCGACCATGTTGCCTAAGAAAAGGACACACAGTAAAGCACTTATGAAGAACAGGCTCAGGCAGAGAAAAAATATTATCTAAGCGCTTTTTTGTGTGGAAAGCGCTGTACAAATTATTATTATTATTATTATTATTATTATTATTATTATTATTATTATTATTATTATTATTATTATTATTATTAGTTGTGATAGTATTAGTTGTGGTAGTATAGTGGTAGTTCTGTATCCTTGGTATAGCTGTTCCTTTTAGTTCAAATTTTATAAATGTTAAGCTTAAGATCAAGTTTCAATCATTTGGTCGACCCCTAAATACCACCAACTTGAGACGATTGGACACATTTTCGTAGACGAGAGATACAAAGCTGCTCCTTTCTTATTGTTTACATTCAAAGATCTTGTTATTGAAAGGACATATATTTATCCAAGTGCTTTTTGTATGGAAAGCGTTGTACAAATTATCATTCTTCTTTTTCTTCTTATCATTATTATACAATCGATATTATTATTATTATTATTATTATTATTATTATTATTATTATTATTATTATTATTATTAGTAGTAGTAGTAGTAGTAGTACTAGCAGTAGTACTAGTAGTAGTAGTAGTAGTAGTAGTAGTAGTAGTAGTAGTAGTAGTAGTAGTAGTAGTAGTAGCAGTAGTAGTAGTAGTAGTAGTAGTAGTAGTAGTAGCAGTAGTAGTAGTAGTAGTAGTAGTAGTAGTAGTAGTAGTAGTAGTAGTAGTAGTAGTAGTAGTAGTAGTAGTAGCAGTAGTAGTAGTAGTAGTTCTGTATCCTTGATATAGCGATTCGTTTTAGTCCAAATGTTATAAATGTTAATCTTAAGATAACGTTTCAGGGTTAAAAATGGGTTTTGAGGCCGAAACGCTCCGTGTTTGGTATTTTGTTCTTTTTTGTTGAAGGTGTTATATTCATTTCTGTTTAATGAGGAGCTGTGACGCATCGCTTTGTATTGTTTATATATATATATATATATATATATATATATATATATATATATATATATATATATATATATAAATTTACGTGTGTGTTTATATGTGTGTGAGTAATATATTTATGTACAGTATGTATATGGATGTATGTGTGTGTGTGTGTGTGTGTGTGAGTGTGTGTGTGTAATTGGGTGCGTGTGAGCTTTTGTTCGTATGTCGGAATCTGCAGTGTGTACTGTTTTTTACAGATGATCATTGTGAAGCGCTTCGAAGCTTCGGCATAAGCGCTATATAAATGTACATTTATTATCATTTATTATTATCGCCTCAAAAACGATGCTTTGTCGGGGTGATTGAGATGATGAAAATATAATTTATTGCCATAAATATCAAACTTGGGTTGAATCTTAATGTTCTCTAAGATTACATTTATCCTATAGATCTAACACTTTGATGATAATATATTACAACATTTTATTAGAAAAATTCCATATTCCCATTTATTTAGCCTTACTTTACCTTTCACTAGAATGTATAATAGATCAACCTGTACACTTGAATTACCTTTTATGATGATGGTAATGGTTATTCCCACATTTCGATTTTATGAGTGTTACCTGAAAAATATTTTGACCATAAAACTCAACCTTCAAATGTCGATCAATTAAAAAAAAAACTCCATCTCGTCAACAAATCTCAAACCTGGGACTTGACTTAAGTTCCAGGTTTGAGTCTTTTTGAAAAGATGAGGGACATTTTCATTTATCATTATATGAAGGACGAGTTTTCTGGCCAAAGTTTTAAAAATGCGATCTCTCAGAGCGTGGCTCTATAAATAACTACTTTTATATTCACAAAAGTCTGTCTCAGATATGGCTTCAATTTGAAGCCCAGTTCTTTATTTAATCAAAGTTTATTGAAAACTGAATACAAAAGACAACATCAAACAATGTTAAATTGTGACTGACGCCCCAAAACGGTATTATGTCGGTGTCATTGAGATGCTGGGAATGGAATAAAATATAAATAAATTCCCTTTAATCATCCCATAGAGGAAATCTGTCTCTAAGGTCTAATCCAAGGGAAGATTATATCCCATAGAAAGAGAATTCATAGCCATGCATATCTGACTTGTGTTGAATCTAAATGTTTTATTGAGGAGAATGAATCTTGTTATATAATAATGTTTAAAATACTCAATGAAAATGTTGCTGCTTGAAGCTCGAAGGAAAAAAAAAAGATAACTATTGAATTGGAAGCTTCGATTTATTAGTCGAAGACAGATACCGTGGACGTTTCGGGTTTCCCCTTTATCAACAAAACACGATGAATGGAATTCTAAGCACGAATGAGATATGTGAGAATGGCGTAGTTAACTACTCCTTAGTATTTCATTCATCGTGTTTTGTTGATATAGGGAAAACCCGAAACGTCATAGTATCTGTCTTCGTCTAATAGATTGAAGCATAAAAATTCAATACTTACCCCGCATAATGCCGTCTTGAGACGATGGTCCACAATTATGTAATAAATGCAGTACAATGACAAAATAGTTATTAAAAATTTAGTCAGAAAACTTTTACTTCCTACATTGGGTACATAAAATAATACCAACCAGTCACAAATTCTTAAACCTGAGACTACAAAACTGCCATCCTGTGAAAAAACACCCACCAAATCTTTTAAAGTTTGGCCAGAAAACTTGTCCTTAAGATATCGATCGATTCAAATGACCCCCATCTTGTAAATAGCTCTCAAACCTGGGACTTTAATAAAACCCCAGGTGTGAGAGCTTTTGACAAGATGATTTTGACACAACACGTTGAGCCACGTGGGTCAAATTTGGAGCAAATATTTTCTGGCCAAAATAAAAATAATATGTGCTCTGTCTGTGTAGGACGTTAAGTATCAAGACATGGACAAGACCATTCCTGGATTCTGTGCTTTTCCAAATTGAATGATATAATATCAGGCCGTGACAAATGATCGCTGCATGTCAAAGGTGGTGTGAGGGCAACAGAATTTGAATCTACAAAAAATTTAAATTAGAGTTTATAAAAACACTAAATCACCAAATGATCCTTATTTTTACATGACTTGATCAATCGATGGTTCAGAAAAAGGTCTTGTTTATAACGAACTCATTGGTGCCGTGAAAATTATTATTTCTTTATATTAAAGGTAATGTGTTATATGGATGAAAAAGATGCACATAAATATTATACCGGGGGAAAAGGGGAGTTAAGAAATAGTTTGTTGAAGACGAGGGTTCGTAAAATGCGAGTTCGATTTCTTATACGAGTTGAGGTGTCGTCTCCGTAAACTTATACCCCGCCACGTCATTTATATCGAACGTTTTCTGGTCATTTTTATAAAATACGTTCGGCAGTAACTGGTTAAACAATGACGGCATAAAACTTGTAGGCTAAAACCATAGCCATCTTAAGCAGGTACTTGACTGTCACCCGAAGTTTGTGAGTATTTATCATAATATTTTGACAAACTGATTAGAGGGAATTGCATTGCGACACCTGACAACGCCATGTATTTTTTCAATAGCCTGTATCGGAATTGGATTCAATAGTCTGATGTCACGTCGCCTAGCAACGGCGGCCATCATGGTTCTAAACAAAGAAATTTGGTACTTTTTATTCCTCATGCTGGCTAGAACTTTTCATAGGTCTTGTGATCAGAATGTGTAAAAGTCAAAACACGATCAGATTTATAATGTTTTTCTCTTCTGGATACGCTTCTATGCTCGTCGGAGAAATATTTCATAAGGGCATCCGCTATTGTTCAGATAGTTTAGAGCCAGTTGCTAAGTTACTATGCGTCATTATGAGGGAAGTGACGTGATGACTGTTGAAGCGTATTGTGAGTGATGGCCAGGATCTGTGGGCCCGATTGTTTTGGGTGACAGGAACGTAGTACGTACTTCAGATAGCTTTGAATAAACCAATCATAATTTCTGATCTCACAGGGTGTCACTTAATCAAGTAAAACAATACAACACAAATTCATCAAGAACATATGTATTAATGTTTTAAGACATCGATTCACTACAAACTTTTCTCTTTGTGGAAACCCACACTCACAAACAACAATTATATTTTGTGCAAAAGTACAAATTTAAGTAGAGCTAACGATTACATGCGTGTGTTGTTGAAAGAATTGAACAATGCTTGAAAACAAAAGAAAAAATAGAGGCAACACACACACACATACACACATACACACATAAAATTTATAGAATTAATGAAGATGACGTCACTCAGATCTTTGTTATTGTTTTTAGACCACCAGAGAGACGATTTATTTTCATTTTATTCTCTCTAACAATACTTTACTCAACCGCATAATGCCTATAATTGTAATGCTTGCTGCTAAGATTGTCCTTAGGTAAAAGATAAATATTATGGAAATGAATACAAACACACTATAAAGCTATTGGATATTTAAGGCATCATAACTTTCACCAATCTAAATTCCAATATGAAGGAGAAGCCTTGTGATGCTGTGTACTATTAGCAATGAATAACGCTATTTATGATACATATTCATACAGAAGAAAACATTTTTTGTCTCCTCCTTTTTGGTCATCGGATGTTTCTTTTATATTAGCATCTCTAGCTCTTCGTCTCTGAAATGAAGAAAAGGTTATGACATATGATTATACGATTTATAACTACTATACCGCCAGCACGAACACCGCCGCCGCCACCACCACCACCATCACCAACACAGCCGCCACCACCACCACCACCACCACCACCACCACCATCACCACAATCACCAACACCGCCGTCACCACCACCACCATCACCAACACCGCCGTCACCACCACCACCATCACCAACACCGCCGCCACTACCACCACCATCACCAACACCGCCGCCACCTCCACCACCATCATCACAACACTATCACCAACGATTTGTTTGACATTTTATGTAACAATAGTTAAAAGAAAGTAGATTAAAGAAGCGTTCTAGATTCCAAATCTGACGAACACGACTGTGTCCCGGGTTCTGCCAGCAGCAGATGGATAGCTGGTTCTATTTATATATGGCGAAAGTATAAGTAACCTGGCAAGAAACTGCCACATTATTCCTTTAATCCAGGGCATTAATATTAGCAAGTGGTAACCGGGGAAAATCGGCGCATCTGCAACCCTTCGATCTCCATTCAACATACTACATACATGTCAACGTGTCGAGTTCCCATGTTTAGTGGCTGTTTTGTAGTCCTCGCTGAGTTTCAGTGTTTCGGTAACTTGAGACGTTGTGTGTCATTTAACACTTTTTTTCCGCGTGACGAACATGAAGATGAACCTAACTTCCTTTACCTATACGTCATAAAAAACTTTTTTATTGGCTAAAGAAATGTTTTGAACCCAACACGTTCCGCGTTTAGTATTTTGTTCTTTCAAAAAATGTTAAATTCATTTTTGTACCTTAATATTTTTTTACATTCCATAGCTTCTAGCAGCTTAGTATTCCTGCCTTTTCTTACAGTGTTTGATTTTATCGCGTTTCCAGATTCACTTACCGTATAACTCGATAGGAATTTGTTTGAGTCCCAACTGGTTGTAGCCAACACATTCGTACGTGCCAAAATCCCTGGACGAAACTGAACGGACCAGCAGGGTGGAGTGAGTTCTAAACCGACCCTCTGACTTTGGCTTGACTTTGAATTTGTGATCGTTGATAATTCTTAGAAGAGAGAAAAAAATAAAGAAAAGAAGATTTAAATATGAAAAGGTATATAAAACAGTAACAAAACAAAGCAGGGAGAAAATACAAAAAAAAAAACCCAAACCAGCTAACAACAACAAAAAAAACCCCAAATGAAAACATAAATGCATCCTGCTGTCGATCTTTTCTTTTTTAGTAATGTATTTATGTTTACAATGTATTTTGTTGTTGGCTGGAGAAGGGTTTTGAGACAAAAACGTCCCGTGTTTGGTATTTTGATCTCTTTTGAAGATGTTAGATTCATTTTTGATGATTACTTTTTACAGTACAAATTTTCCGCTGAAAGCACAGTTTTCTTTTGGCACTTGCGGCACAGAATCAGTGACAAGCGCATCCCCCCGAATTGGGAACCAGGAGGAAAAAGGATGAAAGAAAGCCCCGTGTAGCTTCCAGGCCAACAGCAGAAGCAGAAATGAAAGGTAAGGCGCGAGACTTAGAACTCTTTGAGACGTTTGCTATGGATAGAGACAGATGGAAGTCTTTCACAATAATTGGATTCAATAGTCTGATGCCACATCGCCCAGCAACGGCGGCCATCGTGGTTCTAAACAAAAAGAAATCGGTACTATTTATTCTTCATGCTGGCTAGAACTTTTCATTGTTCTTGTGATCAGAATGTGTAAAAGTCAAAACATGATCAGATTTATAATGTTGTTTTTTTCCTCTGGATACGCTTTTATTCTAGTCCGAGAAATATTTCATGAGGGCGTCCGCCATTGTTCCGATAGTTTAGAGCCAGTTACTAAGTTGGCATGCGTCATTACGAGGGAAGTGACGTTACGACTGTTGAAGCGTATTGTCCTAAATGCTAACGGGCACTCCGAGTAGTAAGAAACTGAGTGAGTAAATGAGTGACTGAGCGGGCAAATGAGTGAGTGATGCCATGGACGAGAGACTGTGATGGAAGTCTTTCACGATTGTCCTAAATGCTAACGGTTACTCTGAGTAGTAGGTAACTGAGTGAGTAAACGAGTGAACATGACATGAGTGGCAAATGAGTGAGTGATGAGTGAGTTGTTAGAGAGTGGGTAAGGTAAGTGTGTGATTGAATGAGTGAGGTAAGTGAGTGAATGGGAGGGGTAAGTGAGTGAATGAGAGGGGTAAGTGAGTGAATGAGAGGGGTAAGTGGGTGAATGAGTGAGGTGAGTGAAAGAGTGAGGTAAGTGTAAGAATGAGTGAGGTAAGTGAGTGAATCAGTGTGGTAAATGAGTAAATAAGGTAAGCGGATGAGATGTGCATGAGTGAGTGAGAAAGTGAGTGAGATATTGATAAAATGAATAAATGAGTGAGTGAGTAATTGAATGGGTAAGTAAGTAGGTGAATGATGAGTGAAAAAGTATGGGTGACTAAGTACGAGTACGTTTAAGAGTGAGAGCGTGAGTGAGTGAGTGAGTGTGTGAGTGAGTGATGACGAAGTGAGCACGTCAGAGAGTGAATAGCGAGTTAATGATGAAGTGAATGAGTTAGTGATGGAGCGAATGAGTAAGTAAGAACCAAATTGAAAGACAAATCAATATAAAATCAAGCTTTAAAGAGCCCCACCTGTGTCCATGTCTTGTCCAGTGAATGTTAGGCCTTGGCTGACCAATGGCAAAACAGGTAAGCTCAGCATCCCTACCTCTTCGTTGGCCTGTCCGTTGATTTTCGTAGTACACGTGTGGGGACGCTAAAAGGATATGATGATGATGAAAATATGATGCTATAACTACTACTACTACTACTACTATAACTACTACTACTACTACTACTACTACTACTACTACTACTACTACTACTACTACTACTACTACTACTACTACTACTACTACTACAATACTACTACTACTACTACTACTACTACTACTACTACTACTACTACTACTACTACTACTACTACTACTACTACTACTACTACTACTACTACTACTGTTGGTGGGTACTTGCAGCTACGAGAGTGCTCAATAATGTTGGTTAGAGCATATAAAAATAAATAAGTTCACTCACGTATTTTTTCCCCGAAACAATTGTTTCTATATTCTCCCTTTCGTCAGTCGGCATTTATCCATAGTACTATGGATAAATGCCGACTGACGAAATGGAGGACATAGTCATAGAATCAAAAAATACGTGAGTGAACTTATATATATATATATATATATATATATATATATATATATATATATATATTATATATATATATATATATATATACATACATGTGTGTGTGTACGTGTGTGTGTGTTTTTATGTGTGCAAATAACTTACAAGGACCATTGGGTATAAATGTAGTGGTGGTAGGAACTGTCGTTGGAGTCACTTGAGGATATAAAAAGAGTTAAAAATGTACACATGAAAAGCAGATAAAACTGATAACAAAGATGATGATGATGATGATGATGATGATGATGATGATGATGATGATGATGATGATGATAGTAATAATAATTACAAATAGTAATAATGATAATGATGATGATGATAACCATTTAAAAAATAATGAAAGCGATATAACTATGATGATGATGATAATAGTAATAATAATTACAAATAGTAATAATGATAATGATGATGATGATAACCATTTAAAAAATAATGAAAGCGAATAACTATCATTTATGCCAGTGAGGCCTTGTGAAAGGGCGGTAACCCAGATAATAAAAATGACCTACTTTTGACGATAAGTCTCGTTCTGGCTTTTCCCTCTTTCTTCATTCCATTATTGCCGATACAAATGTAATCCCCAGCTTGCTCTACACTGACTGACCTTAAAGTGTATTTATTACCGGTGGCTCCCAAATCTGGGGACAAATTATTAAATAGTAAAGAAGTTGGTGAGGATTACAGTAATGCTGGCGCCGATGCCGACGACAATGATATTATCTTTGTTGTTGTTTTTGATGACGGTGTGTGATAATGATGCGAGACGATGATGGTAATGAAAATTATGAGATCATCATGATGACGACGAAGATGACGAAGAAACGACTCACTCGATCATCTATGGGACATGAGTCTACCAATGTTTCAGCTCCCTTAAAGAGAACGATTGGATGTCATAGATATCATTTGAACATATCATATATCGTGGGGGGGGGGGGGGGGGGGGGGGGGGGGGGGGGGGACACATATGCATGTCCCTGCAGTTTTTTTTGGGGGGTTCGGTAGTTACAATTGCTTGGGACGATTTGCTTCTTTCGGCCCAGCGACTCTGACTTCGGCCTGATTTTCTGCTAGGATGTGCTACCGTAGCCTTTAGTCACCTAAGACTTGTCCACAAGGCAGAGGGGGTTTTATTTCAGAATTTCCTTCTTATGGACAGTTTACCAGCCAAGGCTTACGATTATTGACCAAAGTATGCAACAGCACGAGAGGATCTTTGGCCTGATCCCACACCTCTGCAGACTTAACTGCATGACCCCCGACAGAGCTTAGGAAGACAGCGGCGTTCCTTCACCAACTAGAAGACAATATGAGGAGGAGTGAAGAAGAAGAAGAAGAAGAAGAAGAAGAAGAAGAAGAAGAAGAAGAAGAAGAAGAAGAAGAAGAAGAAGAAGAAGAAGAAGAAGGAGGAGAAGAAGAAGAGACGAGAAGAAGAAGAAGAAGAAGAAGAAGAAGAAGAAGAAGAAGAAGAAGAAGAAGAAGAAGAAGAAGAAGAAGAAGAAGAAGAAGAAGAAGAAGAAGAAGAAGAAGAAAAAAACAAACCCTCTCTTTGGGGTTTACAATTCAAATTTGTATTTTATTTAATGACATTTTTTCTTTTAGAAATGTCTTTAACATATTCAATGTACGAATATATTATTAATCATAAGATTTGAGTATTGCTGTGTTCTAAAAAATATATATATGTTCATAAGTTCAAAATTGTCTTGTGGATCATATTTCCTTTTCGCATTGCATATAGAAAAAAGGAAGTCCACATGTATTGGAAATGGAAAAATGGTTCCATATGACATGATAGGAGAATAAATGAAACACTGTGAACCCTCTTGAGCATTGTGAACCTGTGGAAATGCACTATGTAAGAACTGGTATATATTCTTCATCATAAAGAATACAAATCATTTCTTGCTAGTTGAAGTCTATAAATTCAATTTCAAGAACCTAGTAGTTTATCCCGACGTAATTAAGCGTTGAGATGGTGGACCACAATTGGTGGGTACGGCATGGGCTTTTACAAAATGTGATATTTACAAGAAAGAGTGAGTACAGAGCTTTTGACAATAAACGACTGGTCTTGGCCGCGTTCCGCTGGATTCAAGCCGGGGACTCACAGGTCTTAAGCAGGGTATCGTATAACTAGACCGCAAAGTCTCAGAATCATAATATAAATAAGGAATGCTGCAAATGTTGTTGCATGAAGCACGAAAAAATAAACAACAATAGTCAAATGGAATAGATAGAAGCTCCAATTTAGTTAACGAGGACAGATAATGTACACGTTTCAGATTTCTCCATTGTCAACAAAACACAATGAATTAAATACTTAAGTCTAGAGACGAATAAGAGATGAAAGAGGACAGTTGTAAAGATTTTACTTAACAACACCATTCTCTCATTCGTGATTCGTGTTTCATTTATCGTGTTTCATTGACAAAGGGGAAATCCGAAACGTCCACATTATCGAGCTTTAAAAAAAAATTAAATTGATGTTTCTATTCCATTTACCAAAGAAATATAAAACTCAACGTTGATTGTAAAGAATAACATGTTTCATTTATTTATTTATCTAATTACGCCACAACTTCCATTTTTATTTATCACAATAACGTCAAGACAAGAGATTTCAAAAATGTCTTCTTTGCTTCACTTCAAATCCATTTAACTAATGGACACCCGGCAGGCCAGTCCAATTATATTCCTGCTGTTAACAATCTTAAGAGCTCCTCATCGATCCAGTCGTTGCCATCATTTGCTTAACATCATCATCATCATCACCATATTTTATCATCATCATCATAATCATCATCATCATTATCATCATCATCATCATCATCATCATCATCATCATCATCATCATCATCATCATCATCATCATCATCATCATCATCATCACCATCATCCTCATCTCCAGCGGATGACAGATCCGCCCAAAATTAAATCAAACATGATTAATAAAGTTCCTATGTAGACTTCAGAGTTTTCATCCGCCGATCAGGAAAATCGGGACTTCAGAGGTTTTATCCGCCGATCATCGAAATATGTAAAAAAACTGCAATTATCATTATTACTAAAGTGGACAAATCCAAGCCGGATAGCAACGTTTTTAAACGAAGATTATATTCAGATATAAATGAAACTGTATGTTTGGACAATCGTGAATTGGGAAAGAAAAAAATTGTGTTATCGAGCAAGTTGAGAAAAATAATTGGAAGATGAAAATGATTTCAAGGAAAGTTTTTAAAATGATACAAAATATTAAAAGAAACTGTGTTTTACAATAGGTACATTACAATACCTAATGATACTAGCCTGAAGGAGAAATAGACAAGAACTTATCAAAATAAAGAGAGGAAGTGGAGTGTGCAATTATAATAATAAATCACACAGAATAGACAATATACCATCGGCACAAATAAAAAGTGTCGGTGAACAAACAATATCAGCACTTACAATGCTCTGTCAGAGAATATTTGAATAAAATACCATGGCCTTAAACGTGGACACAATCAATGGTGATATCTCCACCAAAAAAGGCGAAATCTCAGAAAACATAGCAGTTCAATAACAGTCCCCCTTAAGAGTCATTCCAGCAAGATAATGATACGCATTACCCTAAATAGACTGAAAAATATGCCAGAAGAAATACTTGCTGAAGAAAAAGCGGGATTTAAGGCAGGCAGCAGCACAGTCCAGCAAGTGTTCAATTCTTGAATTCTTAAAGAGAAATATCCCCAGCACTAAAAATAAGAGCTATTCCGCGTGTTAATAGACTTCAGAAAAAACATTTAACGGGGTTTGACACGAAGCTCTCTGGGACACACTAAGAAACCATAACTTTGACGAAGGAATCATCCAAATAATAGAGACACGATATAAGAACACCACCAGTGCTGTCCTATATGACAACTAACCATTTTTCAAAATAACAATTGGAGTTAGACAGGGTGCAAACACCACCCATCTTATTTAACATATATCTCAAAAGAATGTTGCAAGAAACCCTCCAGAACCATCTTCTTCTACCACTATTGGGGGCAGGGAAATATATATTAATATACGCTTTGCTGATGACATTGACCTTATCGCACAAAGTGAACAAGAATTACAGTCTCTAACAAACTTTCACAACCAGGCGTTCAAGTATGGTACGGAAATAAACACAATAAATCGCAGATTCCAGTCAACAGCCGAGATGATTCCAAAGCTAATATCACCCTTAAATGGCGAGACGTTACAACGGGTTACAATCTTCAAATATCTTGGAATGTTGCTGACGAAGGATGGAGAGATCATAAAAGCGGTCAAATCAAAGATAGATCAAAGGCATGGCTAGACTAAACAAGATTTGGAAATGCCAGATGGGCTGTCAATCAGAATTTAAATTGTACTGTCCGGGAAGACTGTATAGTGGGCACGTATTGAGGTTGAACACCACTCTTTAAAGACTTTGAAAGCCCAATCTGGAATCCAAGTTGTGAATCTTGTGTACAATTTTGTAAATTTGAATTTGAATCACCTCTAAGTCTTCTGTACTTTAAAGAAGGAAGTGACAGGTGTTTTATTCTTTCTTTATAAGACAAATAATAATTCTGTGACAGATTTAGTGTCTCTCCATTGGGCATTCTCTACGGCTATGGACTGTCTTCTATACATCGGGCTCCGTATGCAATTAGCATACTCAAAAATTGGTCTCACTGTCTTAAATAATTTTTAAAAACATAATAGAATCAAGATGAGAGAAACTACGTATTATAATTCCAACCAACTTTTTTGCTTTTTAAAATTAGGTATAAACATAAATATGTCGATCAAATTTTGAGAGTGGGACCAACCAACATCCTTATACGAAAACATTTCAATGAATTATTATGTTCTTCATCAGTGAAATATATATTTTTAGGATTGTATTCTACAATATGTAAAACCTGACATTTGGAAATATCAAAATTTAACTTCTGATCCTTTGACCAAGGAACTAAAGATAAAAGATCGTCCTCTAATGTTAGTGTAGTTTGCAGTGTTGTAAATCTTTGTGTCGTCTGCAGATAATTTATCGTAGATAACTTGACCTCAAGGATTACATATCAAAAATCTAGTTTTCCCTTCACTGACGCTCGATTCATCTTTCATAACCCTGGGACAGGGGATCGAACCTCTCATTATCGGTCAAAGATGCTGCCAGTTCTCTCTCTCTCTCTCTCTCTCTCTCTCTCTCTCTCTCTCTCTCTCTGCCTTGTCTGGCATTAATTCATAAGCACTTTTTCAGATTTTTATCTTACACTAGTGCTTTCTCCCTCATGTATCACTTACCCTCTTTCTTAGTTTTGTTGCCGACCTTATAGCGCTTGTACCATTTCACGGTGGCAGGGGGGTAGGAATGGAAGTTACACCTCAAGGTCACAGTCTCTCCTTCCATCACAGAAATCTTTTTCCGGAAGTTGGTGTCATGCTTGATGACTGGGGCGATCTTAGGCGGCTCTGTGGGCAAAGAAGAGAATCGGAAATTTTCCCGTGCAAATAAAAAAGAATAAAGATGAAATGAGGAGATAAATTATGAACTAGAGCATAAGGTATTGTTCATAAAGCTCTAAATAGTCATACTCCATATACACCTCTTTTTTCAGAATAAAAATCAAATATATAATAATGAAATATAATAGAATAGTATAATATAATAGAAAAATCTTATCCAAACCTATAACAACCCACGCAATTGGCGAACAATCGTTTGGATTTTCGGCACTCCATTTTGGAACTATTTCTCCCATAATATTAGAAGTGCTGACTCACTATCAGCTTTCAAATTTAAATAAAAAAACTCACCTTTTGTTTGTTTCAAGATTTCTATTCAGTAAATGAAGTTTTTTTATGTGTGTGAAATGTGTTGTCTATTCGCTTTATAAGTGTTTTAAAATGGGTACGTTTTTATGTTTTATTTTTCATTGTATTTTTTAATATAATATGTTATTAAATTAAAGCGCCTAGAGCCTGTTGAACAGTCACTGCCATCGCTCAAAACAGCATTGATTTTGTTGCAAGACAAAACATGCTAAGACTGGTCTTCGTCGGAGCTGTATATGGAGATGCGATAGAACAATGCAAGATCAAAGTGGTTT
>NC_088361.1:28684231-28691731 GCF_034508935.2 Berghia stephanieae
TGCTATTGGTTTTGGACAGCCATTTTGGTGATTAGTTCTCACTAAATGATATGAGTCAGACAAAAGATAGTATGCACTTGGCTAAGAAGCTCACAACATTGCCATCCGGAAGTGTAACGGACCAACACACAAAACTATATATAGAATGAAGTTGACGTCATCGGGTCTTTGTTATTGTTTTTTGTCATCCACGTTTATGAGTGATTCTCACTTTACTGTATTGTCCAGACCATAAGCGTTCAAGGTTACACATAGTTTTGTGTGTTGGTCCGTTATACTTCCGGATGGCAATGTTGTGAGCTTCTTAGCCAAGCGCACTCTATCTATAGATCATCCCCATTGAGTTCTTGCACTTTATGAAACGCAACTTTTGTTTTCTGCTTGCAAAATCGATAATGCATTATATACCTCACCGAGCACACTTAAATCTATAAAACTTTGACAAATTTGGAATATTCTTTATCGATCGGCATAGATCTGCAGATGAATTTGTCAGACCAGAATGAGATAAAAACGTTTTGCATATTGTATTGATGCCTTGCGCTCGGCCAAAATGCTCACAACATTGTCATCAGGAAATAACGTACAAATGCACAAAACCATGTGTAATCTTGAACGTTTATAGACTGATTAATACAGTTTAGTGAAAACTAATTATAAAATGGCTGGCTAAAAACTATAACAAAGACCTGAGTGACGTCAAATTCGTGCTAACTATATAATGCTCGCCATATCAGGATGGAAAAATAAATAGATGATATAAAACACGGACGTAGAACGCTGTTTGGCAGTGATGTTTTTGATAACAACAAACAAACAACTACAAAAAAAAAAACCCAACAAAAAACAAATTAAAAAAAACAACAACGCCCCCCCCCCCACAAAAACAGACCCCCCCCCAACCCCCCTCCCCCCCCTCCACGAAAAACCCAACAAAATAAAACAACAACCCCCCTCCCCCCACCCCTATCTCCGCAGTAAAACCTCGACTCATCATCCTGTCCAAATCCTAAAAAGTTGCTCGATGTCAACTGCTGAGGCTTCCATGATTCCCCCTTGATTCAAATCTATGCCTCCATAGTGACTTTCCACTAGGTTATCAGTTTATCGCCCCCGCCCCCCACCCCCCACACACATATTCCTCTCTCCCCCATTACCTGTCCATACATTATTTTCATTGATATTGAACGGGATCGGAATTAATGACGAAAATCAAAGAGCGAGATATCTCTTTCGATCAAATATCATAGAGGAAATCAATACGCGACACGTCAAATAAATGTCGTATTTGATGGAAATTGGTGCTAGCCCACTCTGACAAAACACATTTTTCTCATTTTCAACAAAAAATATTTTACTTTAAATTTCCATTATGTGGGGGTGGGGGTGGGGGTCCCGATAGATCAGTTGATAAAGCACTCGTTTCACAAGCAAAGGTACCGATATCGGTCTCGGTTATGGTCAAGAGTTTTTTTCTGATCCCCCCCCCCCATCCACCTAGTAGTTATTGGGTAGCTGGATCTGTTCGATATGGCGGAAAGTGCTTTACGATAGATGAGCGTCCTATCCAAAAGGTAGAAAGTAATTGCTGTTGTCCGTTTCACGCTATAGAAACCAAAATAACCGAATACACTTCGGCTCTATGAGCCCAATGGCTCTGCATGAAGTACTACTTTTTCCATTATTTGATATGTCCCACAACTTGCCAAAGTCTTAAGCCATGGACCTCACAATACAAAAAAATATGGAGCCGACGTTTTCGCGATTCCTATTGCAATAAAACACAACACTCGATATCAATGGTTTGCTTCTCTTTGGATACGATGCCCGTAAAACTCAAAGTACTTTCTACAAGATTTAACAGACACAGTTACATAATCACTGCTGGTTGGACAGAGGCACCCACGATCGATACGGGTCCCTTTGTTTGTGAAGCGAGTGCTCTACCAACTGAGCTGATGACGTCATAGCTAAGCTATTAAAGGGCACATAGTGGTAAACCTTATATCAATCAAAACTTGAACAAATTCTCCACATATGAAAAAAAATGTATAATGAAATCTCACATAGCTCCCGAGTGATTCAAACAAGAAATGTGACAATAAAAAAAAAAAAAAAAAAAAAGCAACAAAAAAAAAACAAAAAACAAAACAAAACAAAGAAACAAACACACTGTATTTCAATTTCTGCCCAGAAAACACGTTCTTCAAATATCGATCGATTAAAGCGACTCTCATCTTCTCAAAAACTCTCAAACCTTCATGAGAGGCTTCACTGTGAAGTCTTAGGTTTGAGTATTTTTTAACAAGAAGAGGGTCATTTTAAATGATCTATATAATAAGAAGGACGAGTTTTCTGGCCAAAATTTTAAATACGTGTTTTTTCAGAGCAATGCTGATTACTTGATAAAAGACAAACAAAATTAAAGAAGTATCGATAAAACTTAATAATGGGTTCTTGAGTTTAATACAAATGAAAGACAATGATGTTATAACAATGTCCGGAGGGGATGAAAAATTCATCATGAAAGAATTGGAATAAAAATGATTTCAATAGAATGAATGATATTGATACCACTCAGCTTTCTGTTATTGTTTTCAAATCACTAGTTGGGTGAATACTTCTCTCAACCAGACTACCGATGTTAAAGATTTGTGTCTATTGGTTCGATTGATCTGATGGGCAGAACTGGTGAGTGTTTTACTTAAACGCACACCATGAATAAGAAATAAAAATGTATAATGAAGTGATTTATTATGTGGTCTTGTGGTATGACACTCGCCTTTGGATCGGAAGATCCTGGGTTCGAGTCCTGCTCTGAGCGGCGCATAGTTGGGTCATTGGATAGGCTCTTTACTAACATTGTATCTCACCGTACTTAGGTTTAAAATGAGTACTGGCCGTTAAAAGCGATGTCTGTCGAAAAAAAAAACAGAAAGTAATATCGCCTAACATGCCTCGTACTACACGTTATGTATTGCTGCTGTAAAGCGGTTTGAGTACTTTTAGTGGATGTTGCGCCATATAAATGCTCCATCTTTATTGAATATCGAGGCAGCATGGAAGGCTGTGTTTTTTAAAGACAAAGACCCAAAGGCAGTGAAATTATAAACGATCTCACCAATCTACTGCCTCCTTGTTTCAAAACTTCGAACAGAAAACAATGGTCTACCTGCAATACAATAAGGTCAATACAGAGTTGTAGTCCTTCAAAGCCATTCGGTACCTCGAGCCGGAATTTATCCCAGTTTCTATAGCGTGAAGCGGACAATATAGCTTAAATCCTTTTGATAGGACGCTAGTCTATCGCGAAGTACTTTCCGCCAGATCTAACAGACTCATATACCCAATTACTGCTGGGTGGACAGAGGGAGGGGGGTCAGGAACAAAATATCGACTTCATTTGGGATCAAACTCAATCCTGTGCTTGTAAAGCGAGCGCTCTACCAACTGAGCTATGGGGACCCCCCTCCCCCCCAAGACAGAGCAAACTAATTTCTAATTGACATCAATTATTGGGATACGAGAATTACCACACTGCCTACTAATGACACCAGACAAGATATAGACCCTATCTTGAATAGTCCAACAACAGCATTGCCTGGAGGCTGGGATGATCCACAGGGTCGATGATCAAAGATAGACAAAAAATTGCAAAGTTGAGCTGGTATGATACCAAATGAAATTACTTCCTCACTAGGTAACGATCCCAAGTCTGTGGTTAGGACCAATTTCTTACCATTTTGTCCTTCAGGTTCTCCACCTCGCATGGCAGCGTCACAGACAAGCCAAGAGATGACGTCATAGATCTATTGGTTGGCAGGAAATACGTCACTCTTGGACCTGAAAATATATAGAGAAAGGACAACATAGAAGTTCTGTTTTTGTTGTGTGATTTGTCATAATCTTGAGAGAGGCTTTTTAAAAAGACATGAGCTATTATTATGCAGCGTTATAATCGATAAGATTGTGACTGAAAGTGAGAATAGGAGTCTCAACCTAAATGAAAAGAAAATGGTAACGATGGTCATTACCCACTGGAAGAAAAACTACCGCCGTGTGGCAAATTGTACAGTTTTCTTGGCACCATCAAGACAGCCAATGGAAGACAAAGAACCTAAGTGAAATGCCGGATTGATCAAGTGAAAGCAGCCTTCCAAACCTTGATCAACATTTTGCGAGACTGAAACAATATGTCAAACACTAAAATACTATGTTGAACACATTTTGACATACTCGTATGAAACAGCGATGCTAGACTAGCAACATTGAGGTGGTGGTGTGGTTCATAAAAAATGCTGTGGAAAAATCCATGGAATATATTATTATGTGAAGGTAAACTTGGTTACCTAGTTAAAGCTGAAATAAAAAAAAACATCTGACCTGGTTGCTACAAAATAGATGGACAGTGTAACGGAATGGCCAGGGACAAAAAGGGACAACGTGGTGCAGAATATGCAGATAACAGTGGAGTGATAAACTTGATCGCCAACACACAGGATAATGATGATGAAGAATATTATCTATTTTTTTCTCAAAACGCGTTAAAAGGACCCTAAGCTAACAACAACACATAACATGGATGGCATGACGATTTTATAACGTTATTATATTTCATCTATATCAACAAAGCTGTTACCGTTTATGTATTCATATTTTGACATCTGTGACAAAATCAAAGAATCGCCAGGGGAGACAGTAACAAAGGCTAGTGGAATACCAACGAGGAGACGAGATGTGGGACCAAACAGACTTCATCAACATGATAATGTTTCGTCACTTAATTGGACATTATCTATAAAACACCGGAGCGACGTCTTCTTACTTGCAGGTCTGATAGCTCAAAATGCTATGTGGCGACGTGCACTTAATTTCAGATCTGATAATCCAATTCCTTATGGGCTCATTGTTGTAATTGAAATTTCCAAAAAGATGACGCAAAATATTGTCCATTACAACAATGTTAAACTAGGCCCATAAGTGGGTTCGGATATCAGGCCTGTATATAATATGTCTATACGTCATTATGGGGTCATTGTTGGAATGGAAATGCTCTCAAACCAACACAAAATATTGCCCACTATTACAATTACTTGCAAATATTTGCATGTAGATTGGAGTGCATTTAGCTCTAACGAAACAGTTATTATGGATTGTCAAATGTTTCACCCATATGATCTTGATAAAAGAGAGAACACTGATATAAAGAACCATTTTTTTAGTGATTTGTTCTCTATATCGAAGTTCCACTGTACTCACAAATGGGAAAGATAATAATACAGAACCTAATATTATTTGGGTATTCTATGCGTGTGCATTATGTAGAAATGTCAGTTATCAATATTATATCAATAATGTTATTTTCCAATGAGTTAAACACGTCTGTGAGTAATCGTGATCGACGACCACTCAGTGTGTCACAGCATTACGTCCTTACTTGGCTTTCATCGTCATCTCAGCATGTTATATCCCTCACCAACCGTGTTGATTGCGCTAGTTCAATTTGTCCTTTATTTATTTCCAAAGAATGAGTTCGTTCAAAATCATAATTTTCTATATTATCTGGTCATAATTGCACAGGCATGACTAATTTTCTCTAAATCTGAGTAATTGCTACTGCCATGCTCTCATAAAACACATTAAAAATGATAATGAGTCTTAGGTTTGATTATTTGACAAGGCGAGAGTCATTTTAAAAGGTGAAGTATTGGATTGGAATTTTCCTGGCCAGAAAACAAAATGTGTTTTGTAAAAGTAGAGCGGTATGCCTTAGGGGCCATTGAAAGAGGAAAGATATGATAATAGGTTGGGATGAAATCTGCCTATATTGTGACCCATCGTCTCAAAACGGTATTATGTTGGAACGAAGCATATGCTTAAAAGCCGAATTAAATGTTAAACTGGTCAAAAATATAAATTGTTGGTATTAGCACCCTAAAATATGGTATCCATTCTCCTAAATAAAACATACAAACTCAACACAAGTCTGATATTTCTGGCTGTAAATTCAATTTTCAACATCATAACCAACCCGACTTAATACCGTTTTGAGGCGAAGGGTCACATATACAATACTGCCTATAAAGGATTAAACATCTCACTTCAAAATCCATATAGACAATCGGGTTGATAAGACAATCATGACATTACAAATCAAAGTATGGATATGAGTGAAGTCTGTATTATGAGAGAATAACTACGGTTACCAATTTGGCACTTTAAATGTTAAATTCAAAGAGATTGGCTTCTTTTAGAGTTGTTTGACATGGACAAATTGAGTTTGACATTATGCCATTTTTAAAAGACCCGACATTTAAATTTCACTTGATTTTACTTTTTTAACACACAAACCCGCACTTCTTACACATCGTATGCTGATTTTAACATCATCTTCCATGTCAGTTTATAAAAACCAGAAAAAAGGAGATAAATGTATCAAACCAACAAAACAAAAACAAAAAACAAAAACAAAATAAAAAAAACAAAAACAAAAAAACAAACAAAAACAAACAAAACAAACAAACTAAAAAAACAACAAAAAAATCCCCCAGACAAAACCACCAACCAACCAACCAACCAACCAATAACAACTACAACGACAACAAAAACAACAACAACAACAAAATAATAACAACAGCAACAAATACAAAATAAACAAAAACAAACAAACCGCACAATCATTTAGATCTACTAATTGCCTACTTTACTCAACGCAGCCAAGACAGTATTATTATTTCAACTATAAAACTTTGAATTTTTCTATAGGTTAGAAAAGTCGTGACGTCACACATTGTACTTTTCCGGTTCCAAAATCATTGGAAGTGTGTACCTAAACAGCCCTTCAGATAATCAATAATGAATAGGCTACATATTGAATCATAAGGCCGCGTAACTATTTAGTAGCAGGATGGATGATCTTTATTATTGACCAGTATATATTTAGACTAGAAAATAAGATATCACTCTGAAACCAAAAGATCAATTACACACGATCTGTATCTAGTCCTCCGAAAGAGCGGTTTTACACTTCCAATGAAATTGGAACCAGTTTTTGACACCGCACTTTTGTTCCCTATTGATATTAATATTAAAAAGATCCCGCCTCCTCTCTCCCCCACCCCACCCCCGCCCACCTCGCCCCAAGTCGTTCAAATGTATTGATGCTGAGATTTCAAAGACGTCTCAAGTTTTAAGCATTTCATAAATGTGAGGGTTATCTTGATATCGATTATATGTGACCCTTCGCCTCAAAACGGTATTAATTCGGGTTGGTTAAGATGTTGAAAATTGAATTTACAGCCAGAAATATCAGACTTGTGTTGAGTGTGTATGTTTTATTTAGGAGAATGAATACTATATTTTAGGGTGCTAATGCCAACAATTTATATTTTTGACCAGTTTAACATTTAATTCGGCTTTTAAGCATATGGTTCGTTCCGACATAATACCGTTTTGAGACGATGGGTCACATATGTGATCAATCGTCTCAAAAACGGGTAA
>NC_088361.1:28696731-28724231 GCF_034508935.2 Berghia stephanieae
ATGACTTCTTTCAGAGGAAACGATCCGCTTACTCGGCATTGGTATTCACCCGAGTCCGCAATCCCTACATTTTTTATAGTCAGTACATTGGTCTTGGCGAGGTTGGCTACTCGGTACTTATCCGAGTTTGGGTGGAATCTAATGGTACCAACTGAAATAGGGTACGGGTCTGAGAGTCGAGACCAGATGATCTGGAATTAAAATAAGAAAAAAGAGTCAATGAAACAAAAACAGGATAATAAACATAATGACAATAATACCGTAACGAAATGGATGAGATTATTATTATTATTATCATTATTATTATTATTATTATTATTATTATTATTATTATTATTATTATTATTATTATTATTATTATTATTATTATTATTATTGTTATTATTATTATTATTATTATTATTATTATTATTATTATTATTATTAGTAGTAGTAGTAGTAGTAGTAGTAGTAGTAGTAGTATTAGTAATAGTAGTAGTAGTAGTAGTAGTAGTAGTAGTAGTAGTAGTAGTAGTAGTAGTAGTAGTAGTAGTAGTACTATTATTATTATTATTATTATTATTATTATTATTATTATTATTATTATTATTATTATTATGATGGTGATGATGATGATGATGATGATGATGATGATGATGATGATGATGATGATGATAATTGATTATGATGATTATTATTATTATTATTATTATTATTATTATTATTATTATTATTATTATTATTATTATTATTATTAATATTATTATTATTACTATTATTATTATTACATTTCTTCTTCGTTTTCTTCTTCTTCTTCTTCTTCTTCTTCTTCTTCTTCTTATTATTATTATTATTATTATTATTATTATTATTATTATTATTATTATTATTATAAGCATTTTTTAAATTATCATCATCATCATCATCATCATCATCATCATCATCATCATCATCATCATCATCATCATCATCATCATCATTATCATTATTATTATTATTATTATTATTATTATTATTATTATTATTATTATTATTATTATTATTATTATTATTATTATTATCATTATTAAATTATAGTAGTAGTAGTAGTAGTAGTAGTAGTAGTAGTAGTAGTAGTAGTAGTAGTAGCCGTGCTAGTTGTTGTGGTAGTAGTAGTAGTAGTAGTAGTAGTAGTAGTAGTAGTAGTAGTAGTAGTAGTCGTAGTAGTAGTAGTAATAGTAGTAGTAGTAGTAGTAGTAGTAGTAGTAGTAGTAGTAGTAGTAGTAGTAGTAGTAGTAGTAGTAGTAGTAGTAGTAATGCTTAACAGTGATGAAGGTCATAATTTAGTGTGGTAAACTCTATATGACAACGCACCCGTCTCCGTCCAAGGTCTTGAACGATACAAGACAGTATGGCGTGGCCATCTTGGATCTTGTGTGTGATCCGAATTTCTTCCTCTGGGTTGGGTGGGGGTGGTGGTGCTTCTGATGACACTGGAAGCAATTAAAATGAAACACAATTGAAGAAGAAGATCATCACCATCACAATTATCATCATCGTCATCATCATCATCATCATCATCATCATCATCATCATCATCATCACCATCATCATCATCTTCATCACCATCATCATCATCATCATTACCGCACACCTGCATCACGTTATTGGCAAAAGAAGAATTATTACCTCAATTCTTACGTGACCGCTTTTATTTTCATGTCCATTCTGTAATCTTTCTACCTCTTCCAACAAATAAACTCCACATATATTTTAGCTTAAACCTCTCTATGTTTCCCGAGGGCTCCTGCATAATGCTTGCCTGGTAATACAATTCAAGATTGATGGTTTCTACTGGGTCTGAATACGACCCAGTTACAAACATATTCTAATTCTTAGATTTGAAAGATTCTATTGACTAGAGAGATATTCCACCTGCGGCTAATCTAATCCCATTATCTAGTCCGTATAAAATTTCAATTTAAGAAAATTTAGGAAAAAATAACTTTTCTCCAATTCTGAATGAATTTGATCGAGACAAAAAGCGATAGTACGTATATCGGCTTGTACTGGTAGCTATAAATTATGTGAACCTTTGGACTGATTTCTGTTCGTTACTGCGGAGAATGAATATGCAATTCCTTACATTGCAAAAGACTGTATGTTTGTCTTTCTTATCATTTCAATTTTAAGTTGATTTTAAGGAGACCGATTTATTCCAAAAGTATACCGTTTCGAGACGATGGGTCAGAAGCAAATTTAAAAAAAAAAGACGAGAAGCAAAAGTGGGCGGGCCTGAAAGAGGTAACCACATATACAGGATTGGAAAACATCTCTAATTATTACTAATGGGTCCAAGCAAGACTGAAATCTCGACATCTCTTGAGATAAGTTTCCTTACAAAATTCCTTTAGGTGGATGCATCATCTCCTTGGAGCAGATACTGAATTTCAAGGTCGGTTGAAGGCAATTTCCGAATTTCAAGGTCGGTTTGAAGTCAGTCTCCTAATTTCAATGTCGTTTTGAACTTAGTCTCCGAATTTCAAGGTCGGTTTGCACTTAGTCTCCTTGCATTAGCGGGACCCTGCAAAGTCGTTCATTTGCAACTGTTGGAAAACTGCATTGATACGCTATTTGGTTGGAGGTTTCATGAATTTTATATCAATAGTGTGGATGAGCTTTTGCCAGTTTGGACAGAGGGCCAAGGTGGTGTAATGTTAATTTCGTATGTTAATCACGCTACTGCTGAAATCAGTGATGGTGTTTATAATATTCCTGGTCCTGATAAAATTGATGCTAGTGATAGCAATACTGATGACTTCGACGACGACGACAATGATGATGATGTTGTTGCTGTTGTTGTTGTTGTTGATGATGATGATGATGATGATGATGATGATGATGATGATGATGGTGATGATGATGAAGATGATGGTGATTATGATTATTAATACCATTACCATGACAATTTTGTGATTTTCATAACATCTGTCCACGACAGCTTTCTCAGACTTATCTGTCATAGATCTCTCTAATCAAAATAGTAAGATTAAAAAATGTTTCAATAATTGCAGTACGCCCCAACCCCCACCCCTCCCTTCTCCTTTAACATCTCTCCTCTCTAGCTCCTCCTTCTGACACCCCTCCCATACCACTCCCCCCCCCTCACCCCACCTCATTCCATATGAAATCGTTATCAACAAATCAAACTGTTATTTTTCTCGGCCAGAATCGCTTCGTTCCAAGAAATACCACCGTACACAAACAAATCACTTTTTTTTCATTTGGCAGAAAACTTTTACAACAAAAATGCATCTGTTAAGATGTACCTCAATGGCAAAAATTCTCAAATCAGAGGCTTCTTGGCAGTCTCGGGTCTTAAAATCTTTGATTAGTGAATAGTTATCTAGATCGATATTTGGAGCAAAAGTTCAAAGGGCAAATTTGACAAACAAGTGTTTCGTTGGAGAGTTACAGTATGGCCATATTTTAATCAATCGAATGCCCGGGGCGTCGGCTGGCAGTCTGAACAGTATTTCATTTCCTTTGGTACCGTGTGGATTGGCGGCTCGTGTGTCTTTTACAAAGGTTGGGAGGAACAATCTTGATTTTTATAATTGGCATTACCCTGATCGTTGTTGTAGTTGAGGTCGTCGTTTTATCGCTCTCGTCGTTGTCTTCGTCGTTATCTTCGTCGTCGTCGTTGTTGTTATTGTCCTCGTCGTTGTTGAAGTAATATTTTTGTCAACATCTTCATTCTCTTTTACCACGACATTCTCCTCTTCCTCAACTTCTCTCCTTCTCTTTCTCCACCACTATCACCACCATCACCACCACTAACACCACCACCACCACCACCACTACCACACTAACACCACTACCACCACCACCACCAATACCATCACCACCACTAACACCACCAATAACACCACTAACACCACTCACCTCTTCTTCAACTTCTCTCCTTCTCTTTCTCCACCACTATCACCACCACCACCACCACCACTAACACCACCCCCACCACCACCACTACCACACTAACACCACTACCACCACCACCACCAACACCATCACCACCACTAACACCACCAATAACACCACTAACACCACCACCACCACCACCACCACCACCACCACCACTAACACCACCACCACCACTACCACCCTAACACCACCACCACCACCACCACCACCACCACCACCACCACCACCACCACCATCACCACCACTAACACCACCAATAACACCACTAACACCACCACCACCACCACCACCACTAACACCACCACTAACACCACTAACACCACCACCACCACCAACATTACCACCCTAACACCACCACCACCACCACCACCACCACCACCAACACCATCACCACACTAACACCATCAATAACACCACTAACACCACCACCACCACCACCACTAACACCACCACTAACACCACTAACACCACCACCACCACCACCACTAACACCACCACTAACACCACCACTAACACCACCACTAACACCACCACTAACACCACTAACACCACCACCACCACCACTAACACCACCACTAACACCACTAACACCACCACCACCACCACTAACACCACCACTAACACCACCACTAACACCACTAACACCAACACCACCACCACCACTAACACCACAACTAACACCACCACTAACACCACCACTAACACCACCACTAACACCACTAACACCACCACTAACACCACCACCACCACCACCACTAACACCACCACTAACACCACCACTAACACCACCACTAACACCACCACTAACACCACCACTAACACCACTAACACCAACACCACCACCACCACTAACACCACCACCACTAACACCACCACTAACACCACTAACACCAACACTAACACCACTAACACCACCACTAACACTACTAACACCACCACTAACACCACTAACACCACACAACCCCCACCACACTAACACCACCTAACACCACCACCACACACCACACTACCACACCAACACCACCACCACACAAAACCACCACCCACCACCACCAACACCACACCACACTAACACCATCATAACACCACTAACACCACCACCACCACCACCACTAACACCACCACTAACACCACAACACACCACCACCACCACCACTAACACCACCACTAACACCACCACTACACCCATAACACCACCCCTACACCACACACCAACACCACCACCACCACACACCACACCACCACCACCACAACACCATCACCACCTACACCCACCACCACACCCACCACACCACACCACCACACACCACCACCACCACCAACACCATCACCACTACACCACCACCACCACCACCACCACCACCACCACCACCACCATCACTAACACCACTAACACCACCATCACCACCAGCAGCAGCAATATTATCCCAACATCCATCATCATTGCCACACTAGAGTGAGGTATGAGTGAATATCTTTGCGCACTATGGTGAGATTCGAACCCAGGACTTTCATGTCGCAAGACGAGTTTCATACATCATTACCACAAAGCCACGGATAGCCGTTTGAGATTTTCTAATATTCATTCATTAACAAAATTGTTTATTTCACTGAAAATTAATTATCTGGAGTGATCTCTATAACATAATTGGTTCTCTCGGACAGGCAAAGAAAAAATTAGAAAAGTCAATTTTTTGTGACTTAAAATGTTGTCCATCAAAAATAAAAATTATATCAAAATGATCAAGAATTACCAGCTCAGGCAATCCATCCATCCATCCATCCATCCATCCATCCATCCATCCATCCATCCATCCATCCATCCATCCATCCATACATACATACATACATACATACATACATACATACATACATACATACATACATACATACATATAAAATAATAAAATAATAAATAAATAATAAATTCCCTTTATTCATCCCTAAGGGGACATTTTTCTTTAGGGTCTATTCCAAGGGAAGACTGGAATAACCCAGGCGTCAGCCGCAGTGCAGCGCCGCAAAGTGCGCTAAGGCGAGGTGACTTGCTCAAGGCCACACAACGCGGCGGGTAGTCGAACTCGGTACCTTTCGGGTACGAAGCAAAGACCATACCGCTGAGCCACGCTGTCCCACGCTGTCACATACATACATACATACATACATACATACATACATACATACATACATACATACATACATACATACATACATATCCGTCCGTCCGTCCGTCCATCCGTCCGTCCGTCCGTCCGTCCATCCATCCGTCCGTCCGTCCGTCCATCCATCCGTGCGTCCGTCCGTCCGTCCATACATACATACATCACACATCAAAATACAACACGCAAGCTTTGTACTCGTATGACTGAATTCTATTTTAATAAGTCTTTATTTTAAAAGCCTTTTGGACATCCTTGGTCTGGAACTGAAAAAGCCAAAGATGAATTATCTTTTGAAGACCCCTGATGTGTCATTCGGGTCTATAAACATAATATAGAGATGACATGGGGAGGGAGGGGGACGCATGGCACAGTGGCATGTTCTTTGTTTCGTAGCTAAAAAGTACCAAGTTCGAATCCCTCGCGCTCTGAGACTTGGGCCTTTTTACTTCGCTCTAAATCGCTTTTGGCTCAGCAATGCTGGCGCGTGGGTTTTTCCAGTCATCCTTTGAATAGACAATGAAGAAACCCCCCCCCCCCCCCCTTGTGGAGGAATGAAGGGGATTTTGTTTCCCATTTATCATCTTTATATTTTATTTCAGAATTATTGAAAATTGTCTATTCCTGGCTTTCAAATTATGTTTTTCAAAAAAGCGTAGCTAATTGACAAGCAAACCAAATTGTCTACAATTGATTTTGATGTATTCTTACCGAATCCAATTATGGACGCCAAGGCCACAACAAATCCCAAGAAGAACGTTTTGGTGGACAATGCCTCAGGGCACTTCCGGGTATTGAAATCACATGGGCACTTTCCCATGATTCCTCTCCACTTTCTAGATCCTTCCGCTTGACGGTAAAGGATTTAAAAAATATGGAAAACGTCTCTCCTGGAATAAAAGAAACGAAATAAAACAATTGTGAGCGATAACAATGGTGGATTAGATTGAATGATGGTATGCAGTATGAAAAACAAAGAAACAAATAATGTTCAAACGCACACACACACACACACACACACACACACACACACACACACACACACGCCCACATAATGATTAGTGAGAAATATAGAAAGGGATTGGAGAGGGTGATTGAGAGGAAGGATACGGTGACAGATGGCATTTAAATGAAAAATAAATGGTCAGCATTAAACAGAGCATTCCTGCATCTTTCCATGTGCCTAGTGCTCTCATCAATCATCCATCTATTCCTCTTGAACATCACATCGCAGAAAATGTCCAATTCTTATAGTACAACGTTCCTATTAAGAGTCTTTTTGTACTAGTACTAGCAATCAAATTATATACATCATCCCTTATATCCTGAGTCGAATTTGTAAAGTCTTTTACCAAGGACTCAATAGGCTTCAACAGTCGTGAAGTCACTTCCTTCGTAATGACGCATATTAACTTAATAACTGGTTCTAAACTATCGGAACAATGGCGGATGCCCTTATGAAATACTTCTCCGACGAGCATACAAGTGTATACAGAGGAGAAAAACATTATAAATCTGATCATGTTTTGACTTTTCTACATTCTGATCAAATGACTTTTGTGAAAAAAATCTAGCCAGCATGAAGAATAAAAAGTACCGATTTTCTTTGTTTAGAACCAAGCTGCTCGTTGCTGGGCGGACGTGACATGAGACTATTGAATCCTATTGCAGAGGCAGAAAACCGAATAATTTCACAATCGTAACCTGTAAAGTCAAACGACAATGACCAAGGTAAATGTCAACCTTTAAATATTCATCCATCTATTAATGTCGACAATCATAATATTTACTTATGTTTACCAAATCGGTGGGAAACTGCCTCAATACAGAATTATAGTGGCGTTATTTAGATGTTAAAAAATTAATTGACTGTCATAAATATAAGACTGAGGTCAAGTTTTCATTTTTTAAAATGAGAATAAGTACTATAATCCCTTAAATTGACCAATCCCCCTCCTCCCAACCCCACTCCCGAAAACAATACAAACAAAACAAAATTATAATAAAACAAAACAAAAATAAATATAACTGCTTCAAAAAAAAAGAACAAAATACCAAAACACGGAACGTTTCGGGCTCAAAACCCTTCTTCAGGCAACAGCATTTTGTTTATTTTTTAATTCAGAAAAGTGAGTGGAGCAGGCACTTATGTTGGTAACAACAAGATATGAAGTGAATAGAGAAGTGCCAGAAGACAATAGAGAATAAAAATTTTCGCGGCGTGGTGGGTTTGAACCTGCGACCTTATTGGTACGACAATCCGCCTGGCAGTGAGAGCGGGCTCTACCGTGTGAGCTATCCACGAACACAAAAATATTCGTTCAAACTCAAAGTCATTACTAGATCCCTCTCCACCACTTCTTGAGACGCGATCGTTGTACACCACCATCGCAATAATTTTGACCAGCAGTTAAGCTTAATAGCCAATATTCTCAACACAAACATATAACATAGAAACGATTGAGACATTGAGTATGCTCCGGTGTATGGTGAATTTTTTAATTCAGAAAAGTGAGTGGAGCAGGCACTTATGTTGGTAACAACAAGATATGAAGTGAATAGAAAAGTGCCAGAAGACAATAGAGAATAAAATTTTTTTTCGCGGCGGTGGTGGGGTTTGAACCTGCGACCTTATTGGTACGACAACTCCGCCTGGCAGGTGAGAGCGTGGCTCTACCGTGTGAGCTATCCACGAACACAAAAATATTCGTTTCAAACTCAAAGTCATTACTAGATCCCTCTCTCACCCACTTCTTGAGACCGCCGATTCGTTCGTACACCACCATCGCGAATAATTTTGACCAGCAGTTAAGCTTAATAGCCAATATTCTCAACACAAACATATAACATAGAAACGATTGAGACATTGAGTATGCTCCGGTGTATGGGGTGAATTTTTTAATTCAGAAAAGTGAGTGGAGCAGGCACTTATGTTGGTAACAACAAGATATGAAGTGAATAGAAAAGTGCCAGAAGACAATAGAGAATAAAAAATTTTTTCGCGGCGGTGGTGGGGTTTGAACCTGCGACCTTATTGGTACGACAACTCCGCCTGGCAGGTGAGAGCGTGGCTCTACCGTGTGAGCTATCCACGAACACAAAAATATTCGTTTCAAACTCAAAGTCATTACTAGATCCCTCTCTCACCCACTTCTTGAGACCGCCGATTCGTTCGTACACCACCATCGCGAATAATTTTGACCAGCAGTTAAGCTTAATAGCCAATATTCTCAACACAAACATATAACATAGAAACGATTGAGACATTGAGTATGCTCCGGTGTATGGGTGAATTTTTTAATTCAGAAAAGTGAGTGGAGCAGGCACTTATGTTGGTAACAACAAGATATGAAGTGAATAGAAAAGTGCCAGAAGACAATAGAGAATAAAATTTTTTTTCGCGGCGGGTGGGGTTTGAACCTGCGACCTTATTGGTACGACAACTCCGCCTGGCAGGTGAGAGCGTGGCTCTACCGTGTGAGCTATCCACGAACACAAAAATATTCGTTTCAAACTCAAAGTCATTACTAGATCCCTCTCTCACCCACTTCTTGAGACCGCCGATTCGTTCGTACACCACCATCGCGAATAATTTTGACCAGCAGTTAAGCTTAATAGCCAATATTCTCAACACAAACATATAACATAGAAACGATTGAGACATTGAGTATGCTCCGGTGTATGGGGTGAATTTTTTAATTCAGAAAAGTGAGTGGAGCAGGCACTTATGTTGGTAACAACAAGATATGAAGTGAATAGAAAAGTGCCAGAAGACAATAGAGAATAAAAAATTTTTCGCGGCGGTGGTGGGGTTTGAACCTGCGACCTTATTGGTACGACAACTCCGCCTGGCAGGTGAGAGCGTGGCTCTACCGTGTGAGCTATCCACGAACACAAAAATATTCGTTTCAAACTCAAAGTCATTACTAGATCCCTCTCTCACCCACTTCTTGAGACCGCCGATTCGTTCGTACACCACCATCGCGAATAATTTTGACCAGCAGTTAAGCTTAATAGCCAATATTCTCAACACAAACATATAACATAGAAACGATTGAGACATTGAGTATGCTCCGGTGTATGGGGTGAATTTTTTAATTCAGAAAAGTGAGTGGAGCAGGCACTTAAAAATTTTTTTATTCTCTATTGTCTTCTGGCACTTTTCTATTCACTTCTATCTTGTTGTTACCAACATAAGTGCCTGCTCCACTCACTTTCTGAATTAAAAAATTCACCCCATACACCGAGCATACTCAATGTCTCAATCGTTTCTATGTATAATTTGTGTTGAGATATAATTGGCTATTAACTAACTCGCTGTCAAAATTTTCGCGATGTGTGTACAACGAATCGGCGGTCTCAAGAAGTGGGTGCAGAGAAGAGATCTAGTAATGACTTTGAGTTTGAACGAATATTTTTATGATCGATGGATAGCTCATCGACGTAGAGCCACGCTCTCACCTGCCAGGCGGAATTTTTAGTACCGAAAAGGTCGCAGTCAACCCACCACGCCGCAAAAATTTTTTATTCTCTATTGTCTTCTGGCACTTTTCTATTCACTTCATATCTTGTTGTTACCAACATAAGTGCCTGCTCCACTCACTTTTCTGAATTAAAAAATTCACCCCATACACCGGAGCATACTCAATGTCTCAATCGTTTCTATGTTATATGTTTGTGTTGAGAATATTGGCTATTAAGCTTAACTGCTGGTCAAAATTATTCGCGATGGTGGTGTACGAACGAATCGGCGGTCTCAAGAAGTGGGTGAGAGAGGGATCTAGTAATGACTTTGAGTTTGAAACGAATATTTTTGTGTTCGTGGATAGCTCACACGGTAGAGCCACGCTCTCACCTGCCAGGCGGAGTTGTCGTACCAATAAGGTCGCAGGTTCAAACCCCACCACCGCCGCGAAAATTTTTTTTTATTCTCTATTGTCTTCTGGCACTTTTCTATTCACTTCATATCTTGTTGTTACCAACATAAGTGCCTGCTCCACTCACTTTTCTGAATTAAAAAATTCACCCCATACACCGGAGCATACTCAATGTCTCAATCGTTTCTATGTTATATGTTTGTGTTGAGAATATTGGCTATTAAGCTTAACTGCTGGTCAAAATTATTCGCGATGGTGGTGTACGAACGAATCGGCGGTCTCAAGAAGTGGGTGAGAGAGGGATCTAGTAATGACTTTGAGTTTGAAACGAATATTTTTGTGTTCGTGGATAGCTCACACGGTAGAGCCACGCTCTCACCTGCCAGGCGGAGTTGTCGTACCAATAAGGTCGCAGGTTCAAACCCCACCACCGCCGCGAAAAATTTTTTATTCTCTATTGTCTTCTGGCACTTTTCTATTCACTTCATATCTTGTTCTTAGCATTTTGTTTAATACTTTTTACAGTCCACAGCTTCTAGCAGCTTAGTATCACTTTGACTTGTAATAAAATAAAATAACATTTCAGATTCCTACGTTAAGGTTCCATTTTCGGCACCACCTGCGGGTATCAAATTGTTTAGCACTAGCACTGAGTTCTTTAAAGATGCACTGCAGACCAACGAACGGAAAGTACCAAAATTGTTTTCTCTTTCTTTTATCTATTTCTATACAAGATAGAAGGAAATGCATAGCGAAAACTTAAAAATAAAACATTGTAAAATGGGAGAGATAGGAAAATAGAGAGTGTTGGAGCGAATGGCAGATAGAAAGAAATAGAGAGGGAGAAAGATAGAGAGAGAGAGAGAGAGAGAGAGAGAGAGAGAGAGAGAGAGAGAGAGAGAGAGAGAGAGAGAGAGAGAGAAGACCTATGTAAATAATTGTATCAGTGTAAAATTAATTTCCTGGAATGGATGAAAGTATTGATTATTCTTTCTGATGTAACTAGAACGAAACAAAGGGGAGTTTAATTCAGAACGAGACAAAACGAGATTTTTTAATTCTAAAGACTCGAAATGGATAGGAAATTATATTAGATATTGAAATATTTGTCCTTGGAATTAATTGGAATCTTATGAAGGTTACGTTTGTCACGTTGACAGCAGCTATGCTACAACGACGATAACTAAGAAGAAGAAGAAGAAGAAGAAGAAGAAGAAGAAGAAGAAGAAGAAGAAGAAGAAGAAGAAGAAGAAGAAGAAGAAGAAGAAGAAGAAGAAGAAGAAAGAAGAAGAAGAAGAAGAAGAAAAGAAGAAGAAGAAGAAGAAGAAGAAGAAGAGAAGAAGAAGAAGAAGAAGAAGAAGAAGAAGAAGAAGAAGAAGAAGAAGAAGAAGAAGAGGAAGAAGAAGAAGAAGAAGAAGAAGAAGAAGAAGAAGAAGAAGAAGAAGAAGAAGAAGAAGAAGAAGAAGAAGAAGAAGAAGAAGAAGAAGAAGAAGAAGAATGTTTGCTGGTTTCTACGATTGTACGAATATCACAAATCACACCAACTCTTCCGCACAAGTATATAGTGCGGCTATGTGGTCTTGTGGTATGACACTCGCTTTCGGATAGGAAGGTCCTGGGTTCGAGGCTCGCTCGGCGCATAGTTGACTCCTTGGAAAAGGCTCTTTACTCACAGTCTCTCACCGGAAACGATTTAAAATAAGTACCTGACCGTTAACAGCTTTGTCTCTGTCCGAATAAAAAATTGTAATATCGCCTAAAAGGCGTCATGTCCCGTCCAAAATGCTAAGTGTTGCTGTTGGTCAAGGACCCCTTGTAAATCGTGTTGAGCACGTTTAGTGCATTTTGCGCTATATAAAAGCTCAATTTTTGTTTTCATTTTTAAGTATTAACGCTTCGATGAAAGTCCCGTGTGTCCCCGTCGTGAAATCATCAATTTTATCACTCATCAAGGGACATAACTAGGCAGCAAATGCGTTCACCCAGTAGGCAACAATGTCCCATTTATTTGAAATTGAGTCAGGAAAAATGTGTATAACTGATCCTCAGGTCTATATTATTCTGATATGGAACTTCGACTTGGTAGATTTTTCTCAAGAAAAATTATGAAGATACAATCTGACAACGCTTAGACAAATAACAGAACGCCTGAGACAAATAAGAGGTGGGGAATTTAAGCAGAATTTGTGTTGACTTTAAGCGTGTTGACTTTATGCAAATTCCATTGAATTTCAAATATGTAGCTTATAGTATCAAAGTGTGTTTATGTCTGAGTGATTTTGGTACTGAGATTTGAATTTATAGTTTTAGAATATCAATAATAAAAAGAACTTGTTATAACACTTTACTCCGCCTAAACAAGCACTAAAATCTTTACATGGACATAGGAATCATTAGAAGTAAAAAAACAAACAAAAACAAATATATTTACAAACAGATCATTAGTTGATTACACTCATTGACCAGCTGTCCTTCGGCGAATCTGTTATTAAAAATGTCAATGCCGCTCGACATTGGTTTCTATTTTGACACTCACCTAGACATGTACTACTCACACATAACAAAGTGCGGTCAGGCGGTTCATAGCGCTCTCCAAATGATATGCAGAATACGAAATTTTATTGATGACAAAACATGTAAAATACGTATCCATGTCCTTGTTACCAGGGCTTGGATTATTGTAACTCGCTGCTGTACGGCCTACCAAAAACATCGCTGAACAAAGCCTTGGGACCATAATATATACCGGTCCTTAAGTCACTACACTGGCTTCCAATAGAGAAAAGGATAATATACGTTATCTCGTGTTTGGTTAAAGTTGCCTTCTCCATACATCACCTGAATACTTTGAAATGCCTTGTGAGGGAACATAATATACCAACTCGATCTCTGCGATCCGCCAGTTCTTCGCTAATGAAGAAAAACATCCCAAGAAAAAAGTTTGCTTAGCGAGGTTTTGCATTTTCGGCTCCAATCGTATGGAATGTTTTGCCACCCAAAACCCGACAATTTGAAAGTCTTTTTAAAACCAATCTTTTTCATTCTGCTTATCGTGATTCTATGTTAACTCCGAACAAGATATCTGTGTGACTGTTATGGTAATTTTGTAGTCGAATGAATGAACTTGTGTGATCCAAAAAAAAACTATTGTAAAGACCTCTTACCACTAGATATATGTGAATATTGGCGTAATATCAAATAATAATAATAATAATAGTAATAATAATTTGGAACAAGTGGGTGTTTAAAATTTTTTTAAGGATAAGGATGACTTGGGGGAAATTAGTAGGACATTCCAACATCTTGGGATAAGTCCATCTGTTTTATTGATGGGAATGAGCAAGTTTTACAAAGTGCATAATTTTTAATTTTATAATTTAGATCCTTTTAATTTTCTATTCACTTTCTTGCTTTTGCCTAATATCAGCACGTTATCAGTTTAATATGTGGGTCAAATAGTCGATTTAAACTGTGTTTATGATTTTCTTAAATTTGTGCACGCAAAAAGTTGGTCGTAAAATATTAATTTCTTTCTACGGCTTGGTAGCGGTAGGGCAGTTGGCTTGTAACTTTTGTAGATCACATATTCGAATCCCGCCCTAGATAAAAAGCAAGGCGTTGAGTCCTGGAAAAGGCATTTTTTGCTTGTGTTATACTCAGTTGGAAAATGAGACCCTGCCCGGTGACAGTGAGGTATATAATATATCAAAAATAATACTTTAATAGCGAGTTACAGGCTTCAGTACATATTATGTATGATATATACATACATACATACGAGTACATAGTATATGTAATATATTGGTGTGATTCAAAATCGACTCCATTGCATCTATATATATATATATATATATATATATATATATATATATATATATATATATATATATATATATATATATATATATATCATCATCATTCCCCAATCTACCACCTATCGGGCATCCTAAAGTTAAATGTTGATTCCAATCTTTCTGATCACGTGACCAAAGTCCCAATCGATTTTGTCCCTTTATTTTTGTCCCTGAGAAAGGTTGAGAGAGTCAAATAAATGTAACACTATAAAAGTGACGCGCCAGCCGATTGGTGGACGGGGAATTAGATTTCCTGGTTGATTACACCAGGAAGAATTCTTGTGTTTTAGAAGAAAGAAATCGACTTAAAGTCGTCTCATTCAGACGATGGTTGGATGTGTACCGTGTTATCTTTCCTCTTTAAATGACTTTTTTTTTAAAAAAGAGAGAGAGAAAAAAAAGCAGAGCTTACTGTATAGACCAGTTTCGTCTCAATTTCGGCTTACAAGATCACAACAAAATCAGCAACATTAATATTGATGTATATATATATATATATATATATATATATATATATATATATATATATATATATATATATATATGGCTCAGCGGTAGTCTTTGCTTCGTACCCGAAAGGTACCGAGTACGATTACCTGCCGCTGCGCTGTGTGGCCTTGAGCAAGCCACCTCGTCCTAGCTGAGTTTGCGGCGCTGCAGTGCGGCCTATACCTGGGTTATTCAGTCTTCTCTTGGAATAGACCCTAGAGACAAATTTCCCCTGTGGGATGATATATTATGCCAACTGACGACGTGGGTGAAAGCTACAGAAACATATGTTTTGGCCACATATAAGTGAGTGATCCCATTTATATTATATACATGTACATTATATGACCAATCGTCTCAGAACCGTGTTATGTCGGGGTGAACGTGATGCTTATAATAGGGCAGAGGAGTTGCGAACTCACACTTCTGATCTTCGAGTTCCAAAACCATTGGAAGTGTGTATGTAATCAGTCCTTCGGAGAACCACTAATGAATAGGTTAAATTTGGACTCATAAGGTGACATAACTATTTTAATTGCAGGATGAATAGGCGGATTCTTAGGATTACGGGACGTATAAGAGCGAGGGTGGATGATATTTATTTACAATCAGCATATATTTAGACTAGAAAATAAGATCTCTTCACTCTGATACCCGAAGATCAATTACACAAGGTACGTATCGAATCCTCCGAAAGAGTGGTTTTACACTTCCAATAAGATTTGAACCAGCTTTTTGACATCACACTTTTGTTCCCTCTCGAAGTTTAAGTTTCGTTTGTTATAGATAAGTCAAGATTGTGACTTCGTTAAAGACATTGACACCTCGTGACACCAGCCCCTTGTAAAGTGTTTAAGCGCGTTTAGTGGATATTACGTTATATTATGAATAAAAGATCAAAGCTCAAGTAAGCGTGTTCAAAACGCTTTACACGGGGTCCCTAGCCAACAGCAATACTAAACATGTAGGGCGAGACATGGCACTTGCGATATATGAATTTTAACTCAATTCTGATACATTTGGATATAGGCTAAGGCAATTTTCAGCACATTAGTCACCCCTTCATCATATCGTTTGGAGGCCATGAGTCAAATAGAAGCAGTTTAGTTTAACCACTCCATTCAGACATACTAGATTAATGTGGTTTGATTTGACTAGCAGATAGTAAATTTGTATTATGCGGCTATGTGGTCTTATGGTATGACAAGCGGCTTCGGATTGGAAAGGCCTCGCCTCTAGTCCCTCCCCGAGCGGCGAATAATTGGATTAAATAGTCTGATGTCACGTCGCCCAGCAACGGCGGCCATCGTGGTTCTAAACAAAGAAAATCGGTACGTTTTATACTTCATGCTGGCTAGAACTTTTCATATGTCATGTGATCAGAATGTATAAAAGTCAAAACATGATCATAACAATAATGTTTTTCTCTTCTGGATACACTTTTATGCTCGTTTGGAGAAATATTTCACAAGGGCGTCCGCCATTGTTCCGATAGTTTAGAGCCAGTTACTAAGTTACCATGCGTCATTACGAGGGAAGTGACGTCATGACTGGTGAATCGTATTGAGTCTTTGGAAAAAAGATTCTTTATATACGATCTCTCACCGTACTAAAGGTATAAAATGAGTAGCTGGCCGTTAACAGCTTTGCCTCTGTCGGAAAAAATTGATATCGACTAACAGGCGTCGTGTCTCTTCTTACATGTTAAGTGTTGCTGTTGGATATGGACCCATTGTAAAGCGCTTTGAGCACGTTTCGTGAAATTGTCTAGACAAAAGCTCAAGTTGTTTGTGTTTTTAATTATTGGTATTGAGTGACTACAGCAGCAACCAAATTCAGGACTGGATTCTCAGTATTGTGGCTTGTTGTTTTTTTTTTACTTTTGTGCTTTTGTGAGTTTGGTTCGTTCTTAGAAACCACCGAGCCGTAAAACAATAATTTTAAAATGTGTATTGTCCTCATGTTTGTCTTCATTGTAAGTAGTCATTCAGGGCCATGAGGCCCATGGAGCCGGAGTTTATCCCGGTTTCTATTTCTTGAGACGGAAAATAGCAATTGCTTGCTATTATTTTTATAAGACGCTAGACTATCGCAAAGTACTTTCAGCCAGATCTAACAAAAGCAAATAACCAATCACAGATAGGTGGACAGGAAGATCTGAAAAAATATCTCAACATCACTCGGGATCAAACTCGTTCCCTTTGCGTGTGAAGCGAGTGCTCTGCCTTCTGAATTATTGGGACTCCAGAGCTCACTGTGGTGGACAAAATTTAGGGACAGAATCTGTTGCACACGAATTTACCTAATATTGATTTCTTATATAACTCTGATCACGAGAAAATAAATGTTTGGTCACACCAAAGCTAATTCGATGTCAACCTGAAACAATCAAGGGAAGCAACCATCTTTTCAAATATAAATCTATATCACACACGCCTTCACACTGTTATAATATTACTAATTGATAATATGCGTTTAAGTACAATACTTTGCACTTTCTACATGGGCCCAAGACAACAGCCAAACACAATGGACGAGATATTTGAGACACTAAGGCACTATTACAAATTTCTTTTTTTTTGTACTTGCCAGGCTCTTATTTTACACCTCAATATCGAGGGAGAAGTTAAAAGTCTTTTCTAGAGACTCAACTTTGCATTGTCCAAAGTGGGACTCAAACCATGGACTTACATGTCACTACACGAGTGTTATTACTCTAGGCCACTAAGCCTCAAATATTGAACTGTGACAGCTGTAATGGGAGAGCTATTACGAAGAAAAAGGATGCTTAACGGGCGATTTGAACCATATAATATGGAAAATAAGTTCAATCTAACCTGTCGAGGGATTGAATGTATCATGCGACGAACATTGAGCATGTTAAATTCGTGGAATGCACTATATTATGTTTCAATTTTATTTTTACTTTACAAAGAAACGTAATATAAAATATTCCACGAATATCCGGTTTTAAGATGTATCCGGTTTTAAGATGCAAGAATTCGGAAGTTAGGATATACACATAAAAGGCCGGAAGTGAACGAGACGCATCTGGAATTATTATCTGAATTAGCATCAAAGTTCAATGCACTTTTTGTCTTTTTGGAATTTCAAAAAAGCAACCTTTGTATCGTCAACAGAGCTGCTGACCTCACAAATAGATATATATATATATAGACAGTGTAAGATTGTCAGAGTGTCTCAAACTAAAATTTGAAAATTCAACTCTTTGGCTATATCTCTTTTCAGCTCAGTTTTTGGCAAAGGGTAATTTGTTCTCGTTGTTTGTGTGAACGATGTATTTTGAAAGAATTATTTTAACTATAACGTGGGAATATCAAAGCAAATGAACTATAAAGCTCCAAAAATACTTTTAATTAAGATTAAGCTGTTGAACATCGTGTGAAATGCTCATAATTTATCTTAAAGATAGAGAGAGGGGACAATGAAATCATCTTTCGACGATGAAATATTGATATTTGATTTTTAAAAGATATATAATTTAAGAGTAAAGCGTATAGACGTCTATTCGAACAGAGGCTGAAAAATTCTACAAATATGTTGGTTTTTTTTTTAATTTGATAAAAGTTGGCAACCATGTCTTAATGACAAAGAATCTTACTCTGCAAGGTAGGTCAAGACCGGAACAGTTTGAGATGTAAAATATACATAGATACCATTTTATAGTTAATTCTATAACCAAATACTGTACCGGTCTCTGAAAAAATCTAAACACATTTTAAAAACCTTGATCAGAAAAATGATCCTTCAAATGTCGACCAAATAATATCCTCATCTTGTCAAAAACTCTCAAACCTGTTAAGAAGGACGAGTTTTCTAAAAATGTGTTGTCTTTTTCAGAGCACGACATTGTTGGAAGTGTTTGGGATGTGGATGGGGAGGGAATAGAATTTTGTGCTTGATTACCCTGTAGGTTGTCACAACAGGAGTCCTGGCCCTCGCACTCATTCTCTCATTCTTATTCATTATGCTCTTTATCGTCTGTTCATCCTCCATCTTTTCCTCTCTCACACCATTCTACTTTTTCTCTCCACCCCACCCTCTCTCTCTCTCTCTCTCTCTCTCTCTCTCTCTCTCTCTCTCTCTCTCTCCCCTCTCTATATATATATATATATATATATATATATATATATATATCTCTCTCTCTCTATATATATATATATATATATATATATATATATATATATATATATATATAGAGAGAGAGAGAGAGAGAGAGAGAGAGAAAGAGAGAGTGCTCGACAGTTTCTTAGAGCGAATTTTTGTTATCCTCATCTCATTTGGTTATTTCCTCCTACAACATAGAAACTCCAACTTGAAATGCATGAACAACATCGAAGACATGACAAACACATCCTCAATACCCATAACCAACAAAACGACACACTGAAAAAAACCCAATGCAACTGTATGAATAAAGCTTAAAGACTAATGCTCCCTCCAAGGCAAATGTTCCGAATCATGTATTTTATATAAAGCTTCTGTAACCCACACCAACACATACAGACAGGAAAACTACATCGGACTCATCGAGAGCCACTTCAAAACACGGTACAGTGGTACAACACACCTCAACCTTTAACACGACAAAAAAAAAAAGAACATCAAGTACTTTGAGCGAACACATCTGGAAATTAAAAGACTCAAGCACCCGATACAACATCACATGGGACATAGTCTCAAAACAAAGGAGTTATTCAGTAAACACAAAAAATGCAACTCATATCTAGAAGAGAAATATCACATAGTAAATAAAAACCTCCAACACGCCACACTAAACTGAAATAGGGAACTTTTCAATATATGCTTACACAGAAGAAACAGAAGAAAATTCTAACTGTCCACTACCCATAACGCAACTCAACGAAACACCCATAACCTTGGACGCCCTCCCCCCCAACACCACACCACACACAGTACACATACATACATATTCACACATTCGCAAGCACACATTCACACTGGCACACATACATGCGCAACAAACCTACATCCGAAAACAATATGAACACAACAGCATTCCTCCCGGACACTACTTTACAGAATACCTCCCTGAAGAATCCATCAAAATACCAGCGGATAGATGAAACAATGTTGTAGGAGGAAATAACCAAATGGGGTGAGGACATGGCCAACTAGAGTACTATAGTTACGTCATGGGTGAGGATAATAATAATAATAATAATAATAATAATAATAATAATAATAATAATAATAATAATAATAATAATGATAATAATAATAATAATAATAATAATGATAATAATAATAATAATAATAATAATAATAATAATAATAATAATAATAATAATAATAATAATAATAATAATAATAATAATATATATATATATATATATATATATATATATATATATATATATTTATATATGATATATATGCGAAAGGTATGAAAAGGTGTGAATGATACAGTAGTGCCAATTCTTGGGAAAGGCGACTCTTTCACATTCTCTCACATAGGTGTGAAATGAGTATTTGGCTGGTAACAGCATTGTCTACGTCGAAATAAAAAATAGTACGGCCTCACACGCTGTCTATCCCGTTCTACATGTTCAGTATTGCTGACCCCCTTATGAGCACATTTGATGGGATGGGGGGGGGGGGGGGGGGGGGGGGTCTCCCAAAAACTAATTTTCGCTGCGGTCACTCGTTTTGTTTCAAAGTCAAACGATGTCGATATACGATGGGTGACAATCGACGTGCGCATGTGTGTGACATGATTGCACAACTTCAGCTTCGACGTTCTTGGGTCTTGACACATATGGCCGCACTAGACTTGGTTGCGGAAAAGCACCTTACAGAAATAGATATTGTAAGATTCCTATATTTTTTTTTTTAAAAGGGTGTTATACAGAAAACTTGCACTGTGAAAGGAAACCTACAGGAGTACAAATGAATAATTGCGAAGTATATGATGAAACAGTGCGGAAGCTGGGATTCTCACTCCTATAGTTTTAAATGGACAGTAGCAAGTGCTTTATACACTTTGGTTAGGACAGCAGGCTATCCCAAAACACTTTCTGTCATATCTAGCAGACTCAGCTATCCAATTACTGCTGGGGGTTTAGAAAAAAATATTGACAGCACCCGGGATCAATACATGTCCCTTTGTTTGTGAGACGAGTGCTCTACCAGCTGAGCAATCGGAGCCTCCCAATTGTCTATAGTAATATATTCTCTTGATCAACTGATGTAAATTTACAAAGAAAAAGAGGGAACAAGTCACCGTATCTATTTTCAAGGATAGTGAGTGCTGGTTATCGATCGATACTCGAAATGTCTAGGCGATAATCTAATTGATACTAGCTACCATCGACTAGAGCCCACCTTGAGTTAGAATTTGGCGATAAACATATCCATTCGGAAGCTTTCTTTAAATTCTGAAGGTAAATATGTTATTGTAATTTTGTTCGTATTATTACCAAGTTTTCCAAGTTTATCTACTTTTATGCTTTCGCAAATAATTTACAAATTTTGATGGCAACATAACTGAAAAATACAAATCAATAGAAAAAATGGCAAATGATACCAGCAAAACACGATGGTAATACTAATGATAGTAGGAAAAATAATAATAGTTATAACCAAAAGATATACAACAATACTTACATTAATGATAATAAAAATAACTCAACAACAATAATAATAGAGCTAGTAATAATAATTGTGTTTTTGTAAATGAAGACCACAATAATACTCCATTCGTTAACAATAACGATAGGAATTACAAATAATATGTTATTTACTGATGTTTCCATTTCGGAAAATAAAACAACTGAAAATCTATTATCACTGAATGTGCAAGACATTGTTCAGGGTGATCTCATCCTCATTTACTCAGCGAAATTTCAATACAAATAACCCATCCCCTTTCCATGTTATTTGACAAAGTTCCATCACTTGGTGAAATTCCAGAAGATGTACGTGTCATTTATTTTTTTTAAAAGGTGCTATAGGCAAATGTGAGCCACCGTATTCGATCCTCGAACTGAAATAATAAGAAAGAAGAACTTTCAGGTTTTTTTTTGCAAAGTAAGAAATTGTATTTATTCTCCAACATAGCGAGTATGAATTAATCTCAAGTTTCGTATTTATGGCTATAAATTAAATTTCACGGTTGCTGGTATTGTACACTTCTCTATGTTTTGCTGTTGGATCAACGAAATAATGTTAAAAATGGACTAAATTATGGAAATTTGAAAGAAACATTCTGTAGAAATGTATTTCTGAGAAAAATGGCTTCAAAGTATACTATAAGGATCTGTAAAAGTGTGTATTAAACAGTGTCAGACAAAGAAGAGAGTAAATACAAGAAGAGGCTATCCAAAAAAAATAAATAAATGAGTAATAAATAAAAATCGACTGGAGATCAAACCTCAGGCCTCCTGATTACCGGTCAGACGTGCTATCATTACACCACAGAGTTGACTCGATCGTTGGGACGATTTAATGTCTATATACTTCAGGAGAGTGCAAGTTTCCGCTGTAAACCTTCGCTTCATCACAAAACACAAACATTGAACACAACAGGACGAGGACGAGTACAAGCCATTATAATATATCATTTCAATGTTTAAAAAGCCATCGGAAATAAAATTAATCAAAATGCAATTTTAATTTGTAAATTTTGTGAAAGTGAACAGCAATGAAAAAAACACAAGACTATCGAATTATTAGGAAACCCTAATGTTTCTAGGAAAGTCCCCAAAACATCTTATATTAGTCAAATCCGACGTGTACATATTATCAGGTCTGATATCCGAACGCAAATTATGGGCTTGACTTGACGTTGTAATGAATAACAATGTGGAATTGAATGTAAGCTTCAATTTAATTACGAAAACAGATAGAATGGACGTTTCGGTTTTCCCCATTATCAACAAATAGGATGAATGAAACACTATGAATGAGATGATGTGGTAGTCATGACTATCACATCATCATCAAGATGAAAGAAACACTACAAATGAATGAGATGATGTGATAGTCATGACTACCACATCATCTCATTCATAGTGTTTCATTCATCCTGTTTGTTGATAATGGGAAAACCGAAACGTCCATTCTATCTGTTTTCGTAAATAAATTGCAGCCTACATTCAATTTCACATTGCTATTTATTTCTTCGAGCTTCAAGCAACAACATTTACATTACGTTGTTGGAATGGAAAATATTTTGCCTTGATTTTAGTGCATTTCCATTACAACGCAATGAGCCCATAACAATTTGGGTCATCAGATCTGCTAATAAGTACACGTATGGTCGTATTTCAAAATTACTTCCAGCGACATGTGAAACATTTCCATTGAGCGCCCTACATCTAATTAATTCGTACACAACACCAGATGAAGTATAGAAGGAACGATGTTGACGTTACTCAGCTCTTTGTTAATATTTTAGACAGCCTGTCAGAGATAAATTATCAGTAAATTATACCAATCAGACTATAAACGTTAAATTTGATTGGCGGATGTTGTAAGCATTTTACCGAAACGGATAGCCTCAATAAGTTTTCTAACCAAAGCGAGAAAGGTGTTTTATCAGTGTATTACAGTGCTGTCAGTGACTTAGAGATTATGCTTCGATTACTGTACTCATCATGTCAACTTGGATATCCGCCAATATCCCAATGAAAGGCCATTGCTGTGATTAATCATTGTCTGCAATGGCCACCGACGATGATGACCATGACCATTGTCACCATCACCATCCGCATCATCGTCGTTGTCGCGTGCTCGTTGTCATCATCATCATCATCATCATCATCATCATCATCATCATCATCATCATCATCATCATCATCACCACCACCACCACCACTATCACCACCACTACCACCACGGTAACACACATTATCGACAATTCTATTGACTTTCGTCATCGCCAACTAGTGTCTCTTTCTCGTGGAATTGATCCTTCCCTGAATTCAGAAAGCCCATTGCGCTATGATATAATATTATTTCACCAGTAGCTCAATCTGCAATGGTGAGATAAGTGAACAGTAATACGAGTAAATCCGTCACTTCTTTTTTTTTACTACACTACCATGCCCATACTAACTTTGCGACCTATCACTGCGGCTAGTGCCTAGTAAAACTCGATCTTTACTCAAGATAGACCTAGAAGAAAATATTAAACTGAGGATGGATGAATTAATTTTTAAAATTTTATTTTCATTTTCAGATAAAAAGTAAATATTTTAAAAAAATTATAATCAGGATTACGATTTTTTTTTAGTTTTAGATCTACTAGCTCTATTAATTCTCATTAATTATTACAAAAGCCTCATGGCAAATTTCAAACGTCTAACTGGTTGGGTATGAGAATGGTAGGAAATATATGACAGCTATATATTTGAACAAAATCCCTAGAACATCCATAGTGCGTGAAAATTGGACTTCCGTACGTTGGAGTGAATGATTATTGCACAAATTTCCAGCAAAATAAGCAGAAAGGATGCAAGGTTTTTGTTATTATGCGCCATGTCGGTTGAAATAAAGTTACAAATCTCAAACTTGAAATGAACCTTTGGCAATGAATAAAGTTTTTTTTTATTCTTAAATGTAAGATAACTTTCTAATCCTTAAATAAAATTTTCATGATGCGCCTTTTTAGCGCAAGGCGGTAGATCTATGTCATGTATTACTTTTGGTGACATCATAGAGGTTGAAGATGACATTTTTGTAAAAAATGGTTTCGAATACAAAAATTTCGTACATCAACCCAGGTTCAACCCATAAAATGGTCTCCACGAGCCGATAGGCCCATGGGAAGTCGAAGTTTTTACCTGCTTTATATAGCGTAAAACGGACAACTTTGGATAGGACACGAATATACCACAAAGTACTTTCCGTATGATCTAACGGAACCTGCTACTTTATCACTGCTGGGTGGACCAGGGGGCGATGGGAAGGGAGGGGGGGGGGGGGGCGTCAGAAAATAATCTTGACTGCAAGCGGAATCGATCTCGGTCCCTTTGCGTATGAAGCGAGTTATCTACTAACAGAACTACCGGACCCCCAGTTTCAACCTATAGCAACCGGAAAAGTCAATTCTTGGAAGGATGGAAATCCCTTTCGACCCCGACACCAATCACGATAAATCTCTGTCTAGGAGGTCAGCATGAACCCCATCTCTAACCTTAACCGCCCTGTACTTTATTTGGATCGAACAATAGGTTGTAAAACTGATCGGGGAAGATAGACGTAATAGCTTGATAGATGGGGCAGTATATATGATAAATAAACAAGTAAGCCGAAAGATAATTAGATATGCGAGTAAGTAGATTGGTTGATATATATATATATATATATATATATATATATATATATATATATATATATATACATATATATATATATATATATATAATGAAATCCAAATAAATCTGTAGCGAGGATGAGATACGTTTGAAAGAAATTTGTAAGTCAAAGGAAAATAGATGCGAATAATATAGTAGTCTCTACACAGTTCATAGACATAGAGAGAGAGAGAGAGAGAGAGAGAGAGAGAGAGAGAGAGAGAGAGAGAGAGAGAGAGAGAGAGAGAGAGAGAGATGCAAAGAGTTTCATATGAAAATAATTTAGAAACCCTCCAATCACAAATACCAATAGGGTTTAAAGAGACCATTTCCAATGAGAATTCATAAGAAAGCAGGAATTCTACAGTAGTTTCTACGTACTACGGAGATTGTCTTTGAGAAAAAACGTCATATGGCACAGTAAATCTAAAATATTTAAATCCCTTCTTTAACAGATGGAATAAAGTCTTGTTACGAGTATATCGCCATGTTTGGAGCATGACAAAACTAGAGGTATATGTGTTTTATAGAGTGTTATAATACAATGTAAATAGGTCTCGGATCAGTTTAATGGAGTTCATAGTCGCCATTAACTTGGTGATAAGCGCTCTATGCGGTATAGCAGAGATCGGAATAGCGAGACTTCGTTGTATTTTTGTATTCATTAAATTATACTAGCATCCGCTTTTGGTCGAAGGTAAAGTTTTAAAAACATGTTTGTACTTTTATTTAAACAATAATTAAGGTTTTAAACTAATAACCTGTTTATGCATATAATTGGCCACCATTTCTCATTCTCTATTCAAACTTATTTTCTCTATTCAAAATTATTTTCTTCGCCACATTATGATAATGTATTCTGTATTTCATGCTAAATTCCTGTTTATCCATAAATTATAAGTGAAAATATTGTTTTGTCATAACAGTCATTGATTTTGTGTGTAATTCGTCTATACATCAGTCCAACATTTCAAATTACTACTAACAAATTTTAAAATATTATTATTTTTGGGCTCTCTTGGAAATCGTTGAAATTGTCTGGTATACGACTTTGGAACTCAGCCATCGAAGGGGACCATCTGGGATAACAATAACACAGACAGTCTGACTATTAGGGGATATAGTATTATTCTACCCCCCCCCCCCCCCCACACACACACACGCGCATAGACAGTAAAGCAAAAGTGATATCAAGTTGACAAAAAAAATTTGTGACGTCAGATTCTCAAGCGTTAAATTTAACTAAAACTAAAATAGGGCAGTTGACAAGTCGTATCATTTAAATATCTTTATACAAATGTTTTTAAGACAGACATAACTAAACAGAAACTTTTAACGTGTAGAGTAAAATGTTTGCTTTTTTCCTTTTCCACTCTTGCGTTTTGGAATCCGAACTTTTCGTCATCGCGTACTCGATTGTCTGGAATTCTAAAAGTGGGAAAACAAACAAAAAATACTTGATCTTGTATATAGCGCAATATCCACTAAACATGCTCAAAGCGCTTTACATTGTGTCCTTGGCCAACAGCAACATCTAACATATAGAACGTGACATGACACCTGTTGGCGATATTACAATTTTTTTTCGAATAGAGACAACGCAATTAACGGCCAGGTACTCATTTTACACCTGAATGCGGTGAGAGGATGTGAGTAAAGAGCATTTTCCAAGTACTAAACAATGCGGGTCGAATCCAGGACCTTCCGATCCGAGCGAAAGCGAATGTCATACCACAAGACCATAAAGCCGCACGAACTGCCGTGCTCTGGAACAATATGTATTTTAAAATTTGGCCAGAAAACTCGTCCTTCAAATATCGATCGATTTAAATGGCCCTC